>NC_064626.1:1118793405-1119099615 GCF_023864275.1 Schistocerca cancellata | reverse complement strand
GCTACTCTATCCTGTGCAAGCTTCTTCATCTCCCAGTACCTACTGCAACCTACATCCTTCTGAATCTGTTTAGTGTATTCATCTCCCTCTACGATTTTTACCCTCCACGCTGCCCTCCATTGCTAAATTGGTGATCCCTTTATTCCTCAGAACATGTCCTACCAATCGATCCCTTCTTCTAGTCAAGTTGTGCCACAAGCTTCTCTTCTCCCCAATCCTATTCAATACCTCCTCATTAGTTATGTGATCTACCCATCTAATCTTCAGCATTCTTCTGTAGCACCACATTTCGAAAGCTTCTATTCTCTTGTCCAAACTATTTATCGTCCACGTTTCACTTCCATACATGGCTACACTCCATACAAATACTTTCAGAAACGACTTCCTGACACGTAAATCTATACTCGATGTTAACAAATTTCTCTTCTTCAGAAATGCTTTCCTTGCCATTGCCAGTCTACATTTTATATCCTCTCTACTTCGACCATCATCAGTTATTTTGCTCCCCAAATAGCAAAACTCCTTTACTACTTTAAGTTTCTAATTTCCTAATCTAATACCCTCAGCATCTCCAGACTTAATTCGACTACATTCCATTGGTATAACAGTTGTAAATTGTCGTAGTTGTGTTGGGAAAGTAGCAGAGCTCCAAGCGCTAACAGAAAGCTTATTTTCAAATCGTTACAGGCACTGAAAGCTGGCTAAAGCCGGATATAAGCGAAGCCAACATTTTTGAAGAACCTAACGGTGTTCCGAAAAGATAGGCTAAACGCGGTTGGTGGTGGCGTGTTTGTTACTGTTAGAAGTAGTTTAACTTGGCGCAAAATTGAAGTAGATACTTCCTGTGAGTTAGTATGGGCAGAGGTCATCGTTGGCAACTGGAATAAAATAATAATTGGATCCTTTTACCGACCTCCCAGTTCAGATGATACAGTTCCTGAAAGGTTCAAAGAAAACTTGAGTTTGATTCCAAACACGAACGCGACGTGGTGACTTTAATTTACCCTCGACATGTAAGCGAAAATACATGTTTAATTCTGGAGGTACGCATAAAATATCATCCAAAATTGTGCTAAACGCATTCTCAGAAAATTATTTCGAGCAGTTAGTTCATAAGCCCACGCGAATAGTAAACGGTTGTGAAAACACACTTGACCTCATAGCAAAAAATAATCCTAATTTAATAACCAGCATCTAAATAGATAGAGGGATTAGTGAACACAGGATTGTCGTAGCGAAATTGCATATTGTAATCCCCAAATCCTCGAGAAAAAAAGCGAAAAATATACTTATTCAAAAAAGCAGATAAAAAATCACTTGATGCCTTCCTGAGACACAATCTCCACTCATTCCAAGTTAATAATATAAGTGTAGACCAGATGTGGCTTAAATTCAAAGAAATAGTATCGGCAGCAATTGATAGGTTTATACCAAATAAACTAACAAACGACAGAGCTGATCCTCCTTGGTACACAAAACAGGTTAGAACACTGTTGTAGAAACAATGAAACAAACATGCCAAATTTAAACAGACGCAAAATCCCCAAGATTGTCAATCCTTTACAGAACGTCAAAACTTAGCGCGGAGTTCAATGCGAATTGCCTATAACAGTTTCCACAAGGAAACTTTTTCTTGAAACCTGGCAGAAAAGCCAAAAAGATTCTGGTCTAATGAGAAGTATGTTAGCGGCAAGAAATAATCAATGCCTTCTCTGTGTGATAACAATGGATATACTATCGAAGACAGTGTTGCCTAAGTAGAGTTACTAGACACAGCCTTCCGAAGTGCCTTCACAAAAGAAGACGAAATAAATATTACAGAATTCGAATCAAGAACAGCTGCCGGCATGAGTAACGTAGAAGTAAATATCCTCGGAGTAATGAAGCAACTTAAATTACTTAATAAAAGCAAGTCTTCTGGTCCAGACTGTATACCAGTTAGGTTCCTTTCGGAGTATTCTGATGCATTAGCTCCATACTTAAAATCATATAAAACTGTTCGCTTCATGAAAGATCCATACCCAAAGACTGGAAAGTTGCACAGTTCACACCATTATTCAAGAAAAAATAGGTAGTAGGAGTAATACACTTAATTACAGGCCCATATCATTAAAGTCGATATGCAGCAGGATTTTAGAACACATATTGTGTTCGAACATTATGAATTACCTCGAAGGAAACGGTCTATTGACACTCAGGCAACATGGGTTTAGAAAACATCGTTCCTGTGAAACACAACTAGCTCTTGCTCAAATAGTCCACAGGTATACTGCCGGTTCATAGTGTCCAACGGACACAATATTTCGGCGGTCAGACATGTCGCCATTGTCAGGTGCTCTGACGAACTGAGCTCCTGAGGGCGAGCGGCCTATTTAAATCCCCTCCCCCCGCGGGCCTCTTTCTTCGCCGTCTGCGCCCGCGCACTGGCAGTCGGAAAGACGTGGGCGTCGGAATCTGTTGTAGCGTCGATGAGCTTGCTACGTCCGCCCTGGTCGCCAGTTCGTACTTCTTGCTGAAAGTCTTCTTAATTACATTCAATGCCGGGTCCCAAGCCTTGCTGAGATTGTATCCGCAATCTCGGTTGATAGATCTTCCCTGGTGTGAATTTTGATAGCCTCCCTTATAACGCTGTCCCAATATTTAGAGGTCTGAGCCAGGATATTGGTACGCTCATAATCCATCTCGTGTTTCTCGGACAAACAGTGCTCTGCTACCGCCGACTCATTTGGATATTTCAGTTGAGTGTGCCTTTGATGTCCTCGGCAACAATCTTCGATGGTGCGTACTGTCTGTCCGATATGTCTTCCCACATTCACAGGGAATTTGGTATATGCTGGCCTTCCTCAAACCGATGTCATCTTTCACATTTCCCAGTAATGCCCGTGTTTTATTGGGCGGGCAAAAGACAGTTTTAACTAGGTGTTTGTTTAACGAAAACTTCATACTGAAAGACACTGATATCCTAGTGAGCTTCGACGTGGTTTCACTATTCACCAGGGTGCCTCTACGAGAGTCAGTCGAGCTTATTGGACAGAAATTTGACGAGAAGACCACCGAACTTTTTAGGCATGTCTTGACCTCATCGTATTTTCTGTTTAATGGGGAATACTGTGAGCAAACGGATGGAGTCGCAATGGGCAGCCCACTCTCGCTGGTGGTCACGAATTTGTGCATGGAGTACTTCGAGGAGGGAGCCTTGGCATCATCCAATTGGAAACCTACTTGTTTCTTCCGTTATGTCGATAACATGTTCGTCATCTGGCCCCATGGTAGGGACAAGCTCCTGGATTTCCTTACACACCCAAACTCCATACATCCAAACATCAAATTCACTATGGAGACTGAAACAGAAGGAAGATTACCATTCCTGGACATCATGGTCAAGAGAAGAGCTGATGGTACCCTGAGCCACCGTGTGTACAGGAAGAAAACGCACACTGACCAGTACCTGCATGCAGACAGCTGCCACCACCCTTCTCAGAGGAATGGAGTACTAAAAACACTAGTACACAGGGCGCGCAGCATCTCAGACCCAGAGAATCTGCCTCAAAAAGGTGTTCCGAAAAAATGGGTACTCGGAATGGCAGATTAGACGCTCTCTCCATCCCACCTGTGGAGATGGATGAAGTCACGGAAGAAGAGGTAGCAACTGACTTTATTCCGTACAATGGCGCACTATCGGGGAAAATCGGCTATATATTAAAGAAACACTGAGTTAAAACCGTCTTTTGCCCGCCCAATAAAACACGGGCATTACTGGGAAGTGTGAAAAATGACCTCGGTTTGAGGAAGGCCAGCATATACCAAATTCCCTGTGAGTGTGGGAAGACTTATATCGGACAGACAGTATGCACCATCAAAGATCGTTGCCGAGAACATCAAAGGCACACTCAACTGAAATATCCAAATAAGTCAGCGGTAGCAGAGCATTGTTTGTCCGAGAAACACGAGATGGATTATGAGCGTACCAAGATCCTGGCTCAGACCTCTAAATATTGGGACAGCGTTATAAGGGAGGCTATAGAAATTCGCACCAGGGAAGATCTTATCAACCGAGATTGCGGCTACAATCTCAGCAAGGCTTGGGACTTGGCATTGAATGTAATTAAGACGACTCTCAGCAAGAAGTACGAACTGGCGACCAGGGCGGACGTAGCAAGCACATCGACACTACGACAGATTCCGACGCCCACGTCTTTGCGACCGCCGGCGAGCGGGTGCGGACGGCGAAGAGAGCAGCCCACGGGGGGTTGGTATTTAAATCTGCCGCCCGCCCTCAGGAGCTCAGTTCGTCAGCGCACCTGACGATGGCAACATGTCTGATCGCCGAAATATTGTGCCCGTTGGACACTATGAACTGGCAGTACACCCGTGGACTGTTCGAGCAACAAATACGCCAGGAGAAACTGAAGAATCACACAACTAGCTCTTTATTCACATGAAGTGCTGAGTGCTATTGACAAGGGATTTCAGATCGATTCCATATTCCTGGATTTCCGGAAGGCTTTTGACACTGTACCATACAAGCAGCTCATAGTAAAATTGCGTGCTTATGGAATATCGTCTCAGTTATATGACGGGATTTGTGATTTCCTGTTAGAGAGGTCACAGCTCGTAGTAATTGACGGAAAGTCATCAAGTAAAACTGAAGTGATTTCAGGTGTTCCCCAAGGTAGTATTATACGCTCTTTCTGTTCCCTAACTATATAAACGATTTGGGAGACAATCTGAGCAGCCGTCTTAGGTTGTTTGCAGATGATGCTGTTGTTTATCGACTAATAAAGTCATCAGAAGATGAAAACAAACTGCAAACCATTTAGAAAAAATATCTGAATGGTGCAAAAAGTGGCAGTTGACCCTAAATAATGAAGTTGACCCTAAATAATGAGTACTAAAAGGAACTCGTTAAACTTCGGTTACACAATAAATCAGTCTAATCTAAAAGCTGTAAATTCAACTAAATACCTAGGTATTACAATTATGAACAACTTAAATTGTAAAGAGCACATAGAACATGTTGTTGGGATGGTTAACCAAAGGCTGCATTTTATTGGCAGGACACTTAGAAAATGTAACAGACCTTCGCTTGTCCATCCTCTTTTAGAATACTGCTGCGTGGTGTGAGTACATCGAAAAAGTTCAGAGAAAGGCAGTACGTTTTGTATTATCGCGAAATATGGGAGAGAGTGTCACAGAAATGATACAGGATTTGGGCTGGAAATCATTAAAAGAAAGACTTTTTTCATTGCGAGGAAATCTTCTCACTAAATTCCAATCACCAACTTTCTCCTTCGAATGCGAAAATATTTTGTTGACACCAACCTACATAGGGTGGAACGATCACCATGATAAAATAAGGGAAATCAGAGCTCATACGGAAAGATAAAGGTGTTCATTCTTTCTGCGCGCTATACGAGATTGGAATAATAGAGAATTGTGAAGGTAGTTCGATGAACCCTCTGCCAGGCACTTAAATGTGATTTGCAGAGTATCCATGTAGATGTAGATGTAAGTAAAACTAACAGGTAAAGACGAAAATGTTGTCTGCCAAAAAATATTGCTTGACTTAACCCAGTATAATATTGTATATGATTATGAGAGGTAGTAATTATTTAGCCAGTAGATTGCAGATAAGCAGTTCAAGCCCTCTTCACTAATTTGAAAAACAGATAAAAGCTTTACCAGATTTTAATCAGTTTGAAAACAAGACAGCAACATTCAGATAAAATAATCAAGACAGCTAATCAAGACTTAAATGTCTAACAGACAAAGTGTATCATAATAAAGTGGTTGTAAATTTTGTCATGAGAATGAATTACAGTGGAATGAAACACCTACTAAGTAATGTGCCATCAGGTGTCACCAGATAGTAAGACAGTCAGAAGCTCGAGAATTTCACAGAATCATGATTACAATCTTTTATTTGTATATTACTTTTCGTTGTTACATGTGATCTGCACCCTAGAAGATATTGCACTGCGTGTTTCACAGTTTTGTGTTAAAATCCATAGTCCTTTAAAAATGCTAAGACAGGTCGTTGCGATAGTACCAACAAAAGTAATTAGATCTCAGCCCGATCAAAAGAACGAAAAGAACCTGAGATTTCCCAGACTGTGACAGAAACTCTTCGATCAGTTTGAGTCATGTTCAAACACAGTCCTAGTAAAAACCAAATCAAGCAGACTGTCTCTATCAAAAAATAATATGGTGTCCTCTTGTGCTAGTTTTTACTGTGAGAGGAGACCATAAACACTGATTGGCATTGTCAGACTTCGAAAAATCTGTGGGCAGGGGATCTAGAATGAGAGATACGGTGGGGGGATGTTGGCAAGAGGCATTACTCTTGGCGTGACAGTGCAAAACCCCACACAGCCATGGTGACACGGAATATGTTGAATCAGTGTGGATAGGAGATCTCTGACCATCTAACCTACAGCCCCGAACATGCCACCAAGCGACTTTCATCTCTTCCATCTCGTGAAGCATTTTTGGGTGGAAAAAGTTAATACCTCAACAATGGTGGAGACTATATTGAAAAGTAACCATTGAATCATTGTAAATATTCCAATAAATATTTCTTACTTAGTGAAGTTTTTATGTTCTTGATCAGTCATTTGATGCACCTCGTAAAACTTGGATACACATTATGGAACAAGGCTGCAGGCGCACTGCACTTCGAATATTCTACCAACGGCTACCAGAGACAGACTGCAGTGGGCCACATGACTTGCACGCATGACACAGCAGCCACTGTGCCATCTGCCAGAGTGGTCCACTTTATAAGTACAGTGCAAGTGGTGATTGCTGGCATATTGTGTTCATACTTATTGCCAGTCGCTGCTTGTATCAGTACCTAGATTGTTTCTGTGTTGTTGTCTATGTTCTCAACTGTTGTTCGCTTTTATGTGGGAGAAGAATAAACTTCAGTTTGTTGTAGCTGTACTGCCTTTGTGTCTCACAGTATGAAACAGTAATTTAATGGGGTTGTCATTTCAACAGACTATCGGTATATCCTAACTGTGCAGAAAGTTGATGCTGCTACACAAACGGAGGTTGCTAGTGTCAGCAGTAGTACCCGTGTTTGTCCATGCAATTGTCCTGCTGCAGTCATTTTTAAGCCTGTTCATTGGGAAGTTGTTGATGATCTCCATCTCAGTGACCACATCCCACTCTGCTTTCACCTACTGGATGGAGGGTTGCTTGAACTGATGTCACCGAAATGGATTGTCAGCAGGGCTAACTGGATGCTGTCCAGACAGCTGGCTGTGTTCAAACACCACGACAGAGTCCAGGAATAGGCGGACTACATCATGCCACTGACTTACCTTTCCCAAAGTTGTCAGGTCATCTTAGGAGGCGACCTGTGCTGTGGTGAACTGACAAGTGTCGTTCAGCGATCTGGGACAGGCTTGCGACTCTTCACTGGTTAAATGCCACCCAACAGCGGACAACCTTACAGCCTTTCGAGTTGCGAGAGCCAAGGCTTGATGTGTCATTAAGGTGAGCAAGAAATGATCATGGCAAGTGTTCCTGGAATCTATCACCTGTTCCACTTGTCCTACTAAAGTTTGGGAAGTCATCTGGAAGATTTCCAATAAACATGGTCATTTATCAATAGCAGCAATACTGAAATGGGTATCTCCAATCAACACCTAGAGACATCACTCAGACACTGCAGAGCATTTTGCAAAATCTTGATCCAGCGTTTCGTCACTACTGTGCAACTGTTGAGAGGAACAAGCTGAACTACTTCAGATCCAACAGTTCTGAGTCCTACAACTCCTCTTTCTCCATGTGGGAGCTGGAATCTGCGCTGTCTGAGACTCGTGACACTGCACCCTATCACATCCATATACGGTACTGCATCCTTTGACATTTCTCAGTGGCGTTGAAGGAAATCCTCCTCGAATGTTTTAATCTTATATGCCAGACAGGCAGTTTCCTCAATTTGTGGAGGGAGGCAGTTCTGATACCTGCCCTCAAACCAGTAAGGGACCGCCCATGTCCCAGCAATTACAGGAGTATCGCCTTAATGAGCTGTGTAGGAAAGACCCTGGAATGAATGGTTAAAGGTCGTCTGCTCTTGTTGTTAGAGACCAGGCAACTGCTTAACCGCTCTCACTGTGTACTTCAGAGATTTCCGTCCTCAGTTGACAACCTGACACCAGTTGGAGGCGGCTACTCAGCAGGCTTTTCTAAGTATTTCATTGTATCAGCATATTCTTTGATATCAGAAAGGCATACAATACTACTTGGAGACAAAGTATTCTCACACAACTGCATCAAGAGGGCTTTTGTGGTTGCCTCCACATCTTCCTACGGCCTTTCCTGCCTCGGCGGTCTTTTAGAACCCAAGTCTGTGACACGCGTCATTTTGAGCAGAAGAATGGTATCTTTCCGGGCAGTGTATTAGGTGTTACCCTCTTTGCCATAATCATTCGTGCGGTATTTTTAATTTACCTGACTTGCATATTAGGGACACCATTCTACACTTTAGAGTCCCATTGAGTCAGTCTCTACGTCGTTTGTACCCAGCAGATAAAGTAGTCCAGGATGCCCTTCTCCAGTCCGATAGATTGTAATTGTTGCCACGCCTGAGAGACCTGAAAGCGAGAACCGCGAAGACATTGTTCATCATAAAGTGTCATAGCCACAGGTCTTGGGGAGCAGACAGGGCACGTCTGATCCAGTTTTATAGGGCTTTCGCGTATCTGTGGCTGAACTATGGGTGCACAGTGTATAGATTGGCAAGGCCTTGTTATTTGAAGATCATTGATGCTATCTACCATGAAGGGATTGGGCTGGCCACAGGTGCTTATAGAGCCATTCCCATAACCAGTTTCAGTGCTGTGCCAAGGGAACTGCCACTCACTGTCAGGCGGCAGCTCCTCCTGGTGCATCAGGCAAGAAAGTTCCTCACATCTCTGACGTCACCAACATACCATACTGTTGCTTCTCCACCTCCGGAATGCCTTTTCTCCAACCGGCCATGAGCCACAATGACATTTGCGATTTGCTTGCAGCGTGTGGTAGAGTTGATGTGAGACAAGTACAGCTTACAATCCAGGGTTTTAAAACTTCTGGTTACTTCAGAGACCGAGAGTAGTTTTAGATTTGGTCCAGTACAGGAGAGATTGCACTCCTGCGTCTGTTTTTAATGTGATGTGTTATGACATTTTGTCTGAGCGCCATAACTGTATAGCTGTCTTTATGGATGGGTCTAAACACGGGGCATCTGTTGGTTCCTCTGTTGTCCTCCTGGATTGTGTTGTCCTCAAGGTCCGACTGCTCCAAGACTTCACTGTCTTCGTTGCATAATTATATGTGATCTTGTGGGCACTGGGACAGATGAAATGTTCTTGCAGTGCTAAAATCTTGTTTGTTCAGATTCCTTGAGTTCCCTTCAGTCCTTACATCGTTTGTACCCAGCAGATAAAGTAATCCAGAATGCCCTCTTCCAGCTATGACGACTGAGGAAGTAGGTGTCTTTCTGCTGGATACTTGGGCATATGGGTATTACGTGGAACGGGAAAGGCAAATCTAAAAGCCAAGGAAGCATGTCATGATCCTCAACTGTTTCAGTGTGCCATCCCTGCACACCCTAAAGCCTCGCTGTTGTACTCCAGAGTTTTGTGTTGGTGGAGGATGAGTGGCTGTAAGTGATTGACAATAAGTTCAGTTCAGTAAAGCCCACAATGCCACCGTGACATACATCCTTATTACCCTGTTGACGGGACGAGGTCCCCCTTATTCGTCTTTGCACAGGCCACAGCCCTCATCACAGACCTATGAGACATGGCATTTTGCTCTGCTGAGAGGACCCTCCAATGTGTGGTGCTTGTGGCGCACAGATCACTGTGCTTCACATTTTATTGAATTGTGTTTTATTTTCCAACAATGTGTCTACCCTCTTTTTTAAGTAACATTCAAATTAATGTGGTTCAAATTGTAAAGTTCTGTGACTTGTCCACTACTTTTCCCAAGATTTTAGGGCAATAGTTGTAGTGTGTTAACAGGGTGACTGGCTCACGGGTATTTTTGTAGGTAGTCAGCCAGTCACATTTGTCTGTGCCTTTCTTGTACCACAATCCGTCGTAATTTTACTTGTGTTTTCATTTAATGTAAAACTACTTTTACTCTTTCTCAGTCAGTTCAGCACATATTAGGTAGTGACTGTGTGGTCGGTTCGAGTGCACGAGTGTGGAACAATTTTTGTGATTTTAGCCACACTCATGTGCTTTAATGAGTGTTATAGCACTGATAACCTCACCATTGAGCACCCACAAGCTCCAAACAAACACACACACACACTGCCTAACTGCACTGTAATAGATTAAGATACAATGTGTAGTTCTCTCTCCACAGAGGTCTGAAAATCATATCAATAGTTGACTGTTTCTTTTGTCCTAATTTTAATATAGTACAGTAGAGTCTAGATTATCGGACCTAAACCAGCCGCAGCAAGGTCGGATAAGCGGGAAGGTCAGGTAACACGGAAAATAATACAAAAAAACACTCAAAGTAGGCCAAATGAGCTAAACATTTAATACAATACAAATCAAATTAGACTGACTAGATATTTACATCTACATCTACATTTATACTCCGCAAGCCACCCAACAGTGTATGGCGGAGGGCACTTTACGTGCCACTGTCATTACCTCCCTTTCCTGTTCCAGTCGCGTATGGTTCGCGAGAAGAATGACTGCTGGAAAGCCTCGAATCTCTGTAATTTTACATTCATGATCTCCTCGGGAGGTATAAGTTGGGGGAAGCAATATATTCGATACCTCATCCAGAAATGCACTCTCTCGAAACCTGGACAGCAAGCTACACCGCAATGCAGAGCACCTCTGTTGCAGAGTCTGCCACTTGAGTTTGCTAAACACCTCCGTAACGCTATCACGCTTACCAAATAACCCTGTGACGAAATGCGCCGCTCTTCTTTGGACCTTCTCTATCTCCTCTGTCAACCCAACCTGGTACGGATCCCACACTGATGAGCAATACTCAAGTATGGGTTGAACGAGTGTTTCGTAAGCCACCTCCTTTGTTGATGGACTACATTTTCTAAGGACTCTCCCAATGAATCTCAACTTGGCACCTGCTTTACTAACAATTAATTTTATATGATCATTCCACTTCAAATCATTCTGCACACATACTCCCAGATATTTTACAGAAGTAACTGTTACCAGTGTTTGTTCCGCTATCATATTATCATACAATAAAGGATCCTTCTTTCTATGTATTTGCAATACATTACATTTGTCTATGTTAAGGGTCAGTTGCCACTCCCTGCACCAAGTGCCTATCCACTGCAGATCTTCCTGCATTTCGCTGCAATTTTCTAATGCTGTAACTTCTCTGTATATTACAGCATCATCCGCGAAAAGCCGCATGTAACTTTTCTGGGTCCCATGAACAAATAAATTGAGTTGGGTCTCACACGATCGCTGTTTCCGAAATCCATGTTGATTCCTACAGAGTAGATTCTGGGTTTCCAGAAATGACATGATATGTGAGCAAAAAACATGTTCTAAAATCCTACAACAGATTGGTGTCTGAGGTATAGCCTATAGTTTTGCGCATCTGCTCGATGACCCTTCTTGAAAACTGGTACTACCTGTGCTCTTTTCCAATCGTTTGGAACCTTCCGTTCCTCTAGAGACTTGCGGTACATGGCTATTAGAAGGGGGGCAAGTTCTTTCGTGTACTCTGTGTAGAAACGAATTGGTATCCAATCAGGTCCTGTGGACTTTCCTCTGTTGAGTGATTTCAGTTGTGTTTCTATTCCTTGAACACTTATTTCAATGTCAGCTATTTTTTCGTTCGTGCAAGGATTTAGAGAAGGAACTGCAATGCGGTCTTCCTCTGTGAAACAGCTTTGGAAAAAGGTGTTTAATATTTCAGCTTTACATGTGTCGTCCTCTGTTTCAGTGCCATCATCATCCCAGAGTGTCCGGATATGCTGTTTTGATCCACTTACTGATTTAATGTAAGACCAGATCTTCCTAGGATTTTCTGTCAAGTCGGTACCTAGAATTTTAGTTTCGAATTCACTGAACGCTACACGCATAGCCCTCCTTATGCTAACTTTGACATCGTTTAGCTTCTGTTTGTCTGAGAGGTTTTGGCTGCGTTTAAATTTGCAGTGAAGCTCTCTTTGCCTTCGCATTAGTTTCCTAACTTTGTTGTTGAACCACGGTGGGTTTTTCCCGTCCCTCACAGTTTTACTCGGCATGTACCTGTCTAAAACGCATTTTACGATTGCCTTGAACTTTTTCCATAAACACTCAACATTGTCAGTGTCGGAACAGAAATTTTCGTTTTGATCGGTTAGGTATTCTGAAATCTGCCTCCTATTACACTTGCGAAACAGATAAACCGTCCTCCATTTTTTATAATCCTATTTACTTCCATATTCAGGGATACTGCAACGGCCTTATGATAACTGATTCCCTGTTCTGCGCTTACAGAGTCGAAAAGTTCAGGTCTGTTTATCAGTAGGTCCAAGATGTTATCTCCACGAGTCGGTTCTCTGTTTAATTGCTCGAGGTAATTTTCGGATAGTGCACTCAGTATAATGTCACTCGATGCTCTGTCCCTACCACTCGTCCTAAACATCTGGGTGTCCCAGTCTATATCTGGTAAATTGAAATCTCCACCTAAGACTATAACATGCTGAGGAAATTTATGTGAAACGTATTCCAGATTTTCTCTCAGCTGCTCTGCCACTAATGTTGCTGAGTCGGGAGGTCGGTAAAAGGAGCCAATTATTAACCTAGCTCAGTTGTTGAGTTTAACCTCCACCCATAATAATTCACAGGAGCTATCCACTTCTATTTCACTACAGGATAAACTACTACTAACAGCGACAAACACGCCACCACCGGTTGCATGCAATCTATCCTTTCTAAACACCGTCTGTGCCTTTGTAAAAATTTCAGCAGAATTTATCTCTGGCTTCAGCCACCTTTCCGTACCTATAACGATTTCAGCTTCGGTGCTTTCTGTCAGCGCTTGAAGTTCCAGTACTTTACCAATGCAGCTTCAACAGTTTACAATTACAATACCGACCGCTGCTTGGTCCCCGCATATTCTGACTTTGCCCCACACCCTTTGAGGCTGTTGCCCTTTCTGTACTTGCCCAAGGCCATCTAACCTAAAAAACTGCCCAGTCCACGCCACACAACCCCTGCTAACCGTGTAGTCACCTGTTCAGTGTAGTGGACTCCTGACCTATCCAGCGGAACCCAAAACCTCACCACCCTATGGTGCAAGTTGAGGAATCTGCAGCCCACACGGTCGCAGAACCGTCTGAGCCTCTGATTCAGACCCTCCACTCGGCTCTGTACCAAAAGTCCGCAGTCAGCCCTGTCAATGATGCTGCAGATGGTGAGCTCTGCTTTCATCCCGCTAGCGAGACTGACAGTCTTCACCAAATCAGATAGCCGCCGGAAGCCAGAGAGGATTTCCTCCGATCCATAGCGTCACACATCATTGGTGCCGACTTGAGCGACCACCTGCAGATGCGTGCACCCTGTACCCTTCATGGCATCCGGAAGGACCCTTTCCACATCTGGAATGACTCCCTGCGGTATGCACAAGGAGTGCACATTGGTTTCCTTCCCCTCCCTTGCAGCCATATCCCTAAGGGGCCCCATTACGAGCCTGACGTTGGAGCTCCCAGCTACCAGTAAGCCCACCCTCTGCGACCGCCCAGATCTTGCAGACTGAGGGGCAACCTCTGGAACAGGACAAGCAGCCATGTCCAGCCGAAGATCAGTATCAGCTGGAGACAGAGACTGAAACCGGTACATCAGAAAAACTGGAGAGGCCTTCCGTTCAGCTCTCTGGAATGTCTTTGGCCCCCTGCCACACCTCGAGACGACCTCCCACTCTACCACGGGTGAGGGGTCAGCCTCAATGTGGGCAGTATCCCAGACAGCCACAGCCGAAGTCGATCGGGGGATGTGTGGGACGAGCTGGCCGTCCCCGACAAACCCCCATCCGGACCCCCACATTGATGCCCATTGGCAACAGCCCCCAGCTGTGTGACCGAAGCCAACACTGCCTGAAGCTGGGAGCGGAAGGATACCAATTCAGCCCGCATCTGAACACAGCAGTCGCAGTCCCTATCCATGCTAAATACTGTTGTGCAAAGAATATCTGAACTAATCTACAGAGAGCACAAACAATTTGACACAAAATTTAAACGGTTATTAAAATACAAGATTGCCTAGTAAATGCAGTAATGCTGCTACTTGCACATTGCTGACACACTGCTTGGCGGCAGAAGGCTAACTGTACTGTCAGTAACGTACAAAGACTATTTGAAAGAAATAAACAAATGACAGACGATGTTATGTACATAGTTCCGCGTAGTCAGCGCGTACACAACTTTCCCACTAGAGCGTGCCCCGCTAAGCACAACAGCGCAGGCGCAGCGTTCGTCCGTCTCCGCACTATGAGATGGCACTGTCTTAGAGACGGACCAAATTCTACTTCCGCCGATATGCGTATTAATCTGTAACGCAGCCAATGAGATTGCTGCTAACGTAGAACCTTTTCTCCTCACGGATCACACTCGCGCAGGGATACCTGAATGTGCGGGGTATTATAACGAGTGTACAGACCTCGGTTTAGTCAGTCTGCATCAGTCTGCATTAGTCTGTACCAGTCTATGGACAAGTTTCAGTCTGCGCCTAATAAGATTATCATATTCCTGTACATAGCCATGAAGAGAAATGTATAGACACTTTGTCAAGCATCAGAGATATGTGAGAACAAGATTAACGTACCAAGACCAAAGGAACTTCAGATTGTCAATTGTAAACAGCATCCAGAATCAAGTTAAGTAATTTCTATGCTTGTTATTATTTTAATAAATGAGTGTGAAAATTAATAAAGTTCTGTTTAAAGTTGGTCACCGTCCATCTGCCACTCTAAGCGTGCAAGTGGCATTTCTATCATCTGACCTAACGGCAGAAGATAAACACGCCACGATAAGACCATGAGACATATTGCTGACACTCACCTACTTCGTTAGAGCGACAAGTCAAATCTGATGGCGTGTGTACCGAAGGTCTTACAGTACAGATGACTATGCGACTTAACACGTCACAGATAAAAAAATGCGAATCTGCCCCAGCTAATTACAAAGCTACACAATGATTTGACGGATTGAACTAAACAAGTGCGCTAAGAACACTCAAACAAATTTTCAGCTTGACTACTACACTTATATGAACGCTAAATAAGCCACTTGTTGCTACTTGCGCACTACTGACACACTGGTCAGCGGCAGAAGGAGACTAAGCGATTTTACACTATTCAGGTACTAAGACACCATGCTACAACTCTCAAATACTATAATATGCCCAAAATTTGTGAATTAAACAATGCAAGTACCCAGAAACAGCAAAGAAATTAAGAATTAAACTATGTAACAAATAAGTGAGCTAAGAGTATACGACTTGCTGCTGGCAGCCGCTTATCCAACGGCGGCAGGGAGCACACTGTGTGAAGAAGTTGTCTTTTGTTTGCGTGCTGTTTGCCGTTTTTTTGCCGCTAAATCACATAGTCTTTTAAGAAGTAAAACCTTGGTAGACGATGTTTCCTCCAGTTGCTCTACATATTTTAAAGCAGCTTCTAAGCCCTTGTGTCCTTCGTTGTGAGAAATCTTGGGCGCACTTTCCTCCACTATATCCGCTTCTTCGTCTTCTTCTTTTTTTGTTTACCACGTTGACTATTTCTTCATCTGCCGCTTCAAATTCTTCATCTTGGGCAATACATTCATTTATGTCATCTTCTGTGGCGTCAGCATATCCCGGAACTTTTCGTAACAATGAAAGCAGGGTAGTATTTTCTGGTTCGGTCTGCTGCTGTAGATTTTCATCATCTGGAGAATTTTCTTGATTCTCCTGTAGCAAAATTTTCCAGGATTTTGCAATTGTATTTGCTTCAACACTCTCCCAAGATTGGGCCACGTCATAAGCTACGTCTTTCAAATTAATACGGCATATCTTCTCCCTTGTCCATAGCGTTAATTAAAGAGGAAAGAAAGTTGCTGCAGTAGTTTTTCTTGTGTGTCTAAGTTCCCTTGGCGCATATGCTGACATAAGGATGTGACATTTGGAGGCAAAAACATGGCCTTTATATCTTGATCTTGAAGTTCACCTTCATTAGGATGACGAGTGGCATTGTCTAGAAGCAACAGTGCTTTGCGGGGCAAGTTGTTGGCTTTCAAAAACTTCTCAGTTTGTGGCACGAACTCATTAAAAAACCATTCTTTAAAAATGTCTGAGCTCATCCAAGCATTTTTTTGGTTGTAATATTTCACCGGTAAAGCATTTTTAAATACATTTTAAAATGCTCTCTCTCTCTCTCTCTCTCTCTCTCTCTCTTTCTTTATATATATATATATATATATATATATATAATAGAGGGAAACATTCCACGTGGGAAAAATAACCCATATCCTTTTGTCTTTCCCTCTCCTTCCCTCTTTCCTGACGAGGCAACCGTTGGTTGCGAAAGCTAGAATTTTGTGTGTATGTTTGTGTTTGTCTGTGTGTCTATCGACCTGCCAGCGCTTTTGTTTGGTAAGTCTCATTTAAAATTTGCTGTGGCGTTACTGCATGCAAGAATTGTCACTCTTTCTTTGCAATGTTTGTAGCCTGCCGCTGCCTTTTTGACTTTTGACACTAATGTTTTTTCTGGTAAAATTTTGTAATTAAAACCAGTCTCGTCGCAGTTAAAAATTTGATCACCTGTTACGTTTTCCTTGTCCAATACCTTGTGAAGTTTATTCCTAAACAATTGAACAGCTTCAAAATTTGCTGAAAGCTTTTCACCACAGACATTAAGTTGCCGAATTCCGTATCTTTTCTTCCATCTATTGAGCCAGCCTACACTAGCTGTGAAATCAGGTTCACCTTCGTTTAGTTCGTTACAAAACTTGAAGGCTTTTTCCTGCAAAATAGTTCTCGACATAGGTACATCTTTACCTCTATGTTCAGTAAACCTTAGGAACAAAGCTTCACTTACTTTTTCATAGTCACATTTTTTCATGGTTTTCTGATCTTCCAAAACAGCCGAGGTTGCTCTCTGAGAACACCACTTCTCAATTTCATTGCGGTTCCTTTTCCAGTCTCCAACTGTTGTTTTCCCAACGTTATAATCTTGCACCACTTTTAATAAAGTTTCACTATTGTCTATTCTTTTTAAAGCTTTAAGTTTATCTTCCATTGAAATGACCACATTTTTCTGTTTTGAAGCCATCACCACAAATTTTTACAATAAACAAATTGCAACACGTCCACTCCACTGCAGATCTAAGTTAGCACTGAGGAGTGATGAGTAGCAGATGGTGACAATGAACTGAGTGTCAACAAACAACATGTTAGTCACTGACCTGTCGTCAGCTGGCGCACGGACGGTGCGGTGAAATGGTCAGATAACACAGAAGGTCGGATAATCGAGACTCTACTGTATTGTCCATCTTCATAATACATTCATCACTTCTTCACCGACTTCAAAACTCATCACGTAACACTTAACAGTGTCCATTGCTTTAATAACTTTGGATAATGTAGGAACTGGCAAAGTTTCTGGTTCATAGTCTTCTTCAGTCTCTTCTTGTTTTACTGCCATCTCCTCCTGCAAGACTCCATCAGCTGTCATAGACTGGCAGTTGGAAACACCTTTGTTGCATCGACGTATGCATCAAAGCTAAGGCAGTCAGTTGTCTCTTCTTACCCCATCATATGCTGCCAATGCTCAGCTGCAATTCCTTTATTTGCGATATGATGCCTTCTGTAAGTATCCTATGAGAGCTAGCAGTTTGAGATTATGCTTCTTGCATGGAAACCCAGGTGCTTCTTCCAAAATGTGTAGCATCTGAGCTCTTTACCTTTATCATTGTAGTATGAAGACAGGCCACACTCTTCTGTACAATAATCTTCTGTATTTTTGTTTTAGGCATTTTATAGCACCGTGGGTGAGTGGCTGAAGGTAGCTAGTTGGGAGAAAAAACACTACATTTATATTACATAGGTACAACGTATCTTGATGATGCACTGCGCATTGGTCTATAAACAGAACGAGTTTCTTATTTGTAACATGCATCTTGGTGTCCCAGGCATGCAAGAATTTCACAAATGATATTTACTTGGAAATTTCCACGTATTTTTAAAGTGCCACAGGCTCTTCACCTTTTTGAATTATTAATGGCACCAACTTTTCTTTTCCAATTTCATTATAATGTAATAATACAGTTAGCCTATCTTTACTAAATTTTCTGCCATGGTGTTTCTGTTCCCTCAACTCCAGAGAGTTATCAGGCAGAAAGTGAAAAAAAAGGGGGTCCGTTTCATCTGCATTAAAAACATCTTTGGGACTGTACTTTTCTATGATAGATGGAAAAATATTTTTCCATGGCTGAATAGTGTCAGTGTTAACACTTCCAGCCTCACCCAGAACACATTTTTAAGCTAAATTATATCAGTTTTTGAACTTTACAGTGCCAATGGACACTTTGAAATCTGTGAGTCCCAAATTTCATGCCAAATATATTGCTTCAGCATGAAGCACAGTACCATCAATTGTAAGATTCAAAGCACAAGCCTATTTTATCCACATCAGTAGCTTGTTACCCAGTTCTGAAAACTGACTGTTATGCACTTATTTTCATCTGCCATTTAGTCTTTCCAAACTTTCTACTTCAACTGCTTTTCATTTGTTCACTATGTATTTAATGTTGACGAAGGAGTGTTCAGTTTTTATGCAAGATCAGCTTGTTTCATATGTGATTTTTTGTCAACTTCCTTAATAATTTTCTGCTTTGCTTCATTTGTTAACTATCTCACAGTCTTTTTGTCCATGACACATAGGTACGCCATTCGACACAAAAAAATCCCTCACCGAGGGACGGTCAAACATTAAACATGAATGAAGAATACCGGCGACTTTGTTACATGCTAAGAAACATACAATTTATTGTTTGGTTGCTACAGAAGTTGGAGTTACCGCCAAACTATATGAACAATTTATGCACATCATTTCTACTGTAGCAAATTATTTGTGGGACCCACAGAGCTGCCCGCACTAAACAGTACATTGTATCCCTGCATGTTTCCTCATCTCATATCAAAACTCCTACTCATACCACTCCCAGAACTTTCAGCAGCAAGGTTGCAGCAGCCAAACAGTACTGACATCACCAAATTTGAACACACTAACTGGGGTGGGAGAATGTATAAACAAGTCATTTTAACGTGAATGCAGTTGGCACAGGGACTTCAAAATTGGACGTGCTATGTGAGGAATAAGCAGTACAGTGGAACCTCGCTTAGCGAGCACCTCCCATAACACGCTTTGCACATAAAGAGCAAAACATATTTTTAAAAAATTACTCACTTAACGAGTGATGTTTCCCATAACGAGTGACGATGATTTAGTATGACGTCACCAACCACTCACACATGGCCAGGGAAATGTTCAACTAATTGAACACTCTTCATTGACAGAAGCAGCATATGAACAATGTCTTTAGTACGTACTGTGGGGTATGGTTCTAGTGCTATTTCTGCTACCATCTTATTGCAGCTTGTGATCGCACATTTTTCTAAACTTGTGTTCACACACAATGTTGTATTTTTTTGCAAATTTTAATAACCTTTGTAGAAATATTCCCAGAGATAAAGCCTCAAGATGATGACCATAAGAGAAAGAAATTGACCTTATAAATGAAACGTAAAATCATTACAAAATGCAAATGTTGTGTGAACATTGCTAATTTAGCACACATACAATCGGTCTACATCAACTATTTGCACTATCCTCAAGAACAAGGACAAGATTAAGAAGACAGATGCTTCAAAGGGAGTGACTAGGGTATCTAAACAACGGCTTCGTATTCTGGGTGATTTCAAAAGGTTGCTCCTTATATGGATACATGAAAAGCAATTGCAAGGTGACACTATTAATGAGAACATCATCTTGTGAGAAGGTGAGAGTGATTTTTGCCGACCTCGTCAAGAAGATGCCAGGATCATCAGTGGCCGAAGAAGTGTTTAAGGAAAGCCGTGGGTGGTTCGAGAAGTTTAAGAGAAGAACTGGCATCCACAGCACGGTGAGGCAAAGCAGCCACTTCTGACATAGGCCGTAGAGAACTTCATCAGCATCTTCAAGGTGCTCGTGTGTTCTTAGGGTTATCTGCCGCAACAGGTTTTTAATTGCAACGAGAGGTGTCTGTTGTGTGCTGAAGCGTACCTTTACAACAGCAGAGGAGAATGCATTGCCCGGTCACAGCCAATGAAAGACCATGTCACACTGATATTCTGTGCCAATGGAAGCAGCAATTTGAAAATTACGCTGCTGCTTGTTTACATTCAGAAGCTCCACGAACCTTCAAGAAGTGTAATGTCCAGAAGAGCAGATAAAATGCAATGTGGAGGTCAAACAAAAAGACTTGCGTGACACACAATCTTTTTTGTGATTGCATCAATGAAGTGATTGGTCCTTTCGTGAAATATTTGAATGAGATGAATCTGCCATTTCAATCCTTGCTTGTAATGGGCAGTGCTCCTGTCCATTCTCCAGGCCTCCAAGAACACCTCCTTGAAGAATTTCAGTTCATCAAGATCCAATTTCTGCCTCCAACACCGCTCCATTACTCCAGCCTATGGACCAGCAGATTATTTCTAACCTAATTTTTAAGGAGCTCTACGCTAAAGCACTCTTTGAGCATTGCTTTGAGTTGACTGAAGCTGCCAAGCTCACTTTCAGAGAATGTTGGAAATTCCACTTCAACATTGCTGCCTGTGTCAGGATGTCTGAAATGCATGGGAAGGGGTTACCCAAAGAACTCTCAATTCTGCTTGGAAGAAGTTTTGGCCAGAGTGCATTCACGAATTTGACACTGAAGCATTTGAGTTAGTAACTGTGGTGCCTGCAGTCAATGAGATTGTGTCTTCAGCCAAGAGCATGGGACTAGAAGTGAATAACAATGATATTGATGAGAAGACCACAGCCAAGAAATGACCATCAAAGGGTTTATGGAATTGTAGTGTGTTTCACAGTAGGAGCTTGTGGAAAGGAGTCCTTCAGAGGAGGGGGGTGAGGCGGTAACAGCAAAGCAGCAATCTTCTGCAGGTTGCTTTCTTGTTTATTCAACCTTCATCATGAGAATGTATTTGTGCTCCATCAACAAAAAGAGGACACACAGTAATGTCACTGTTATGTGTCTCTAATTATAAAGCATCTTATTTGTGTATTCTTTTAGTCATAGCAATTTGTGTTTATGTCCTAAAAGTGATTTGAGTAGCTTATTGTTCATTTGTACCAGATAAATTAACAAACGACGCAGCCGATTTTCCTTGGTACACAAAACTTGTCAGAACACTTTGCAGAAACAACGAAAAAAACATGCCAAATTTAAAGTGATGAAAATCTCCAAGATTGGTGATGTTTTACAGAAGCTCGAAATTTAGCACAGACTTCAGTGTGAGATGCTTATAATAGTTTCCACAAGGAAACTTTGTCTCGGAACCTGGCAGAAAATCCAAAGAGATTCTGGTTGTATGTGAAGTATGTTAGTGGCAAGAGACAATCAATGCCTTCTCTCCATGATAGCATTGGAGATTCTATAGAAGACAGTGCTGCCAAAGCAGAGTTACTAGACACAGCCTTCCAAAACGCCTTCACAAAAGACGACGAAGTGAATATTACAGAATTCGAATCAAGAACAGCTGCCAGCATGAGTAATGTAGAAGTAGATCTCATCGGAGTAGTGAAGCAACTTAAATCACTTAATAAAAGCAAGTCTTCTGGTCCATACTTAACAATCATATACAACCATTCGCTCTGTGAAAGATCCATACCTAAAGACTGGAAAGTTGCACAGTTCACACCACTATTCAAGAAGGGTAGTAGGAGTAATCCACTAAATTACAGGCCCGTATCATTAATGTTGATATGCAGCAGGATTTTGGAACATATAATGTGTCCGGACATTATGAATTACCTCGAAGAAAACAGTCTGTTGACACACAGTGAACATGGATTTAGAAAACATCATTCTTGTGAAACACAACTAGCTCTTTACTCGCATGAAGCATTGAGTGCTATTGACAAGGGATTTCAGATCGATTCCGTATTTCTGGATTTCCGGAAGGCTTTTGATACTGTACCACAGAAGTGGCTTGTAGTGAAATTATGTGCTGATGGAACATCGTCTCAGTTATGTGACTGGATCCGCGATTTCAGACTGGATTTGCGATTTCATGTCAGAGGTGTCACAGTTAGTAGTAATTGACGGAAAGTCTTAGAGTACAACAGAAGCGATTTCTGGCATTCCCCAAGGTAGTGTTACAGGCCCTTTGCTATTTCTTATCTGTACAAGACCTAAGTCGAAACAAGGCCCCGGGAGTAGACAACATTCCATTAGAACTACTGACAGCCTTGGGAGAGCCAGTCCTGACAAAACTCTACCATCTGATGAGCAAGATGTATGAGACAAGCGAAATACCATCAGACTTCAAGAAGAATATAATAATTCCAATCCCAAGGAAAGCAGGTGTTGACAGATGTGAAAATTACCGAACAATCTGTTTAATAAGCCACAGCTGCAAAATACTAACACGAATTCTTTACAGACGAATGGAAAAACTAGAAGAAGCCAACCTCGGGGAAGATCAGTTTGGATTCCGTAGAAATATTGGAACATGTGAGGCAATACTGACCCTACGACTTATCTTACAAGGGAACCTCCCCATAGCACCCCCCTCAGATTTAGTTATAAGTTGGCACAGTGGATAGGCCTTGAAAAACTGAACACAAATCCATCGAGAAAACAGGAAGAAGTTGTGTGGAACTATGAAAAAATAAGCAAAATATACAAACTGAGTAGTCCATGTGCAACATAGGCAACATCATGGACGAAAACAGCTCAAGGGCGTCGTGGTCCCGTGGTTAGTGTCAGCAGCTGCGGAACGGGAGGTCCTTGGTTCAAGTCTTCCCTCGAGTGAAAATTTTAACTTTTTATTTTCAGTTTATGTGACAAACTCTTGTGTTTTTATTACATTTTTGGGAGTGGTTATCACATCCACAAGAAAACCTAAATCAGGTAAGGTAGAAGAATCTTTTTACCCATTCGCCAAGTGTACAAGTTATGTGGGTCGACAACATGTTCCTGTCATGTGACACACTTGCCGTCACCAGTGTCGTATAGAATATATCAGACGTGTTTTCCTGTGGGGGAATCGGTTGACCTATGACTTTGGGATCAAATTTTTCAGTTCCCATTGGAGTGGCACGTCCTTTCGTCTCCTAATTGCACGGTTTTGCGGTGCGGTCGCAAAACACAGACACTAAACTCATTACAGTGAACAGAGATGTCGATCAACGAACGGACAGATCATAACTTTGCGAAAATAAAGAAAGTAAACTTTTCACTGGAGGAAAGACTTGAACCAAGGACCATTCGTTCTGCAGCTCTTCACACTAACCACAGGACCACAGCGCTCTAGAGCGCACAGTGTCCTTGATGTTGCATATGGTGCGCATGGACTACTTAGTTTGTATATTTGGCTTATTTTTTCATAGTTCCATACAACTTCTTCCTGTTTTCTCGATCGATTTGTGTTCAGTTTTTCAAGGCCTATCGACTGTGCCAACTTATAACTAAATCGGAAGGGGGTGTGATGGGGAGGTACCCTTGTTAGAAGCTAGATTAAGGAAAGGCAAACCTACGTTTCTAGCATTTGTAGACTTAGAGAAAGCTTTTGACAATGTTGACTGGAATACTCTCTTTCAAATTCTGAAGGTGGCAAGGGTAAAATACAGGGAGCGAAAGGCTATTTACAATTTGTACAGAAACCAGATGGCAGTTATAAGAGTCGAGGAGCATGAAAGGGAAGCAGTGGTTGGGAAGGGAGTGAGACAGGGTTGTAGCCTCCCCCCCCCCCCCCCCCTCGCCGATGTTAATCAATCTGTGTATTGAGCAAGCAGTGAAGGAAACAAAAGAAAAAATTCGGAGTAGGTATTAAAAATCCATGGAGAAGAAATCAAAACTTCGAGGTTCGCCGATGACATTGTAATTCTGTCAGAGACAGCAAAGGACTTGGAAGAGGAGTTCAACGGAATGGACAGAGTCTTGAAGGGAGAATATAAGATGAACATCAACAAAAGCAAAACGAGGATAATGGAATGTAGTCGAATTAAGTTGGGTGATGCGGAGGGTGTTAGATTAGGAAATGAGACACTTAAAGTAGTAAAGGAGTTTTGCTATATGGGGAGCAAAATAACTGATGATGGTCGAAGTAGAGAGGATATAAAATGTAGACTGGCAATGGCAAGGAAAGCGTTTCTGAAGAAGAGAAATTTGTTAACATCGAGTATAGTGGAGTGTAGCCATGTATGGAAGTGAAACGTGGACAATAAATAGTTTGGACAAGAAGAGAATAGAAGCTTTTGAAATGTGGTGCTACAGAAGAATGCTGAAGATGAGATGGGTAGATCACATAACTAATGAGGAGGTATTGAATAGGATTGGGGAGGAGAGAAGTTTGTGGCACAACTTGACTAGAAGAAAGGATCGGTTGGTAGGACATGCCTAAGGCATCAAGGGATCACCAATTTAGTATTGGAGGGCAGAGTGGAGGGTAAAAATCGTAGAGGGAGACTAAGAGATGAATACACTAAGCAGATTCAAAAGGTTGTAGGTTGCAGTAGGTACTGGGAGATGAAGAAGCTTGCACAGGATAGAGTAGCATGGAGAGCTGTATCAAACCAGTCTCGGGACTGAAGACCACAACAACATCTGTATAAACAATGTGGGAGACAAACTGAGCAGCCAACTTAGGTTGTTTGCAGATGACGCTGTGGTCTATTGACTAATAAAGTCATCAGAAAATCAAGTTGCAAAATGATTTAGAAAAGATATCTGTATGATGCGAAAATTGGTAATTGACCCTACATAATGGAAAGTGTGAGGTCATCCACATGAGTGGTAAAAGGAATTCGTTAAACTTCGCTTACACGATAAATCAGTCAAATCTAAAGGCCGTAAATTCAACTAAATACCTAGGAATTACTATTATGAACAACTTAAATTGGAAGGAACACTTAGAAAATGTGGGGAAGGCTAACAAAAGACTGTGTTTTATTGGCAGGACACTTAGGAAATGTAACAGATCTATTAAGGAGACTGCCGACACTATGCTTCTCCGTCCTCTTTTAGAATACTGTTGTGCAGTAGGGATCCTTACCAGATAGGACTGATGGAGTACATTGAAAAAGTTCAAAGAAGGGCTGTACGTTTTGTATTATCGCGAAATAGGGGTGAGAGTATCCCTGAAATGATACAGGATCTGGGCTGGACGTCATTAAAAGAAAGGCGGTTGCAATGGAATCTTCTCATGGTATTCCAATCACCAACTTTCTCCTCTAAATGCGAAAATATGTTCCATTAAGGAATTATCCTTTACATCTCTGTGTATCACTTGCTGTAATCTGCCATTACTAAATGGCTAACCCGGTTCATGCTTCATGGTGCTCAGTTCTAGTTGCACGTTGCCTATGTAATGCTCCTAGGAGCAGTTCCAGCATTTTATAGAATTATTGACTGAGTTTAAAA
Source organism: Schistocerca cancellata (assembly GCF_023864275.1). Taxonomy (NCBI): domain Eukaryota; kingdom Metazoa; phylum Arthropoda; class Insecta; order Orthoptera; family Acrididae; genus Schistocerca; species Schistocerca cancellata. The sequence continues at coordinate 1,119,073,973 of NC_064626.1, read as the reverse complement.
ATTTAAAGTACTATCATAATCTACACATTAAGAGGTATAATCTTAACTTAAAGTTTTCGTGCTGTTCATGCAGTAAAACTTCAGCATCAGACATGACGCTGGTGCTACTAACTGTATTCACAACATGTTTTGCAAACAGTATCCACATATATACTACTGTATGTATCTGCAGAATCATCATTGTAAGACAAGCAGTTCAGGAAATATTACTCCATAAACATTGAGATGAATGAAAAGAACTAGCAACCAGAGTGCAAATCACCCCCCCCCCCCCCCCAAATCCGTAGTATACTCATACAGTGTAGACAATGAGAGCCCTTAGCAGTTTCCTACAAACATTTAAATGTAATTCAAACCTTTCTTAAACTTTTTCTCACCCACACACCTAACATCAAACATATAACGTGTTAAAATATATCTAAAAAGAAAGATGATGAGACTTACCAAACGAAAGCGCTGGCAGGTCGATAGACACACAAATAAACACAAACATACACACAAAATTCTAGCTTTCGCAACCAACGGTTGCTTCGTCAGGAAAGAGGGAAGGAGAGGGAAAGACGAAAGGATGTGGGTTTTAAGGGAGAGGGTAAGGAGTCATTCCAATCCCGGGAGCGGAAAGACTTACCGTAGGGGGAAAAAAGGACAGGTATACACTCGCGCGCGCACACACACACACACACACACACACACACACACACACACACACACATCCATCCACATATACACAGACACAAGCAGACATTTTCAAAATGCTTGTGTCTGTGTATATGCGGATGGATATGTGTGTGTGTGTGTGCACGCGCGAGTGTATACCTGTCCTTTTTTCCCCCTAAGGTAAGTCTTTCCGCTCCCGGGATTGGAATGACTCCTTACCCTCTCCCTTAAAACCCACATCCTTTCGTCTTTCCCTCTCCTTCCCTCTTTTCTGACGAAGCAACTGTTGGTTGCGAAAGCTAGAATTTTGTGTGTATGTTTGTGTTTGTTTGTGTGTCTATCGACCTGCCAGCGCTTTCGTTTGGTAAGTCTCATCATCTTTCTTTTTAGATATATTTTTCCCACGTGGAATGTTTCCCTCTATTATATTCATATAACGTGTTAACTTATATGTAAAGTAATCAGAAATTTGTAGCTGTTTTATGGATGTGAGTTTGAATCTTTTGGCCAGTACTGGTTCTATACTATCTCATTATTTTATTTTTTCTATCTTATTTTTTGTTGTTTGTGTTTAATATTTTTCTTTAGTTTTGCCATATGCTAAAAATGAAATGTACAGAATAAATTAATTTCTTGAATAATCTTCTGGCTAATATGTCACCAGTTTTTTTTTTTTTTTCTTCTTCTTCTTCTTCTTCTTCTTCTTCTAAAGATACCAGTGTTGCTTGTTCCAAACAGTCGTTTATGCTTTCCTTAATCTGGGTTCTGAATGACACCTGTGACTGAGAGTTGTTGATATAAAAGTAGCTATGTTGTAGTATTGAATGACTGGCTAATCTAAAGAAACTTTTGTCAACAGGAGACAACCTTTCGGATCAGCTCAGTGACTCTCACACTTGCACCCTTAGTCACAACACTGTGAAGAATGGGAGCTATCACAATGGTGTGCAGTTACTATCCCTGCAGCAGATGCTTGAGGTAGGTCAAGCTAATCACACTGCACTGTTTGAATTTTTCATTCTCCTATAGATAAGTAACTATCTGCTTCATTCATGTAGGCCTAATGAGTAAGTAGAATGGCTTGTTAAATTGTTATTAAATATTCCATGAATTGTATAAGTTTTAAGTGAATTCTGTATTTAATCATTGAATGCCTTGAGGATGTGGTGTTAAAAAATGTGTAGAATTAGTCTACATGAAATTTTGAACATTGCATTTACACAGAACATTTGGGTTGGTAGAGTTTGAAGAAATCGTGTCTAATAAGGAACTATTAAATGGTCTCTTACTACTACTTAAGGGTACTGATTGGGTTTAGTAGAATCACAGGGAACAAAACCACTAAATAAACTCAGTTTCAGTGTGGGCAACAGTGAACTAAGATTATTGTTGTTTTTGTCTTCCTGAATTAATTAAATAAAATCAACCCATGAAGAATTGTACAGTTGGTCTCTGAATTTCTCCTTCATTAGTCCAATTTGGTAAGGGTGTCAGACCAACAAACAGTACTTAAGAATTGCCTAGACTAGGAACTTGTAAGTGACTTATTTTGGGTATGAATTACAATTAAATTTGATTCTTATGATTTAAGGAGATAGGACCTGGATACATTGAAACAACAATTGGTTGTTCAAGGAGTTTCAAAGGGAGCAATAACAATGGAGACCATCAGGTAGCTTTGAGAGTTGAAGTAGAGAAGGCATCAGAGGATCAAATAGGCAAAAAGGCAAAGCCAGTAAAAATATTTGGTTGACACACAAAATGAATTTAACTGGCGGAAGGAAAATTTTGAAAATGCCAGTAAAAGAGAATACAGAGGTCTAAAAAAAGGAGGTTCGTAAGAAATGCAAAATTGCAAAGCAGGAATGGATATAGAAGCAAAGCAAATCTCTAGAAGCTTGTGTCACTTCAGGAAAGATGCCACCTGTTGTTGTGGTCTTTAGTCTGAAGAATTTTGATGCAGCTCTCCGTACTACCCTATCCTGTGCAAGCTTCTTCATTTCCAAATAACTAATGCAACCCACATTCCTTTGAGCCTTGCTTACTGTATTCTTGTCTTGGTCTCCCTCTACAATTTTTACCTTCCACATTTCCTTACAATACTAAATTGGTGATCCTTTACGTTCGGGACATGTCCTATCAACAGATCCCTTCGTTTAGTCAAGATGTGCAAAAATTTCTTTTCTCACCAGTGCTATTCTGTACCTCCTCATTAGTTACATGAGCTATCTATTTTATCTTCTAACAAAGAGATAGAGGGGCTGGCCAGTACTTACCTCAGCTCAGTACAGCCGATAGATACACAAAAAACAGAACCGAAAATTTACATTCCTAGCTTTCGGAACAAATGTTCCTTCATCAGGGAGGAGAAAGGGGAAAGAAAGGGGAGAAGGGAAAGTGGATTCAGTTACTCACAACCCAGGTTATGAAGCAACAGGGAAAGGAAAACAGGGAGGGTAGCAAGGATAGAGGCATCGTTGTCGTTCCCTCTGACAACCATGCCTCCATCCTTGCTACCCTCCCTGTTTTCCTTTCCCTGTTGCTTCATAACCTGGGTTGTGAGTAACTGAATCCACTTTCCCTTCTCCCCTTTCTTTCCCCTCTCTCCTCCCTGATGAAGGAACATTTGTTCCGAAAGCTAGGAACGAAAATTTTTGGTTCTGTTTTTTGTGTATCTATCGGCTGTACTGAGCCTGGCCAGCCCCTCTATCTCTTTGTTAGTATTTGTTTCACATCTTTATATGAGATTTTCCATTAATCATTTAGATCACCTATTTTATCTTCTGTATCACTAAATTTCAAAAGCTTCTATTCTCTTCTTTTTTGAACTATTTATCATCCGCATTTCGCTTGTATACATGGCTATACTTGAGACAAAAACCTTCAGAAAAGACTTCCTAGCACCTAATCTATAAACGAAGTTAACAAATTGCTCTTCTTCACAAATGCTTCTCTTGCCGTTGCCAGTCTACACATTATATCCTCACTACCTTGGCCTTCATCACTTACTTTAGTGCCCAAATAGCAAAATGCATTTAATACTTTAAGTCTCTCATTTCCTAATTTAATTTCTTTAGCATTTCCTGATTTAATTAGACTACATTCCATTATCCTTGTTGTGCCCTCAAGACACTGTCTATTTCATTCAACTGCTGTTAAAAGTCCTTTGCTGTCTCTGACAAAATTACAATGTCATTGGCAAACCTAAAAGTTTAACTTTATTGTCCCTGAATGTTGATTCCTTCTTCAGATTTTTCTTTGGTTTCCTTTACTACTTGCTCATTGTCCAGATTGAATAACACCAGGTATAGGCTAAATCCTGTCTCACTCCTTTTCAACCACTGTTTCCTTTTCATGCTCCGCTCTACTGCTGTCTGGTTTCTGTACAACTTGTAAAGACCCTTGTGCTCCCTGTGTTGTACCCCTGCTGCCTTCAGAATTTCAAACAATGTATTCCAGTCAACATAGTCAAAAACTTTTTCCAAGTCTACAAATGCTATAAATGTAGGTTTTTCCTTTCCTTAACCTATCTTAAGAGAAGTCGTTGGGTCAGTATTGCTTTGTGTGTTCCTACATTCATCCAGAATTCAAGCTGATCTTGTCTGAGGTTGGCTTCTGTCATCAGTTTCTCTATTCTTTGGTCAAAAATTCATCTTATTTTGCAACCATGATGTATTAAACTGATAGTTCTGTAATATTCACACCTGTTAGCACTTGTTTTCTTTGGAATTTTAATTATTGCATTCTTCTTGAAGTGTGAGGATATTTCGTCTGTCTCGTGCATCTTGCACACTAGGTAGAATAGTTTTGTCATGCATGGCTTCTCAAGGCTATTAATAGCTCTAACGGAATGTTGTCTACTCCTGGGGCCTTGTTTCCACTTACGTCTTTCAGTTCTCTGTCAACCTCTTCTCGCAGTGTCATATCTCCCACCTCATCCATGTCCTGTTCCCTTTCTATAATATTGCCTTTTAAAGTTCATTTTCCTTGTATATCCCCTCTATATACTCCTTCCACCTTTCAGCTTTCTGTTCTTTGCTTAGTACTGGTTTTGAGTCAGTGATTGTGATATTCATAGAGTAATTTCTCTGTTCTCCAAAGACCTCTTCAATTTTCCTGTAGGCAGTATCCATCTTTCCCCTAATATCTGTATCCTCGCAGTTCTCCTCTAGTCATTTGTCCTTGGCCATTTTACACTTCCTATCAATCTCATTTTTTCGACATTTGTATTCCCCTTTGCTTGCTTCATTTTTGTATTGTCTCTTTTCGTCAGTTAAATTCAGTATCTCCTGTGACAAGCAAGGATTACTGTTAAGTATTGTCTTGTTACCTATTTGATCCTCTGCTGCCTTCACTATTTCATCTTTCAAAGAGCTACTTGTTCCATTTGTATTTTATTCCTTTCCCTGTTGTAGTCACTTGTTGCCTAATGCTTCCTCTGAAATTCTCAGCAATCTCCAGTTCTTTCTGATTATCCAGGTCCCATCTCCTAAATTTACTTCTTTGTTGCAATTTCTTAAGTTTTAACTTGCAGTTCGTACCAATAGTCGGAGTCCATGTCTGGCACTGGAAGTTTTGTACAATTTATTGAAATCTCTGTTTCACCATTATACAATCTATCGGAAACCTTCCAGTGTCTCCTGCTCTCTTCCACATATACAACCTTCTAGCAATATTCTTAGCAATGATTAAATTATGCTCTGTGCAAAATTATACCATTTCCATTTTTTAAGTTTTCTAACCTACTTGAGCTGCCCGATAAAGGGAGCTAACATTCCATGCTCTGACCTGTATGTAGTTTTGTTTCTCCAGATGACATCATCACCCTGAGTAGAACCTGCTGGAAATCAAAGTGGCAGACTATTTTACCACCAGATTATTTTACAGAAGAGGGTGCCATCATCATTAATCATACACTAGGGCAGTGTGCCTGTGGGAAAAGTTACAGGTTTAGTTTCCCATTACTTTCAGCAATTTACAGTACCAGCATAACAAGGCCATGCGCTGATGTTACAAGGTCAGATCAATCATCCAGACCATTGCCCCTGCAACTGCTGAAAGGCCACTGCGGCTCTCCAGGAACCACACAGCAGATAACCCTCCATTGTGGTTGCGCCTATGGTACAGCTATCTGTATTGTTGAGGCATGCAAGCCATCCCACCATCGCAAGGTCCATGATCCTGGGGGTGATGCTACCTACAACAGAATTAAAGAAACCTTTTGAGACAAGAGAAGCAGCTGTATGATTATCAAGGGCTCAAATGGCTAGCCAGTAGTGTACCAAGAAGCGAAGGCTGAAAGATGGAAAGAATTTATAGAACAGCTGCTGTAAGGAAAGAAACTTGAAGACAGTATTATGGAAAGGGAAGAGGAAGTAAATAAATGTAATATGAGAGATGTGACACTGTGAGATGAATTTGACAGAACACTTAAGAGTTGATGATATTCCCTCACTCAAAATTATTGAGATCCTTGGGAGAACCAACCAAGACAAAAACTACTACACTTAAAATGCACGATATATGAGATAGGTGAAGTAACCTCAGACTTCAAGAAAGATGTAATAATCCAAAATCCAAAGAAGACAGGCACTAAAAGATGAGAATAATACCGAACCATCAATTTAATAAGTCATGCTTCCAAAATATGAGGACCCACTCTTGCAGATCCTCATCCAACTGAAACAATACATCCTGCATGTCTTTCTTCAGGTAGCCAAAGATGTGAAAATCGCACAGCAAAATATCGGGGCTGTATCGAGGATGTTGAGTGTTGAAAGTGTAGCCGTTGTCAAAGTGGCAGTGTGGAGGCAGGCATTATTGTACAACAGGATGATTCCATCTGACAACATTCCTCGAAGGAGAAGGTCATCAACGTGGTGTCACCATTTCAAGCCTGAGGGCAAGTGGTAGAGCCAGTAGTGGACACATCCCTCACTAAAGAAACCCAAAGCTGTTAGCACGAGGCACGGTAAGTTCCCTCCACACTGCCAGTTGGATGAAGGCTATGCTGCAGCAATTTTGGTTGGCAAAAATTCCAACTTCTTGCCTACAACCCAGATCTTGCACTGTGTGGATTTCCTATCTTTGGCTACCTGAAGAAATACATGCATGGACATCGGGTTCAGTTGGATGAGGAAGTGCAAAAGTGGGTGTGGTTGTGGATCCATTAGTGGCATACTGCATTCTTTGAAACTGGAATTGATCATCTGATCTCTGGGATAAAGGCTTTAATGTGTGTGGTGATTACTTTTGAATGGAATCATTCTACGGTCCCATTGCAGTGGATGTTAAGTTTTCATTTGACTGCCCCTCATGTTGTTGTTGTTGTTGTTGTTGTTGTGGTTGTGGTCTTCAGTCCTGAGACTGGTTTGATGCAGCTCTCCATGCTACTCTATCCTGTGCAAGCTTCTTCATCTCCCAGTACCTACTGCAACCTACATCCTTCTGAATCTGCTTAGTGTATTCATCTCTTGGTCTCCCTCTACGATTTGTACCCTCCACGCTGCCCTCCAATACTAAATTGGTGATCCCTTGATGCCTCAGAACTTGTCCTACCAACTGATCCCTTCTTCTGGTCAAGCTGTGCCACAAACTCCTCTTCTCCCCAATTCTATTCAATACTTCCTCCTCGTTAGTTATGTGATCCACCCATCTAATCTTCAGCATTCTTCTGTAGCACCACATTTCGAAAGCTTCTATTCTCTTCTTGTCCAAACTATTTATCGTCCTTGTTTCGCTTCCATACATGGCTACACTCCATACAAATACTTTCAGAAATGACTTCCTGACACTTAAATCTATACTCGATGTTAACAAATTTCTCTTCTTCAGAAACGCTTTCCTTGCCATTGCCAGTCTACATTTGATATCCTCTCTACTTCCACCATCATCAGTTATTATGCTCCCCAAATAGCAAAACTCCTTTACTACTTTAAGTGTCTCACTTCCTAATCTAATTCCCTCAGCATCACCCGACTTAATTCGACTACATTCCATTATCCTCGTTTTGCTTTTGTTGATGTTCATCTTATATCCTCCTTTCAAGACGCTATCCATTCCATTCAACTGCTTTTCCAAGTCCATTGCTGTCTCTGACAGAATTACAATGTCATCGGCGAACCTTAAAGTTTTTATTTCTTCTCCATGGATTGTAATACCTAATCCGAATTTTTCTTTTGTTTCCTTTACTGCTTGTTCAATATACAGATTGAATAACATCGGGGAGAGGCTACAACCCTGTCTCCCTCCCTTCCCAACCACTGCTTTCCTTTCATGCCCCTCGACTCTTATAACTGCCGTCTGGTTTCTGTACAAATTGTACAGAAATCAGATGGCGGTTATAAGAGTCGAGGGGCATGAAAGGGAAGCAGTGGTTGGGAAGGGAGTGAGATAGGGTTGCCCCTCATACTAAAACAAATTATTTACTGAAAAATGATAAGTCTGATAAAAGCTGCCATTGGGGCAGATCACTTTGAGGATTGTAAAAGTGCAGGGATACACGAGGCAATTCTGAAACCTACATTTATCACATCTTCAGTTTTAAACAAAACTTCTGACAGTATTGACTGAAATAAAATCGTAGGAATTTTTGAGGTAGCAGGAATAAAATACAAGGAGCAAAAAGTTATCAGCAATTGAGTTAAGGAACAGGAAAGGGAAGCTGTTGAGAAGAAAGTGAGAAAGGGTAGTGGGCTATCACTGATGTTATTTGCTGTGTAACTTTAACAAGCGATGAAGGAAACCAAGGAAAAATTTGGAAAGCATATTAGAATTCAGGATGTAACCTATTTCCATATCTCTCATATATTTTAACTGCATTTGAATTCTTAGTCATATCAATAACACATTTGGTTTGCTACAAGACAATAATGGCGGTCCAAACCCTAACCAGCATTGTACCACTCTTTTTGGTGCTGTATCTTTTATGTCCAGCCGCACTTTTCCCATGTGTCAAACTTACCTGATCTTACCTATAGGACAGCTACCAGGACATTGTACACCACTATATGAATTCAGAGAATGATTGTGCTAAGAAAATTACACTCTGAGGAAGTTGTTACACCAGTAAAGCAAACACAAGTCTGGCAGAAGCTGAATATTTGTGAAGGCCCAAGAAGCTGAATACATTGTCGAGGCTCAGTGTCCTCCATTGTCATAGATGTACATTCGTTACAGCAAGTTACAAATGCGTCAATCAAAATTCACAATGCACTCACTTATAACTTCCCTCAGACACTACCAATATGTAAGAGAAAGTTACTTGTACCAGAATACACAATATTAATCTGCCATCTGTTTTGAAACCTGTACCTGTGATGCCAATCATGCTTCCACTCCACTAGGATAGTTTAGGAAATGCTGGCACTTTTGCAGCAAACACAAAATAACAGAATCCTCTCCCTATCAGTACCAAATGGGTCATCAGTGATGATTTAAGTCACAACACTGAGGCAGCAAACATTATATAAGTGAAGATACTCCACTGACCCACATGAATTACAGCAATGGCGTTGTGACTGGCATAAGCTTTGCACATTGTCTGACATTGCCTAAATCTGTGACTTTGTCATAAATCAAAAACAGTCCCTCTCATATCTGGCACTTGTGAATGTAGATCAATCAACTGAATTAAAAGTTGAATATCTCGTGATTCCCTACTCAGATCGTGTTGCACTTTTCACCACAATTATTCTAATAAAATTCTCTATACAGCTATAATCAAACAATGGAAAATCCAGGATGGAATATAACAATACCAGAGAAGGAAAGTTGCTATTCACCATATAGCGGAGATGCTGAGTCGCGATAGGCACAATAAAAAGATTCACACAGCTGTAGCTTTTGGCCATTAAGGCCTTTGTCAGCAACACACACACACACACACACACACACACACACACACACAACTTGCACACACGTCTGCAGTCTCAGAGTGCATTTGCGTGAGTGTGTGTATGTGTGTCTACTGCTGACAAAGGACTTAATGGCCAAAAGCTATGATTGTGTGAATCTTTTTATTTTGCCTATCGCGACTCAGCATCTCTATACAGCATAATTATGCTTATACTTGCTTTCTTTCATTATTTTAATTTAGCCAGTTGTGGACAAGGGGCATGATGAGTGTGGACAGCGGACAGACATACCACTGCTACATCTCAAGGAAGAAGAAAGAAAAACTTCAAAGCTTGCTGATGACATTGTAATTCTGCCAGATGGCAAACAACTTGGAAGATCAGTCAAACAGAATGGATATTGTCTCAAAAAGATATTACTAAAGCAGTCATCAATCCGAAGAGCACTTGCCTGAGAAAGGCAAAGGTTCCGAGTTTGAATCTCAGTTAGGCACAGTTTTAATCTGCCAAGAAGTTTCATATCAGTGCACATTCCATCGCTGAGTAAAAATTTCATTCTGTAAACAGCCCACAGGCTGTGGCTTGGCTAAGCCATGCCTCCACTGTATCCTTTCATCCAGGAGTGCTATCCTTGCATTTAGAGCACTTTCTGCAAAAGACAAAGGTTTTGCTACACAGTTTTAATCTGACAGGAAGTTTCAAACCAAAGATTATTTTGAACACCACCGTGCTTTACTAGACAAGCTTGTTATGCCACTGCTTTCCTTTGACCTTTGAAATGACTGCTCGTGGTTGCTCATGTCAGTACCAATTATGCATGTCACTTTGGATCAGAAGAGATTCTCTCTGGTTTTGAGCAGCTAACAGAAGCGGTAAAGGCTGCCATTCTTGCTTGCAAGATAAAAGCAGAGCTGACCATTTGCAGCATAGTCGACAGGACCAATTGAGGACCTCTGGTACAGAGCCGAGTGGAGGGTCTGAATGAGAGGCTCAGACAGTTCTGCGATCGTGTAGGCTGCAGATTCCTAGACTTGCACCAAAGGGTGGTTGGGTTCGGGTTCCACTGAATAGGTCAGGTGTCCACTATACGCAGGAGACAGCTACATGGGTAGCAAGGGCTGTGTGGTGTGGACTGGGCGCTTTTTTAGGTTAGAGGGTCGTGGGAAAATACAAGGAGGGATTCAGTCACAAAGGGTGCAGGCCGCACACAGGAAGAACGTACTTACAGGAACCATTGGTATAACAGTTGTAAATTGTCATAGCTGTGTTGGGAAAATACCAGAGCTTCAAGCCCTAATAGAAAGCACTGATGCTCAAATCGTTATAGGCACTGAAAGGTGACTAAAACTGGAGATAAGCTCAGCCAAAATTTTTGCAAAGGACCTAAAGATGTTCCGAAAGGATAGGCTAAACACAGTTGGCGGTGGGGTGTTTGTTGCTGTTAGAGATAGTTTATCTCATCATGAAATTGAAGTTGATAGTTCCTGAGTTTGATTTCAAACATGTACCTGACTTATACGATTATAGTTGGTGGTGACTTTAATTTACCCTCGATATGTTGGCAAAAATACATGTTTAATTCCAGAGGTAAGCATAAAACATTGCCCGAAATTGTGCTAAATGCATTCTCAGAAAATTATTTCTAGCAGTTAGTTCATGAGCCGATGCAAATAGTAAACGGTTGTGAAAACATACTTGACGTCTTAGCAACAAATAATCCTGAGTTAATAACGAGCATCAGAACGAATACAGGCATTAGGGAACACAGAGTTGTTATAGTGAGATTGAATATTGTAATCCCCAAATCCTCGAAAAATAAGCGAAAAAATACCTATTCAAAAAAGCAGATAAAAAATCACTTGATGCCTTCCTGAGAGACAATCTCCACTCATTCCAAATTAATAATATAAGTGTAGACCAGATGTGGCTTAAATTCAAAGAAATATTATCGGCAGCAATTGATAGGTTTATACCAAATAAACTAACAAACGACAGAGCTGATCCTCCTTGGTACACAAAACGGGTTAGAACACTGTTGTAGAAACAATGAAACAAACATGCCAAATTTAAACAGACGCAAAATCCCCAAGATTGTCGATCCTTTACAGAAGGTCAAAACTTTGCGCGGAGTTCAATGCGAATCGCCTATAACAGTTTCCACAAGGAAACTTTTTCTTGAAACCTGGCAGAAAAGCCAAAAAGATTCTGGTCTAATGAGAAGTATGTTAGTGGCAAGAAATAATCAATGTCTTCTCTGTGTGATAACAATGGATATACTATCGAAGACAGTGTTGCCTAAGTAGAGTTACTAGACACAGCCTTCCGAAGCGCCTTCACAAAAGAAGACGAAATAAATATTACAGAATTCGAATCAAGAACAGCTGCCAGCATGAGTAACGTAGAAGTAAATATCCTCAGAGTACTGAAGCGACTTAAATTACTTAATAAAAGCAAGTCTTCTGGTCCAGACTGTATACCAGTTAGGTTCCTTTCAGAGTATTCTGATGCATTAGCTCCATACTTAAAATCATATAAAACCGTTCGCTTCATGAAAGATCCATACCCAAAGGCTGGAAAGTTGCACAGTTCACACCATTATTCAAGAAAAAATAGGTAGTAGGAGTAATACACTTAATTACAGTCCCATATCATTAATGTCGATATCCAGCAGGATTTTGGAACATAGGTTGTGTTCGAACATTATGAATTACCTCCAAGAAAACAGTCTGTTGACGCATAGTGAACATGGATTTAGAAAACATCATTCTTGTGAAACACAACTGGCTCTTTACTCGCATGAAGTGTTGAGTGCTGCTGACAAGGGATTTCAGATAGATTCCATATTTCTGGATTTCCGGATGGCTTTTGACACCGTTCCACACAAGCGGAAGTTGCGTGCTTATGGAATATCGTCTGTTATGAGACTGGATTTGTGATTTCCTGTCAGGGAGGTCACAGTTATTAGTAATTGATGGAAAGTCATCAAGTAAAACAGAAGTGATTCCTGGCATTTCCCAAGGTACCGTATTTACTCGAATCTAAGCCGCACTTTTTTTCCAGTTTTTGTAATCCAAAAAACTGCCTGCGGCTTAGAATCGAGTGCAAAGTACACGGAAGTTCTGAAAAATGTTGGTAGGTGCCGCCACAACTAACTTCTGCCATCGAATATATGTAGCGCTACAACAGGCATATTTTGCAGGCACAAAGATAAATACTGGCGCCAAAACCTCTTCGTCAGTAAATAAATTTTAAAAAAAGGTGGAAAACGAGCTTTCTCCGCCCCGAGTTTCGACCACTGCACTTTCATACATTATCCAACGAAGTAAATAGAAATTTCGTATTGTTCATCTTCTAGCAGCATTTCAATGTACTACGAAAATCCGACTGGCAAGACTGTTTGGGATGTTTGTCAATATGGGAAACTCTACGTCCTGAATTTTTTCCTGCCTGGTTGCTACTAGGAACTTTTATGAATTGTGAATCACATGCAGCATTCTCTTCACAATAAGAATAATACGAATATAAACATTTTGCCATGTATTCTTTCGTGTTTGCTGCTGTCTCATTTAAATCCTGTCTGCCTAATAAACTACGAAACTACAGCGAGACAACAGCAAACGCGGAAGAATACACATATCATGTCATGTTCGTCATATTCGTATTATTCTTATGCCTAATAGTGATACAGTCAGAAATGAAGCACGGCAATTGACTAGATTTTTAAATCTAAGATGATTCTAATTTCTGTGCAGAATATAATGTACTAAAGAGGCGTCTGCAAAGATTTTCAAATGGTGAAAAATGTTCGCTAAACTCTCGTTCAGAACATCTTCCATCATATGCAGTCTATTATTTGGTTCTTGTTGATCATTATCAAATAAAGCAGCAGTGTAAGTAACCTCGCACAAGAGCAAGCCACGTCGCGAGCGGCGACAGGCCGTAAACACTCATTATCAGAATGCGACAAACAATGCAAGACACAGTACAGTAATGCATTTTCAGCTTAGAGTGACGTAAACGCATAACGGCACTTATCAGATCAAAGAAAAATAAGCAATCAATTCAAACCAGACGAAGCACGGGAAAAAGGAAGGGTACCCGTATAAATACGGACGGAGCGCCTGATGCATAGCAATGGCTACCAGGTAAAGCTTAACTGCTAAGCTTACGACTCGAACCAAACTACTGTAGCTGTATCGTCATTCATTCGTCCTAAATTGTGTCTCGTATTATAATGGACCAACATTGTTTCAATTTAGAGGTGCGGCCTAAAACTTTTATCTCCCCTTGAATTTCGAGTCTCAAATTTCGGGTGCGGCTTAGATTCGGGAAATTTTTTTTTTTCCTTTATTTCGAGTCTCATTTGTAAGGTGCGGCTTAGATTCGAGTAAATACGGTAGTGTTATAGGCCCTTTGCTGTTCCTTATCCATATAAACGATTTGGAAGACAATCTGATCAGCCATCTTAGGTTGTTTGCAGATGACACTGACTATTAAAGTCATCAGAAAATCAAAAGAAATTGCAAACTGATTTAGAAAAGATATCTGAATGGTGCAAAAATTGGCAATTGACGCTAAATAACGAAAAGCGTGAGGTCATCCACATAAGTGCTAAAAGGAATTCGTTAGACTTTGGTTACACGCTAAATCAGTCAAATCTAAAGGCTGTAAATTCAACTAAATATCTAGGAATTACAATTACAAACAACTTAAATGGGAAGGAACACACAGAAAATGTTGTGGGGAAGGCTAACAAAAGACTGCGTTTTATTGGCAGGACGCTTAGGAAATGTAATAGATCTACTGAGGAGACTGCCGACACTACGCTTGTCCGTCCTCTTTTTAGAATACTGTTGCGCAGCATGGGATCCTTACCAGATAGGACTGCTGGAGTATTTCGAAAAAGTTCAAAGAAGGGCAGTACGTTTTGTATTATCGCGAAATATGGGTGAGAGTGTCACTGAAATGGTAGAGTATTTGGGCTCGATGTCATTAAAAGAAAGGCTTTTTTGTTGCAATGGAATCTTCTCACAAAATTCCAATCACCAACTTTCTCCTCCAAACGCGAAAATATTTTGTTGATGCTGACCTTCATAGGCAGAAATGATCACCACGATAAAATAAGGGAAATCAGAGCTCATACGGAAAGATATAGGTGTGCGTTCTTTCCACGTGCTGTACGAGATTGGAATAATAGAGAATTGTGAAGGTGTTTCAATGAACACTCTGCCAGGTACTTATAAATGTGATTTGCAGAGTAGCCATTTAGATGTAAGTCTAGATCTAGATCCAGCCCATTGTCTGGGGATCTACCGTTTCGTGTGGATTCTGACTGATTGTGCAACTCTGCATTTTTCGCTTCAGCAAACATTACCAGAGGTGAAAGAAGTGATAAGTGAAAGACAAAAATCCTAGAATTGAATGGAGATCGAAATTGAGATCTACCACTGAGCCAAGAGACTATGAAATGAATCTCAACAAAATCCAAACAGAGCTAATGGAGTATAACTGAATGAAATGAGAGGATACTGAGGGCATGAGATTAGGAAATGAGACTCATTGTTGCAGTGTTTTGCTATTAACATCTAATATGAGTTTGAATGTTTGAAATCTTTTCTGAAAGGGATTGTCTGGTGTGTAGCCTTGTATGGAAGTAAAACGTTCATAATAAACAGTACAATCAAGAAGAGAACAAATGGTTTTTTAATTTGTTTCTACAGACGAATTCTGAATAAGATGTCAGATAATTGATGAAGCATTGAATGAAATTGAGGAGAAAAAATTTATGGCTCAACTTGACTAAAAGAAGGAATAGTTTGTCTACAATAATCAGGGTCAGTTGGACATAGTTTTCACTAGTTATGCAGAGAACAGACTTGTGTGGAGAGCTGCACCAATCCAATCTTTGAACTGAAGATCACAACAAAAAGATTCTCCCCCTATATCAAGTAGGACATATGCCTTCGTCATGTCAAGGTTTCTGTGGTTATTCCACATTATTAGGGAGTTCTCAACCTAACATTTGTACCCCTCAACCCACTTTACCACGTGTAGCAGAGGGCACAGAGTGCTCCATGCAGAAACTTCTAGATATGAGGAGACTTCAAAAAGTAAATTACACATCATCCCACACTGAGACCATTGAGCAACAAGAGCAGCACATTGTCAGATGGGATTACATGTTCTGAGTTTTCTGCAGACACAGTTCCGTGACAGTACGGACAATAAGTACATCACAACGTGTGCGTGAAATGGGGTGGCAACTGGTAACATACCCCAAAGCTCAAGTGAGTGGGGCAGTATGATTCTTGTGGTCGAAACATCTGAAGTACCCATACTCACCATTAAAATTCTGGTTGTGTATGGAGCAAAAGCAATGTTGTATCCAGCGGTTGTAAAATGGTGCAAAACAATTTGACAGAGGCTGCAGAGACATTGGGGTCGCTGAATCAGGAAGGAAGGCATTGACCACAGATTATAAGGTCCAGGTAATTGAGAAACTGATTCGCAGGAATCACAAATTTTCTGATGATGATGGTCACACAGCACTTCTCAAATGACGTTTCAGCACAAGCAATTAAGTGTGATACAACTGGCATTTAGTTGAAGCCCACCAACTCTATATGGTGCAAATTTAAAAATTTGACTACACTACAGGTCAGTCTGATACCACAGTCTTTATTCTGCAGTCTCATTCATTTGCTTCACCAAATTATAACCTTTCTATGTAACCTGGACCTCGGGCTACACTGCAGATCAGCCACCACAAACAAATCGAAGTTTTGGCCAAATGCCAGTTGCTCATATGCTTGAACAAGAAGCAGATTTCTGTCAGTGAATAATTTAACAATTGGTAAAATCTTCTGCCCGTTGTTTAGAGAGACTTGATGACTGTGTTGAAAATTTGTCATGTATGTGTACCTTTGAATGTAGGGCAGCATTCAATAAAAGTTACTTGGACTGCTATATTAGTGTTTAAATCACTTTCTGCAGTCCCCATATCCCAGTAGGTTCTGACTGATTTCAGTGACTGATTACTGATCATCAGAGAAAACAATATTGGATCTTTCCATCCATTCATATGGATAAAATTACAGTTATTTATGTCAACTTTGCACATATTTCAGTTCTTGCATGACACATTGATCATCTGCAACTGTATCTGCATTTCATAACAGATTTCTAACTTCAACCTCCTTCCACACAATGGCATCGTAAGTGAATATATCTATGATAAGCCTTGTTGGGCTAGAGATGTTACCTGCCAAGTCATTTATATACAAGGTGTTCAGAAATTCCCATTACAAACTTCTAGGACTTGTAGAGGGGGGTGAGTTCATCATAATATTTTGAAGAGGAACTGATGTCCAGAAATGCACTGTTTCCATTCTATGACAGTTTCGGTTCAGATGTTTTAACTCATGAACTTCTCATTGAGAATGAAATTACACATGACACAGTACAGTTTTTAGGTAACAGTTTGAAAGGAAACACATTGAAATATCTATTATCACTTGAGCACATTTGTTCGTATTAACACTAAAACATATCCAGAACAAAAAAGAAGCCAACATACTGTACATACAGAACAGCACTGATGTATTACAACAGCAACTCTATGTGGCGATCTCCAACATTAGACGTTGTACCTATGAAACATGTTCTGCTACACGCTCTCTATCCCACCTGATGTCTCTACAGTTTCTAGTGCAAGGGCCAGAACTCATGCCAGCAGATCCTCTGTGTCTACTGAAGTCTCGTTAATTTAACTTTGTGTACGATTCCACAAGAAGTAGCACATAAGAGTTAAATCCAGCGATTGCGGCAATCACCCCGTTGGACCACCTCAGCCTATCCACCTTTCACCATAGCATCTGTTGATGTCTCCGAACCGCACACTAGAAGTGAGGTGGTGCACCATTGTAAAGTGACATCAGGCAATCTTCTGACAGTTGCATACCAAGACAAGCAGCACTGAGACTTTTTTCTTTCCCTCAGCAAGTGTGGACATATTACAAACTAGAAGTTTGTAACGGGGATTTCCACACACACCCTGTATATTGAAAACAACAGTGTCCTTCCTCGGGGTGTGCCAGATTTGATTCTGACGGTACCTCTTCATTAGGAACGGCTCTAAATTCTTTTTAATAAGAATACTGTGTGTGCTTGTATTTTGTTTGAGACAATGATGTGGTATTGTATCAAAGGCATTCTATTTGAAGTTATAAGAATTGCTATCAACCTGGTATCTGCTAATGACTGCCCTCTGGATCTCATGAACAGACAGAGAGCAAGCTGAGTTTCACAAGATCAATGCTTCCCATAATTCTGACGTAGGTGTTGTTTGGTCGTCACAAAAGCCTTCACATATGAGCCACACATATGTTCACAATTCAGTAAGAAATCAATTTAACTGGTAGGGAACTAGGATCTGGGAGTAGTAAAGTGCTCATAGTACATGAAAACAAAACAAAATATATGGTAATGTCACAATCTGAGGCCAGAAGAACCCCTAAAAACCTAAACATCAATGGGAAATGCTTTAATGGAGTGTCCTCTTTTAACTACTTGGGAGCCCTAATAACAAATGACAACAGTATTGGAAAGACTATAAGGGAAAGAATACAAGCAGGAAACAGAGCTTACTTTGCAAATATGCAGCTTTTCAAAAATAGCCTTGTTACAAGAAAAACTAAACTGCTAATATATAATTCCCTAGTCCGCCCAGTTATCACATATAGCTCAGAGGTATGGACGTTGACAGAACATGATAAAAATGCACTAAGAAAAAACTACGCAAAATCTATGGGCCAATAAGGGAGGAAGAAGGCTGGAGAATACGCTACAATGCCGAATTACAAGAGTTAATACAAGGCAGGGACATAGTAAAATTTGTGAAATCACAGCGAATACGATGGCTAGGACACTTGGAGAGAATGACAGAGGATAGAATTCCAAAGAAAATGATGAAAGGTATGATCCATTCAGTTTGGCGAAAAGGGAGACCTAGAAGAAAGATGGATCGACGAGGTAATAATGGATATCACCAATATGGGAGTCCGGGAGTGGAAAAGAGCAGCAAGTAATCGATAAATGTGGAGGAAGATTGTAGAAGAAGCCAACGCTCACCAAGGGCTGTTGCACTACTGTAGAAGAAGAAGAAGAAGAAGAAGAAGAAGAAGTAGTAGTAAAGTGCTGACCGTCAATAGAATAATTTTAAATAAATAATTATTTATTTACAAAGGAGACCTATCTTACAGATATCAAAACAAGTATAAATGATTCACCACAATGGACAAACTTTTGATTACAAGGGTCAGCAAATTGAAAATAAATCTTTAGATTGTGATAAATGCACAAGAATTTAACAAAGGTTTTAGCAATAGTTCCAGATAGTAACAGATAGCTTATTCTCAAGGTGCTGTCGTGTCAGTGGCAAACAGTGAAACTATAAATGCAAAATAATTTTTAAAGGTAACAAATTGTACTTGTCTGTGAAGCAGACCCAACAGTATGTTCCAAACTTATCAAAGCACGAGTGAAACCACAAATTACACACGTCTGTGAAGCAGATATGGAAACCATTAATCCAAAGTTTTTTTTTAAAAAAAAAAGAATGTACACATATATGAAGCAGACAAAGTAAAATGTTTTATGACCAGTACTAAAACACAGGTGAAACAACCACATGTTTAAAAAAAGAAACAAACTATACACGTCTGTGAAACGGACAGAGGAGGATGTTAATAAAAATATTTTAAAGAAAAATTATTATGTGTGTCTATGAATTGGACAGAGCAGAATTCTTTAATAGAACATAAACCTTTGTTATCAACAAGAGCTTTACTTTTAGGTGCCCAGGTGAGAGATCAATTAAGAACAGGTTGTGGAACGTACGGAATACAAATTAGATTTACATAGCAAGTGAATGACATTGTACACAGTCCCCTAAACGACATACACACACACACACACACACACACACACACACACACACACACACACTTCCGAAAACGCAACAGAAATAATTTTTGAGCCACAAATACTAAAGCAAAGAAAATATTTAAATCCAGTGTGGATGATTTTGAGATTGAGTATTCACCAATAGCGAAATGACAAATAAAATTTTGACTTGCTGTAAATAGACAGAAGATACAATTGCACTAGACTACTAACTGGCAAATTATGAAAAGGCATTTCTGCATTTGTGAACACAGTACATAACCAGTATTTATTCTAAAACATACAATCAGAACACAAACAAGGTAGCAAGTCAAAGACCGCACAAGCCTCCCCCAAAACACCACAGAAGTAGAGCACAAGTGTTACACTTGAGTGGAAGTGTTTAACTTCAGAAATATGAAATACCTAAATTTAAAAGTGCATGCACGAATAATGCAAAGTGAGAATTACTATCAAATGACCATTAGGTTTAACAAGTTCAGGATGCTGATCTATCCTTAATGCATTGGTGTAACTGTGGACAATAGAATGGTGTAGCAAGAACAACAAACTACACTTAATAGTAACAGTGTGGAAGTTTCTCGCGAGAAGTCACTACATGTTAACACCTGCTAAATGTCGAGCTCACCAAGGTTCCTACATTACACTGAAGTCTATCAGGATGATGTAGGTTTGCACTACACAGACCAACCAAAGTAGCAGAGAACATGCCAAAATGAACTGCAGCATGTGGCCTCAATCACATCGCAGATTTAGTAAGGACTCAAAAATATTTGGTAGTCAAAGGCGCATGGTTGACGAAGTAAACACCAGCGATCCAAACACAGGGAGCATCTCACCATGACACCTCAGTACAATCCACTATTACAAGTAGTGCTCAGTCCAGGGGCCGTGTCATTCCTGTGAAATCTTCACGTCATTAAGAAATGAAAGATGAGTTGGAGGTAGATTGAAATATTCCAATGTCTGATAGGAAATTGACATCTTAATCTTTCAGGTTCCAGGCACATGCTTTGCCACTAGACCAACGGGTCTAACAATTTCAGTGTTCTGTACACTATACACTGGAATTACCTGCATCTTTTTCCAGTCACATGGTACACTCTGTCATTACAGGAACCTACAGTAAACTGAAGCTAAAAGATTAGGCATATGACCTCTGCATAGTCAGTATAGAATCATAAAGGGCACCCATCAGACCCTGTATTTCCTATATTGAACAATGTTAACTGTTTTTCAATTCTACACTCATTTCTTTTTGTACCTGTCATTTTCGCATCTGTGCAACATTTGAAATTAGGAATTGTGTTGTGATTTGGTGTGAAGCTGTTCTGAAAGATTGAATTTAATATTTCAGGGTACAACAAAAGATAGCACGAGGATAATAGGGTTTTTGTGGCGAGTCACTGTTTGTGAAAGGTGTACCATCAGCCTGAAACAATATAGCTCTTGAGATCCATTTGTGGACTAAGTGGGGAAAGCAGTGCCTTTTTGTGATTCCCTGAACATGAAATTTTGCATATTGGATAAGGCAGTTTGCTTAACACATCAATATCTATGGATACCAAGGCTGTTAACACTTTTTTTGTGTTATGAATTGGAGAATGTGCAGTGGAGGTGCTGTTGGTGGTTATTGTAGGGTTATATATGGACACAGATTTGCATCACAGAGGTTGAGTTTGATATCTTTTGAGTAAAGCAACCACCTTCCTCATTGTACTAGTTCAAGAACTTATTACCCTTGATTAGCCCTTTGTTTGGAGCCATTTCTCTCCATGTTGCTGTTTTGATTCCCTTTAGTTCCACCTCAGTCATTACTGTGCACTGCCCTTTCCTCCACCTACTTTAGTTGACACTACTGCTTAACTTCAAGCCATCATTAAGAAAAGAGTGGAGAGTATGTGCCACTTTCTGATGAAGAATAGCCAGCAACTGTAGCCACCCAACGACCAAGAAAATGGCTCTGTTTTTAGAACTTGTCCTTTTGTTAGGAGAAACTTTGGTACCTTGAAAATATGTTGAATTTTAACAAAATGTGTTGTGTAGTGTGGGAAGTAGCTGTAACAGCCTGCACTGAAACTAAAGTAGATGAAAAGCTGATAGGCTTGCTGCATAAGTACCATTTTGCACTACATACACAGATTGACACCAACTGTTTCCACAGCTAGTAGTCTTTTTCTGCTCTGTTGCCAGAAGAGTATGGCAATATTCCGACAGAATTTAAGTTTTTGAATGTTAAATTCAGGCTGGAATTTGATAGGATCACAGGATGCATGTCTATGCTGTTATCTATATGTCTGTAACAGTCTCCCATTTACATGGTCCCACCTGAAGATAATGGACTAAGTGACTGTAAAAGCATAATGGCAGATGGGAAAAGATGCTGCAGTGAGGCAAAAAGCATCTGAGACTGTTCGGGCAGTAGGGCAAACAGCAGAAAGTAAGTTATATGCCATTCACAACACCTCATAATTGGTATTGCAATATGTTAACAGTTAGTTGGTCAGTATGTTATTGCGATCATCAGCACCTGCGAAATCTCATGGGCTTGCTCCTGCAGGCTAACGGCTCCTGTTATGAACCAGTTTACATTATAGTGCCTGATAAAACTTCCTTCTCATTGTATTAGGTGTGTAGGGTCTATTTGTGTGACAGTGTTGTTGGCATCTTTAGAAGTTCTCTGCTGAGTTTCATCACAGGCCGGTAAAGGTGATGAAGATACCAGAAAATGGAGGATTACCAAAAATAAGAACTATGGGAGTTGTACAAACAATGTAATGCCACAATGCTAAAGGCATCATAATGGGAAAGCTAGAAACACACTTTGGGATCAGAGACTTGCTGGACAAGATACTTCATCAGGGAACGACACTACACTCCTGCACTACGAGAAAGAGACAGAACAGTTAAATTCTATGACGAGAATGTGAAACTAATGGCCATCACACTCACAGTGTCATTCAAGATCAAGGTGAAGAATTGTAAATGTCTTAGGGACTTGCACGTGTGTTGTCTGTATATAAAAACTGCTGGCCATAGTTGGTTAGTTTCACCTATGAAAGAGTGTTTTTGGAAGATAATACTTTCATCTGCAGTTTCTTGTAATTCTCTGAGAGGATCAAAGTTGAATGCAAGGTGGATGTCCAAGGTGTATGTGTACCATTGATCATTGCTTCTAATTTAGTACCTTGTTTCCTATGGCCAGCAAGTGGCTCAAGTATGTTGGTGCTGCTTATCCCCAAACTGGGGCTTTGTACATTGTCAGCAGTCAGTTAAGAGCCATATAAACATGGACCTAGCCTCCCTCCTATTCAGTGTGCTTTGCCTTTTGAGAATTGGATATGGTCTTTAGAGCCTCAAGTGGACACTATTTGCCACTGTAATCCCTGCAACTGAGCTTCCAATCCAGCCAGCCTCTGATGTTTTTGACCTAAGAAAAGTTTATTGGTTGTGTGAGTAGTACTCTATCTGCAGAATTGGCACTTGTGCAGTTGGCTTGGTCTGTGTGAACAGAACTGCCTCGCATTTGCTGACGTTTACCTTAACTCATTGTTTCTCCAATGAAGGTTCAACACTCCCACTGCCAGTAGGTGGGAATTGGTGTTTGATAGTTTCCAGTCCTGTGGAAAGATAAAGTGCCATCTGCATGTATGGATACCAGTCATTAATGTAGAGGCTACTTCCACATGTAGAGGATATTTCCACTTGCATGCCATGTAGCGCTGAGTGTTTGCCCTCAATTTCAGTTTAGAAACTTCTGTTGTTGACATATGAGTGTATGAGACGTAAAAGTCTACCAGGGAACTCAGTAACATTTAGTTCCCATATGACACCATTATACCAGATACAATCAAATGCTTTCTTAGTATTAGCAAAATGACCACTGTCAACTTGTTGGTGTTGTAGCAATTTTTATGTGTGCCACAACATAGAAAAGTAGTTGTTTAATGGTAGTACCTGAATCCAAATTGCTCTGGCCTCAAGGTGTTACTGTTATACAATGTCTGGTGGGTCATTGTTTAATTACTTTTTCTACCAATTTGCTAAGAGAGTGCAGCAGGCTGATGGATCTGTAATTCTATGAAAGAGACTGCTCTTTCTCTAACATTCTGAACATCAAGATGTTAGCTACCTTCCAAAGGCAGGGAAGTGTTGCTGAGGACGGCATTCATGATTTCTGTAAGCCTGAACTGATGCCTACTGGTTAAGGACTACAAACATTGTAGCATACTCAAGAATTGGTCATACTAGTGTCTTGCATGTTTTCCCCCTTACAGATGTATTTCATTGCATTTTCCAACAAGTCTGTCTTCCATTCACCTTGCGTACCAATAATTCGATGGCTTATGTGATTTCATGTATTGTGGTACGTTCACATGGTTGGTTTCAGATATTTTCAAATGGTCGGTTTCAAGTGTCGGATTTGAAGAGTTCTCCCTTCATCTTCATCTAGAAAGATGCTGAGAGTGTGGTGGCCATCAGTTTCACCTTCTCTTCACAGGACTGGACTGCTCCATCTTGTCCTAGTAGTGTGGGAATTTAGTGTTGTACCCTGAAAAAGTCTCTTGCCAAATGCCACGCGCCTTGGTGAGTGGTGTCTAGTCCAGCAAATTTCTGATCCCAAAGAGTGTTTCTATGTTTGTATCTTTGCCATTATATTGCCTTTAGCATTGTGATATCATCACAGTGTTTGTATAACACCAATAGTTCTTATTTTTGCTAATCTTTCATGCTCTGCTATCTTCATCTGTCACAACTCGATAATCTTTCTTGCTATTTTATTTTGAATGTTGATATATATATATATATATATATAATAGAGAGAAACATTCCACGTGGGAAAAATATATTTAAAGAAAGATGATGAGACTTACCAAACAAAAGCGCTGGCAGGTCGATAGACACACAAACATACACACAAAATTCTAGCTTTCGCAACCAACGGTTGCCTCGTCAGGAAAGAGGGAAGGAGAGGGAAAGACAAAAGGATTTGGGTTTTAAGGGAGAGGGTAAGGACTCACCTGTCTTTCAACATCATCTTTGCCTCTGTACTTCCGTCCCGACTGACATCTCTGCCCAAACTCTTTGCCTTTACAAATGTCTGCTTGTGTCTTGTATGTGTGGATGGATATGTGTGTGTGTGTGAGTGTATACCTGTCCTTTTTTCCTCCTAAGGAAAGTCTTTCCGCTCCCGGGATTGGAATGACTCCTTACCCTCTCCCTTAAAGCCCAAATCCTTTTGTCTTTCCCTCTCCTTCCCTCTTTCCTGACGAGGCAACCGTTGGTTGCGAAAGCTAGAATTTTGTGTGTATGTTTGTGTGTCTATCGACCTGCCAGCGCTTTTGTTTGGTAAGTCTATATATATATATATATATATATATATATATATATATATATATATATATATATAATTATAATAGAAGGAAACATTCCACGAAGGAAAAATATATCTAAAAACAAAGATGATATGACTTACCAAATGAAAGTGCTGGCAGGTCGACAGACACACAAACATACACACAAAATTCAAGCTTTCGCAACAAACTGTTGCCTCATCAGGAAAGAGGGAAGGAGAGGGAAAGACGAAAGGATGTGGGTTTTAAGGGAGAGGGTAAGGAGTCAATCCAGTCCCGGGAGCGGAAAGACTTACCTTAGGGGGAAAAAAGGACGGGTACACACTCGCGCGCGCGCACACACACACACACACACACACACACACACACACACACACACACACACACACACACACACACATCCATCCACACATATACAGACACAAGCAGACATATTTAAAGACAAAGAGTTTGGGCAGAGATGTCAGTCGAGGCAGAAGTGCAGAGGCAAAGATGTTGTTGAATGACAGGTAAGGTATGAGTGGCGGCAACTTGAAATTAGCGGAGATTGAGGCCTGGTGGATAACGGGAAGAGAGGATATATTGAAGAGCAAGTTCCCATCTCCGGAGTTCGGATAGGTTGGTGTTAGTAGGAAGTATCCAGATAACCCGGACGGTGTAACACTGCGCCAAGATGTGCTGGTCGTGCACCAAGGCATGTTTAGCCACAGAGTGATCCTCATTACCAACAAACACTGTCTGCCTGTGTCCATTCATGCGAATGGACAGTTTGTTGCTGGTCATTCCCACATAGAATGCATCACAGTGTAGGCAGGTCAGTTGGTAGATCACGTGGGTGCTTTCACACGTGGCTCTGCCTTTGATTGTGTACACCTTCCGGGTTACAGGACTGGAGTAGGTGGTGGTGGGAGGGTGCATGGGACAGGTTTTACACCGGGGGCGGTTACAAGGGTAGGAGCCAGAGGGTAGGGAAGGTGGTTTGGGGATTTCATAGGGATGAACTAAGAGGTTACGAAGGTTAGGTGGACGGCGGAAAGACACTCTTGGTGGAGTGGGGAGGATTTCATGAAGGATGGATCTCATTTCAGGGCAGGATTTGAAGAAGTCGTATCCCTGCTGGAGAGCCAAATTCAGAGTCTGATCCAGTCCCGGAAAGTATCCTGTCACAAGTGGGGCACTTTTGTGGTTCTTCTGTGGGAGGTTCTGGGTTTGAGAGGATGAGGAAGTGGCTCTGGTTATTTGCTTCTGTACCAGGTCGGGAGGGTAGTTGCGGGATGCGAAAGCTGTTGTCAGGTTGTTGGTGTAATGCTTCAGGGATTCCGGACTGGAGCAGATTCGTTTGCCACGAAGACCTAGGCTGTAGGGAAGGGACCGTTTGATGTGGAATGGGTGGCAGCTGTCGTAATGGAGGTACTGTTGCTTGTTGGTGGGTTTGATGTGGACGGACGTGTGAAGCTGGCCATTGGACAGGTGAAGGTCAACATCAAGGAAAGTGGCATGGGATTTGGAGTAGGACCAGGTGCATCTGATGGAACCAAAGGAGTTGAGGTTGGAGAGGAAATTCTGGAGTTCTTCTTCACTTTGAGTCCAGATCATGAAGATGTCATCAATAAATCTGTACCAAACTTTGGGTTGGCAGGCCTGGGTAACCAAGAAGGCTTCCTCTAAGCGACCCATGAATAGGTTGGCGTACGAGGGGGCCATCCTGGTACCCATGGCTGTTCCCTTTAATTGTTGGTATGTCTGGTTTTCAAAAGTGAAGAAGTTGTGGGTCAGGATGAAAGAGGAAAGAGGTTTTAGGTAGGGTGGCAGGTGATCGGCGTGAAAGGAAGTGCTCCATCGCAGCGAGGCCCTGGACGTGCGGGATATTTGTGTATAAGGAAGTGGCATCAATGGTTACAAGGATGGTTTCTGGGGGTAACGGATTGGGTAAGGATTCCAGGCGTTCGAGAAAGTGGTTGGTGTCTTTGATGAAGGATGGGAGACTGCATGTAATGGGTTGAAGGTGTTGATCCACGTGGGCAGAGATACGTTCTGTGGGGGCTTGGTAACCAGCTACAATGGGGCGGCTGGGATGATTGGGTTTGTGAATTTTAGGAAGAAGATAGAAGGTAGGGGTGCGGGGTGTCGGTGGGGTCAGGAGGTTGATGGAGTCAGGTGAAAAGTTTTGTAGGGGGCCTAAGGTTCTGAGGATTCCTTGAAGCTCTGCCTGGACATCAGGAATGGAATTACCTTGGCAAGCTTTGTATGTGGTGTTGTCTGAAAGCTGATGTCCAGGCAGAGCTTCAAGGAATCCTCAGAACCTTAGGTCCCCTACAAAACCTTTCACCTGACTCCATCAACCTCCTGACCCCACCGACACCCCGCACCCCTACCTTCTACCTTCTTCCTAAAATTCACAAACCCAATCATCCCGGCCGCCCCATTGTAGCTGGTTACCAAGCCCCCACAGAACGTATCTCTGCCTACGTGGATCAACACCTTCAACCCATTACATGCAGTCTCCCATCCTTCATCAAAGACACCAACCACTTTCTCGAACGCCTGGAATCCTTACCCAATCCGTTACCCCCAGAAACCATCCTTGTAACCATTGATGCCACTTCCTTATACACAAATATCCCGCACGTCCAGGGCCTCGCTGCGATGGAACACTTCCTTTCACGCCGATCACCCTCCACCCTACCTAAAACCTCTTTCCTCATTACCTTAGCCAGCTTCATCCTGACCCACAACTTCTTCACTTTTGAAAACCAGACATACCAACAATTAAAGGGAACAGCCATGGGTACCAGGATGGCCCCCTCGTACGCCAACCTATTCATGGGTCGCTTAGAGGAAGCCTTCTTGGTTACCCAGGCCTGCCAACCCAAAGTTTGGTACAGATTTATTGATGACATCTTCATGATCTGGACTCACAGTGAAGAAGAACTCCAGAATTTCCTCTCCAACCTCAACTCCTTTGGTTCCATCAGATTCACCTGGTCCTACTCCAAATCCCATGCCACTTTCCTTGATGTTGACCTTCACCTGTCCAATGGCCAGCTTCACACGTCCGTCCACATCAAACCCACCAACAAGCAACAGTACCTCCATTACGACAGCTGCCACCCATTCCACATCAAACGGTCCCTTCCCTACAGCCTAGGTCTTCGTGGCAAACGAATCTGCTCCAGTCCGGAATCCCTGAAGCATTACACCAACAATCTGACAACAGCTTTCGCATCCCGCAACTACCCTCCCGACCTGGTACAGAAGCAAATAACCAGAGCCACTTCCTCATCCTCTCAAACCCAGAACCTCCCACAGAAGAACCACAAAAGTGCCCCACTTGTGACAGGATACTTTCCGGGACTGGATCAGATTCTGAATGTGGCTCTCCAGCAGGGATACGACTTCTTCAAATCCTGCCCTGAAATGAGATCCATCCTTCATGAAATCCTCCCCACTCCACCAAGAGTGTCTTTCCGCCGTCCACCTAACCTTCGTAACCTCTTAGTTCATCCCTATGAAATCCCCAAACCACCTTCCCTACCCTCTGGCTCCTACCCTTGTAACCGCCCCCGGTGTAAAACCTGTCCCATGCACCCTCCCACCACCACCTACTCCAGTCCTGTAACCCGGAAGGTGTACACAATCAAAGGCAGAGCCACGTGTGAAAGCACCCACGTGATCTACCAACTGACCTGCCTACACTGTGATGCATTCTATGTGGGAATGACCAGCAACAAACTGTCCATTCGCATGAATGGACACAGGCAGACAGTGTTTGTTGGTAATGAGGATCACCCTGTGGCTAAACATGCCTTGGTGCACGACCAGCACATCTTGGCGCAGTGTTACACCGTCCGGGTTATCTGGATACTTCCTACTAACACCAACCTATCCGAACTCCGGAGATGGGAACTTGCTCTTCAATATATCCTCTCTTCCCGTTATCCACCAGGCCTCAATCTCCGCTAATTTCAAGTTGCCGCCACCCATACCTCACCTGTCATTCAACAACATCTTTGCCTCTGCACTTCTGCCTCGACTGACATCTCTGCCCAAACTCTTTGTCTTTAAATATGTCTGCTTGTGTCTGTATATGTGTGGATGGATATGTGTGTGTGTGTGTGTGTGTGTGTGTGTGTGTGTGTGTGCGCGCGAGTGTGTACCCATCCTTTTTTCCCCCTAAGGTAAGTCTTTCCGCTCCCGGGACTGGAATGACTCCTTACCCTCTCCCTTAAAACCCACATCCTTTCGTCTTTCCCTCTCCTTCCCTCTTTCCTGATGAGGCAACAGTTTGTTGCGAAAGCTTGAATTTTGTGTGTATGTTTGTGTTCGTTTGTGTGTCTGTTGACCTGCCAGCACTTTCATTTGGTAAGTCACATCATCTTTGTTTTTAGGTATATTTTTCCTTCATGGAATGTTTCCTTCTATTATATATATTTGCTATATTATTTCCTAAAATTTGAAGCTTTAGGTCCATGTAATGATACTAGTTATAGTGGATGGATATAAACAAATTTTGAAATTGGTGCAAAGTGCACTTTTTCTTAAAATTTTAGTAAAATTGTAAAGTGTTCTGTTAGCAGTTGCTAGACCTGCATGTATTTCTACTAGTAAAATTAATGAGTAATTTTTTTATTGACAGGAATTGCGTTCTTCCGATGACGACGATGATGGAGAAGAAAGTTATATTCCACCAGAAGAGATACAAGAGTTCAAAGCAAGGATGCTCCATTTGACAGAGAAGAGGCAGCAACTACGGCAGGTGCTGAAGAAGCGGTTTGACCTGCTCTGTGTGAAGCCACCGGTGCCGAGACCATTTGGATTACGGCCCACTATTGTGCATCAAACTAGTTTTTGAAAATGATTGGCAGCTTGCATTTGGGAAACGTACAACTTTTTTGTGGTTTTGAATACTGTGTATTGGGATTGTTTATATATCTTTTTTTTGCAATCTTTGTTTATATACTGAGGTTCAAAAAAATTGTCGGGCATGCCAATTTGTACTGAAGTGCCAGTATACAAGTGGTTTCCTGTGAACCTGAGACTGTTATTTACCTGTCCTTCTCAGTGACCTATTTCACATTCCTCCGGTGTTATATCATATATTATACCAGTTTTGCTGTTAAATCACATTTTTACTGATTTACATGGTAATTCTGATGGCAGTTTTGGCATCAGATGTCCAGTTACTGCCATGTATTTTCTGCTTTTAAGTAATCATTCCTTTTTCATGTATTTTAAAGAATACTTTGTTTTGTATTGAGACCATTAAAGACCACAAGCATTATGTGATGTCAGTATTTTATAAATATGCTGTATATTGCCCTTGGGAGACTGCTGAAGAATTTTTTTAAGGTCTGTGCATAAAAACCTTTCTCAGGTGAACATCTGCTTTCATATGCATGTTCCGAATGGAAATATTTTGATATTTGGGTATACAGTTCTGATTAACCATTATTCTTTTGTTTTCTTCAGAGTTCTCAGAGGTGCAAGAGCTGTGTTTATATATAGCTATGGCAAAAGACCAAATATTATGAAGAGTTACTCCTTTGAAATATTTATTATGCTAATCTGTTGTTATTTTGGGATATTTATATTGAATGGTGAAGTGATTTGTGCTGTTTTGTGGCATGGTACTGATTGCATTCCAGAGCCATATTCTAATACCAGCTGTCTTCATATATCATTAATAAAACAGAATAAATAGTTTGTCAAAGGAAAGACAGTTAATTCCCTTGGCAAGCAGATTTTTCTGTAAGAACAGTTATTTCATTATGTTCTGTTTGCATCTCATATGTATTCCAATTAACATGAAAATGCATCCTGATTTTAATACTGGTAGTATATATTCACAAACAAAACTTCCCATTCCAATGATATCAATGTAAAATATTTAAAAATTGAAATTATGTAAATGATACTACAAAATGTTAATTATTATAACATTATTGTGCACTACAGTTAATAAAGTTGTAAGATTTGTGTTAATTGTTTTCTTTTTAGTAAATTAAATGTCTTGTAAACTCAGTGTTTTATATGATAGTTAGGCCATAACTAAGACAGAAAAGATTTTTCCTTCTCTGTGGGTAATATTATCATTTTTACCACAAAGTCTGTTATAACAAGAGCTATTAATGATGCTGCTAACAAAGAATGATGGATATTATGCATGGGATTATTTAAAGCAGCAATTTGAAGCCAACTAAATAGAGCGGTTGCTACAGATTTTCACTGATTTCTTCACCTTTTGCTGGACAATAGATGAGTGTATCACCTCTCATAGCAAGGCTGAAAAGTCTGTGTAATGGGGGACTGATGACCTCAGATATTAAGTCCCATAGTGCTCAGAGCCTTTCTGTGTAATGAGTTACATAATGAACCTGTAGCTAGGAATGAATATTCTTTGCCAGCTTTTTTTTTTATGCTGGTAAAATTTTTAGGTACATTACCAAGCTTATCTGAAACTTCAGACTACCTGGCTGTTTTTATCTAAAGACACTGCCAAAAGATTTGGTGAATTAACTGTTTAGCTATGTATGTTTGAAAGAAACTTAGTCAGGGACATAAAAAAAGATCGTGCAACAGATTTTAGCAGTAACTTAAGACAAGCAAAAGCAAGATAGCAAAACAAATTTTTTAAAAGTTCTAAAAAAATTGGAGTTACTGTACACAAAAGGGTGTCTTGAAAATAAAAATCAAATAAAATAACCAGACTACACCTCCAGGTATTAGTGCTGTATTAATGTTTACTTTGAAGAAGCTTATGATGCCGGAAAAAAAAGAAATTCTACAACCTGATGGATTATAACAACCAAGACATGAGAAACTTTTCAGATTATTTAAGTGAGTAAGTGTAACAAATCATGAGGCATTGGGCAGCTGATAGCACGAAAACATTGTTCAAAATTTTGCTAAGCTTTTGGATGATGCCACTCTTTAGTACTAACTGATACACAACATACGATACACTGTCAGAGCCAATTACATTATACCAGCACTGGCAGCTTGACTGGGTTGATGGATTGTTGGCTTTGAAAGGAGGAATGTGTCAGGGAGAGGGAGTGAAGGGTTGCCGACATCTGGGAGGCAAAGGGAGCGCAGCAGTGTGGTGAGGGTAATTTATGATGGTAAGTTAACCGTGGCACTGGCAGGAGGAGTTGTGGGTGTCACACAATGAAGTGGACTAAAGGGGGGGGGGGGGGGTAGAACAGGGGTAGACTGTGGAAAGGAGGGTATCGGTGTAGAAACTGCAAAGTCAATGCGGATATTGGACAGGCTGGGAATTGGTGCCAGAAGGAGTGCAGGATAGAAGATATGTTGTAAGGACAGTTCCCGTTTAAGTAATTCTGAAAAGCTCATTTTAGAGGAGGAGTAGCTGGGTATCATGTTGTGCCTGGAGGCATGATTTTCTACTGGGTAGTCAACTCTGCTCTTGGCCACCTTTTGGCAGTGGCCACTCATCTGAGCAGACAGCTGGTTGGTAGCTATGCCCACACAAAAGGGTGTGCAGAAGTTACAGCAGAGCTGGTATATCTCAAGACTGCCTCCACATGTGATCCTGCCTGTGTTATAGACGTATTCTACCCTATCATAGTACTAGAATAGGGTCTGTTGGTTGGGTACAGGTCTTGAGCATGGATCTTCCACAGGAATATAACCCATCTGGCAAGGACTGGGAACTAGGTATGGGGTAAGTAAGGACCAGGATGTGTCCTCTATTAATTGGGCAGCAGAATACAACTTTTGGAGCACTGTGAAGGATTGAAGGTAGAATGTTTATTTCCGTATACGAATATGAAATGGTTGTATGGCACTGGTGGCTGGGAGTCTGCACCTGGGCAATTTCAGCCTGAGTTGCAAGTTTTTTTCAGTTGATGCCACACTAGGCGACTTGCGTGTTGATGATGACAACACGGTGCACAGTTCTCGAGTGGATAAAATCTCTGACCTGGTATGAAATCAAACCCCAGCCTGCTGCATGGCAGCCAGATGCGCTCACCATCCAGCTAAGGAGGTGAACATTTCCAGATATGATGATACGTAGTTGAAGACCTGGTGAAGAATTAGGTTGAGTTGTTCCAATCCTGAGAGATTTTGGGAAAAGATGATGTTCTTTTTTAGCTGGTTTGTGGATGTGGTTGGAGGATAGGACACATGTGGATATGAAATAGGATATCGGTTTGTCTGTCTTCCTCTCAAAGAATATGATGGGTCGTATTTCTGGGGAATGATGTGGTGGGTTTGGAGTCTGTAGGACATTACGAGTTGTTTTGTGTGAATGTAGCAAGGCTATGGGAGTGTGAGATGTTGATTTATATAGGGAGGTGGTGTGAACAGTGCAAGTAGGGACCCAGATGGTAATGGACTTGCTTGCCTGAGACACTGCATCTCCATTAGCAAGCAATCACTTGCTCAGTATGCAGAATGTCTAAATAAGGCTGTCACAGGTAGCCACAACCCTCCAAAGCTAGTCTGTAAACAGATCCCTCCAGCTACCACAATAAACCATTCACAAAGCAGCATCATCCCCTCCCTCTGCCTCCAATTACTCCATATCACTCAGACTAGGACAACAACCACCCATTCTTTGCTAGGGCTTTGACTACCTTCTATCATGCCTGGAAATGACAACTATCTACACACAACTTTTTCCCATCATTTCACCAGTGGTATTCCATTGCCAATCCTATGTTGTTCTTGTTGTTGTGGTCTTCAGTCCTGAGACTGGTTTGATACAGCTCTCCATGCTACTCTATCCTGTGCAAGCTGCTTCATCTCCCAGTAACTACTGCAACCTACATCCTTCTGAATCTGCTTAGTGTATTCATCTCTTGGTCTCCCTCTACGATTTTTACCCTCCACACTGCCCTCCAATACTAAATTGGTGATCCCTTGATGCCTCAGAACATGCCCTACCAACCGATCCCTTCTACTAGTCAAGTTGTGCCACAAATTTCTCTTCTCCCCAATCCTATTCAATACCTCCTCATTAGTTATGTGATCTACCCATCTAATCTTCAGCATTCTTCTGTAGCACCACATTTCAAAAGCTTCTATTCCCTTCTTGTCCAAACTAATTATCGTCCATGTTTCACTTCCATACATGGCTACACTCCATACAAATACTTTCAGAAACGACTTCCTGACATTTAAATCTTTACTTGACGTTAACAAATTTCTCTTCTTCACAAATGCTTTCTTTCCCATTGCCAGTCTACATAGTATATCCTCTCTACTTCCACCATTGTCAGTTATTTTGCTCCCCAAATAGCAAAACTCCTTTACTACTTTAAGTGTCACATTTCCTAATCTAATTCCCTCAGCATCACCTGACTTAATTCGACTACATTCCATTATCCTCGTTTTACTTTTGTTGATGTTCATCTTATATCCTCCTTTCAACACATTGTCCATTCCGTTCAACTGCTCTTCCAAGTCCTTTGCTGTTGCGAACCTCGAGTTTTTATTTCTTCTCCATGGATTTTAATACCTACTCCGAATTTTTCTTTTGTTTCCTTCACTTCTTGCTCAATATACAGATTGAATAACATTGGGGAGCGGCTACAACCCTGTCTCACTCCCTACCCAATCACTGCTTCCCTTTCATGTCCCTCGACTCTTATAACTGCCATCTGGTTTCTGTACAAATTGTAAATAGCCTTTTGCTCCCTGTATTTTACCCCTGCCACCTTCAGAATTTGAAAGACAATATTCCAGTCAACATTGTCAAAAGCTTTCTCTAAGTCTACAAATGCTAGAAACGTAGGTTTGCCTTTCCTTATCTAGCTTCTAATATAAGTCGTAGGGTCAATATTGTCTCATGTGTTCCTATATTTCTACAGAATCCAAACTGATCTTCCCCAAGGTCGGCTTCTACTAGTTTTTCCATTCGTCTGTAAAGAATTTGTGTTAGTATTTTGCAGCTGTGACTTATTAAACTGATAGTTCGGTAATTTTCACATCTGTCAACACCTGCTTTCTTTGGGATTGGAATTATTATATTCTTCTTGAAATCTGAGGGTAAGTGCCTGTCTCATATATCTTGCTCACCAGATGGTAGAGTTTTGTCAGGACTGGCTCTCCCGAGGCTGTCAGTAGTTGTAATGGAATGTTGTCTACTCCCAGGGCCTTGTTTCGACTCGGGTCTCTCAGTGCTCTGTCAAACTCTTCACGCAGTATCATATCTCCCATTTCATCTTCATCTACATCCTCTTCCATTTCCATAATATTGTCCTAAAGTACATCGCCCTTGTATAGACCCTCTATATACTCCTTCCACCCTTTGCTTTCATTTCTCTGCTTAAAACTGGGTTTCCATCCGAGCTCTTGATATTCATACAAGTGGTTCTCTTTTCTCCAAAGGTCTCTTTAATTTTCCTGTAGGCAGTATCTATCTTACCCCTAGAGAGATAAGCCTCTACATCCTTACATTTGTCCTCTAGCCATCCCTGCTTAGCCATTTTGCACTTCCTGTCGATCTCATTTTTGAGACGTTTGTATTCCTTTTTGCCTGCTTCATTTACTGCATTTTTATATTTTCTCCTTTCATCAATTAAAT
Organism: Schistocerca cancellata; assembly: GCF_023864275.1. Lineage (NCBI taxonomy): Eukaryota > Metazoa > Arthropoda > Insecta > Orthoptera > Acrididae > Schistocerca > Schistocerca cancellata. The sequence goes on along the minus strand of NC_064626.1, from coordinate 1,119,038,592 downwards.
TCAACATTTCTTCTGTTACCCAAGGGTTTCTACTAGCCCTCGTCTTTTTACCTATTTGATCGTCTGCTGCCTTCACTATTTCAGCCCTCAAAGCTACCAATTCTTCTTCTACTGTATTTCTTTCCCCCATTCCTGTCAATTGTTCCCTTATGCTCTCCCTGAAACTCTGTACATATATAGAAAATAATCGGGTCTGTATTAAAGCTACAACCAGTCACAACCCCTTGTCACATGTGCATAAGACTATATGTATCCTCCCAGCAAGTCCTATTCCAGTCCTGTCACATGCATACCCATCTGTAATAACAGTCATACCACACACAACCTCTGCTGTAACTTCAGCACAGCCTTTTATGTGGGGATGACTACCAACCATCTGTCCACCAGAATGAGTGTCCATCATCAAACAGACCCCAAGAGTAGAGCTGACCACTCAGTGGCAGAACATACTTCTTTACAATTCATGCCATCTGGACCTTCTCCCCCAACATCAACTTCTCTGAACTATATAAATGGGAATTATCCTTGCAAAACATCCTTCAGTTCTGCAAACATCCTGGCCACAATTTCCATTCGTCCTGTCCCACATGTGCACACCCATTCCCTTCTGCCACTACATTCACCCTTCACTAACACCCTCCTCTATACAACCTCCGTCTTCCTCTGTACTATTCATCTCTCCTCCAAATCCACTCTTCCCTTTCAATGTGTGTCACATTCAAATCGTCCCCCTATCTGTATCAGAGTGAACTTATAGGTGCCACATTCGTATCCAGGCTATCCAGTCCCTTTGTTGCCTCTCCCTCACAGGTAGTCAGTCACTTCACTCTCAAACCCTTCCCCTCCATTGCTTCACCTTCTTTCTGCTCTCACTAACTTCACAAAATACAACTCTTCATCCTGGTCTAGCTGCATCACTGGTACAAATTACTTGGCCAGAAAAATGTAGCCTTGCATCTACATCTACACTCAGCAAACCAACGCGAGGTGCATGGCACAGGATACGTTCCCTTGTACCATTCATTAGGGTTTCTTCCTGTCCCATCCACATATGGATCGGAAGAAGAATGATTGTTTGAATGCCTCTGTGCATGCAGTAATTATTCTCATCTTTTCCTGAAGATCCCTACATGAGCGATACATAAGGGGTTGTAGTATATCGCTAGAGTAGTCATTTAAAGCCAGTTCTTGTAACTTTCTTAATACACTTTCTCAAAATACTTTACATCTGTCTTCAAGAGTCTGCCAGTTCAGTTCCTTCAGTATCTCTGTGACACTCACCCATGGATCAAACAAACATGCGACCATTTGTGCTGCCCTTCTCCGTATACGTTCAATATACCCTGTTAAACCTATCTGGTACAGGTTCCACACACCTCACCAATATTCGAGAACCTGTTGCACAAGTGATTTGTAAGCAATCTCTTTTTGTAGACTGATTGCACTTCCCCAGTATTCTGCCAATAAACCAAAGTCTACCACCTGCTTTACTCACGACTGTACCTATGTGATCATTACATTTCATATCCTTACAAAGTATTACACCCAGGTATTTGTAGGAGTTGCCAACCTCTGCACCACATTGAAATCTTATGAGAATCTGACTGAATATTTATGCAGCTTCTCTCATATAGTACTTCTTTATACATAACTGCATCATCTGCAAAAAGCCTGATTTTACTATTAATACTGTCTGCAAGGGTTCCAACTCACTTCCCTGAGGCACACCCGAAGTTTCTTCTACATTTGGTGATGACCCTACATCCAACATAACGTGTTGTGTTCTCCCTACCTAAAAGTCCTCAATCCAGTCAGAAATTTCATTTGATACCCCATATGATCATATTTTTGACAATAAGTGTAGGTGCGGTACCGAGTCAAAAATTGCATGTATAACTGTGTTCTTTATCAGTTAGCTCTGATATTTATGTGCGTACTGACTGCTCAGCACCTTAACTGAAGTTGGCTGTTACTTTTACACCTTCAAAGGTATGTATTCCACTCTGGATTTTACGAATTAGAGATGATCAATAATTTGACAGTCCTTGTGGAACAAAGCTGAAAGAAAGGAAACTTGGCAGTTATAAGATAAAGGCTCCATTAGAATATCAATGTCAAAAAGGCATCTAGAAATAATTATGTTAAGTATTCTGCATGTTCCACAATCTTCAGAAACTTGCAGCTCAAGATTGAAATAAAATCAATATGAAATACTACTTTTTGGAATGTGTGGAACAATGTATAAGACATACCTTGAACCAATTCTGCCAAAGTAAATAGTTGAAATAAATGTCACTGATGGTGCCTCATCCTACAGCTTTTCTATGAGGAATGGTGACATTAAGACAAATGCTACCTTCACCAGAAACTGACAAAATGAATCGGGTGTAAAAGTTTCTTTGAAAAATGAACCATATGAGCTGTGTACTTCTGGAAAAGCAAAGTCTGTCATTTGGACAGAGATAAACCTTGTGAATTGCTTTTTCTTGATAGCTGTAGACCATTTGACAAGTCCTTTCAGAAGAAAGAGTAGTTACATTTAAAGACAATTACATGAAACCCTGTGATTAATACCTCATGAGTGAAAAGTCAGAATTCAAAGCGACACTGAAATTAAACGAAGTGGAAAACACAATTAGAAAAATGTTAAATGACGACAACAGTGAATTTGACAATGAAGTAGTTTAGGAAAACAACATAAAGACGTTATAATGCAGAGAGTGAGGACTGCTGATATACCACAACAACAGTGAGTCAGAAATGTGTACAATAATTAAAATCCTAAGAACTTTCAAATGGATAGGTCAGTTTTCATGCAATATGAATATGGTCAACATGAACTTCTTGAAATTAGAATTTCTTGATTTCAGACAAGATGATGGAAGGAGACAGTGTGTTCTCTATATTTCAACATGGGGTTAATTAGGGGATGAGATCTCTGACCATACAAAGACTTGTTTTTATGGGACTGACTTAAATGAACCATTTAATTTCACTTTAATTAATTAAATAAATATGTTAAAAGTTACAAATGCTTTGTATTTCATTAACTTTATTCCTTTGTTTGATAAATGCTCTTTGCAAGTGCTTTAATGTAACACTCTTTGAAGCTAGATGAAGTAGTGCATTTGTTTCAAATAAAACACGCAGGTAAATGAATATATCAACAAGGTAAGTGCTATATGCTTTGTTGAAGTATAAGCGTTTCTTAAAAATTTGGCACATGCATGAGTCATACCCTCTGCCATGCACATGATGGTGATTTGCAGAGTATAGATTTAGATATTTCTTAAATATTCCGATTTATGGGCATACTGAAGAATAGGAGACAGCTCGTCAGCTTTGAAAAATGACATAACAAGTTACAACAGATGATGCATTGCGCGCGCGCACACGCACACACACACACACACACACAGGTCATACCGGACTCAAGAGTCCATTACCGCAGCAACGTATTTTCGCCATCTGTCCTTGTCTTGGGCTATTTCCTTCCATTCACCTTCAGTACCTAGTAGGCTCCTCAAATCAGCCTTCACATTGTCCTCCCATCTACGCCTCAGTCTCCCCACAGGACATTTTCCCTCTAAGTGCCCTACCAGTACTCTGCGTGCTGCCCTGCCCTCATTCATTCGAGCTACGTGACCCGCCCGTCACAGCCTACGTGATTTAATAATACTGATTATGTCAGGGCTTGAATAGAGTTCGTGAACCTCTTCGTTATGCAGTTTTCGCCACTATCCGCTAATGTCATTCCTTTTTGCTCCGAAAATTTTCCTCAAAATTTTGTTTTCAAATACTCGAAACGGCTTTTCATTTTGCACAGTGCGAGACCAAGTCTCATACCCATACAGCATAACTGGTAGAATAATAGTTTTGTATATTCTAATCTTTAAATTCCTAGACAATATCCACGATGAAAGTAATCTATTCAGTGAGAAATAGCACACATTTCCCGCCCGTAATCTCTTCTTCAGCTCGAATACAATCTCATTTCTCGAAGTGATGTCCACGCCCAGATACTTAAATGTGTTCACTTTTTCAAACTGCATGTCTCCAACTCTTAACATTTCCTGATCATCTGCTGTTGGCATTCTAGTAGTAACCAGGTATTTAGTTTTGTCTTCACTTATCGTTAGACCTACATCTTCACTAGCCTTGATTAACGCAGTCGCATTTGCTGTTACAGATTCTTTCCTATCGCTAATGATGTTTAGATCACCTGCATACCCTAATATCTTAATATTTCCATTTATCTCCGCACCCTCTGAATTATCCGCTGCCATTCGTACAATATATTCTAGGACTAAATTAAAAAGTTGCGGAGACAGGGTATCTCCCTGCTTAAGTCCGTTCTTTATTACAAATTCTTCTGACTCCAATTTCCCCATGCTTACTCTACCTTTTGTGTTTTTCAAACTCGCTTCTATAAGTCTAACATTCTTCTTTGGTATTCCAAGTTCCAAAGGAATTCTGTACAATTTTGATTGCAATACTGAATCATATGCTTTTGTAAAATCTATGAAAAAATTATGAACTGGTTTATTGTATTCCCATTTCTTTTCCAAAATTTGATGCAGAGTGAATATTTGGTCTATAGTTGATCTGTTCCTCCGAAAGCCAGCTTGGTAATTCCCCAAAATTTCATCTGCATATGGTGCAAGCCTGCTTACCAGAATATTCAAGAAAATTTTGGAACATACTTGTAATAGTGATATTCCTCTATAATTACTACAATCCATTTTGTCGCCCTTCTTAAAAATTGGGATCAGAATCGACTCCTGCCACTCTTCAGGTATCATCTCTGAGTTCCATACTTTAGTTATCACTTTGTGAACTACTTCCACCAATTTCTGTCCCCCATTTTTAACTAATTCTGCAGTTATGCAATCTGATCCTGCTGCTTTATGGTTTTTCAATTTGTTGATTGCATCTCTTACTTCCTTTAACATTGGTCAGGTATCTGGGGTTCTGCTGTATATATTTCGTACACCTGCTCATTTTCTGCTTCCTGGTGTACATTTAATAGACGCTAAAAATATGCCCTCCATTTACTTAATAGAGCACTGGGGTCTGTCAGTATTCCCCCGGCATCCCCTCGAAGTGCATTTGTCCTAGCCTTGAACCCCTTATGTCTAGGTAAAGTTCCCTAATGTTTTTTGTTTTTTTCTGTTTGTTTTCATTTTTTTAATTTGATTGTTTAAATAATCCCTCTTCTTTGCTCGTAGCCTACGACCAACTTCCCTTCTCATGTTCAAGAACTCCTCGTTTTCTGTCTTCCATTCTATCCCTATCTAATTGCGCTTTTCTCCTTTCCTCTACCAATTTCTTGCATTCCTCATCAAACCACAGTTTCCTCGTGTTCTTCTTAATTGTACCTATTGTGACCTTCGCTGCCTCTTTGATATTATTTCTCACAGTGATCCACTGTTTATTTACATCCTCGTCTTCATCTTCGTGTGTCCTAAGAGCATCAAACCTATTTGAAATTTCTATCATGTACCTTCTTCTAAAGTTTTCATCATTTAGCTTGTCAGTGTCAAACCTAACAAGTTCTGCATTGTGACATCTTGATGTTGCTGTAGATAGCCATTGGTGAACTTTAGCAAATACAAGAAAATGATCAGAATCGCAGTCTGCTCCCCTGAAAGTTTTAACATTTTCTCTACTAGTGTGCCATCTCTGATCTACAAGAACATGATCAATTTGGTTTTGGGTGTGTCCATCTGGAGATACCCAAGTTTGCTTTATGAATGTCCTTCCTTTTGAAAAATGTGCTCTCAACAATCATGTCTTTTGAAACAGCAAAACTGAGCCATTATCATTCGAAATGTTATGCAAAATTTCTTTCCCAATTGTAGGCCGTAATCCTTCCTCCTTGCCTATCTTCACATTAAAATCACCTATGATTAATTTTATATGCATTTGTATGCATTGCTTTCTTTCCCAATTGTAGGCTGGAATGCTTCCTCCTTCCCTACCTTCGCATTAAAATCACCTGTGTTTAATTTTGTATAATAAAAAAGTAATTTTGACATGGAATACTCAGTTGACACGTACAGGATATAACTTTTATGTGCGTCATTTTTTTCACCTTCACTAGTACTAGTATAAACTGAAGACTAGGATGCTAGCACTAGTGAAGGCGAAAAATGTGACAAATATAGGACCTACACAGGTCAAGTGCAGAATAGGATACTGGTACTAGTGAATGTGGAAAAAGTGACAAATGTAAAATTTGTATCCTGCACTTCAGCTAACCTATATAGGTCAAATGAAGATTAGGATACGACCTTGGTAGTTCAACTGAGGAAAAAGATGCTAGTGTTATATTTGCTTTTGCTAGTACTAGTATCTCATTCTTCAGTTGACCTACACAGTACAGGATGCATATCAGTTGCACAGGAAACAGTAGTTGGAATGACTCACTATCAGACAAAGGTATAATTCAAAATGTGTATGCAAATGATGTAGAAGTACCACAAGCAACAAAAAGCATACGCAATTTCTGTCTCTTGGTAACACATTCATTTATTTTTATTTACAATTACAACGCTTTGCCACAGAAGATAACTGATTTATTATCTATGGCTCAAAAATAAAGAAACTAATGTCTATGACTAAAATGTGAATTCGTTGGACAAAGTCGATGAGTTGTATCCCATTCTTCAGTTGACCCAATTTGGTGCTTAGTATTTCTTCTTCAATAGAATAGTGCCAAATAAACATCTAAAATAAAGTCGCTACAAATGCAAGTTATCTCCTCACAATGGAAACTAATTTCTAAATTTTGATACTACATCCTAAGAATAATATTCTTATTTAAACTTCACTGTTGTAGCAATAATCTCGGAAACACTACCATACTATGCTATGGGAAGCACTAAATTCGTTCTGGTATGTGATTTATAGTAATATACAGTCATGATAAATGTAATGTGAAATTTTAATGTTTCAAAATTATCTTCTCGTTACATGTCCTATTACTCTGTTCAGAGTAAGCAAGGTGGCACAGTGATTAGTACACTGGACTCACATTCATGAGGACGACGGTTTAAAACCATGTCTGGCCATCCTGATTTAGGTTTTCCATGATTTGCCAAAATCACTTCAGGCAAGCGACATGATGGTTCCTTTGAAAGGGCACGGACGACTCCCTTCCCCATCCTTCCCTAATCCGATGGGACCGATGACCTTACTGTTTGCTCCCCTCACTGAATCAACCAACCATCTATAATTCAGAATGATCAAGGGACAAATAAATAACTAGTTCTTTTTTCCCCAGACTGCCTTATTTATAGGTGGATAACATGCTACAACTAAATGATTCAGCAGTATTATCTTTTGCTGGGAGTGTTTGATCTACACAGTGCTCAGATAAAGGAGTTTGTGGCAGATGTAGGACTATTTTATGGCAATATGTCACAAACATCTGATATTCAAATTGAGATCAGTCTTCAACTTCCTTCACAGGCTTGTTTGCAGTTTTCTTCACATGGAATGAAAATCTTTACTGAAACTTGTACAAATTGCATTTACTAAAAAGAAAAGTACAAAAAGTATGGCATGTTTTATTAGACCGAAACAAGAAAACCTAGCTCACATATTGTGAAAAACATAATGATACATTAGTTCCACCAAAACCAAATGCATTTTTTAAAGCAATCCTCTTCTGATGATTCCACTCTCTCTTAATGTTTGAAACAAAATGTACATTTTTGGCATCAATTGCATTTTCAATATTTATGCTTGGAGGTAAGAAGCCGGTCTTAATAGCCATAATGGTGAACACAGATTCTAGATTACCTGCAGCACCAAGCAAATGTCCATGAGCTCCTTTGGTTGAAGAAACAGCAACACTACCGTGTTTACCAAGCAGTCTGCTGATAGCCTTTGCTTCTATCTCATCACCAAGTGGAGTAGATGTAGCATGAGCATTGACATAACTTATTTCCTCTGGCTGTAGCCTAGCATCACATATTGCCCTTGACATTGCTAATGTCGCTCCCAGTCCATCTTCATTGGGTGCTGTTAGATGAGATGCATCTCCAGATAAACCATACCCTAACACTTCTGCATATATTTGAGCACCTCTTTGAATAGCATGGTCTAGTTCCTCTAAAATAATTACGGCTGATCCTTCACCCATCACAAAACCGTCACGGTTCTTGTCAAATGGTCTTGACGCTTTCAAAGGCTCATCATTAAATTTTGTACTAAGAGCTCTCAACCTACAAAATCCTGCAATTGAGAGTGGATTGACACTTGCTTCAGTGGCCCCACAAACCATAACTTTAGCATCACCATGCTGTATAAACCTATATGCATCGCCAATTGCATGAGCACCAGTTGCACAAGCTGTAGAAACAGCATGGTTAGGTCCTTTAAAGCCATATCTAATGCTTATCAGACCAGCTGCCATATTTACAAGAATTCTAGGAACAAAATATGGGCTTACACGATTATATCCCCTCTTTAGTGATTCATTTGTGCTACAAATATCTTCCATATCAACCATTCCCATTCCTATTGCAACACCCGTCTGCTGTTTCATTTCCTCTTCCTCTGGGAACCAATTTGCATCCTCTAGCGCTTCTTTTGCTGCTACCATTGCATACACTGTCGCTGGCGCCATTGTCCTTAGCTCCCTGTCAGCGAAATGAAGATTTATATTTAATTCACCATCACTGTTTCCTTTTTTCACCAGAGCTGCTATTTTACATGGAAGGGTTCCATATCTGTCGTCGGGGAGACGAACAATACCACATTCACCTGATAATATTCTGTTCCATGCATGCTTGGCCCCGCACCCCAATGGAGAAACGACTCCTATACCCGTTACGACAACACGACGTCTTTTCGTCGTTGAATACTGCTGAAAACTGACCATAGCCGAAGAGGTGACTTTTATCTGTAAAGAAATGTAAATATTCCTGGAGTATAACATTAAAAAATATATTTTGAAAGTTTGATATTCAATAGGTACTAACTCTCTGTATTCTCCACAACATTTTCTCAGTAACTCGGTTCTTCAATTTATATATGGCCTATATAACAACCCTGAAAGATTCTGTAACTAAGTTTATGTTATGCTTAAGTACTATTAACTTGTAATGTGAAAATCTCATTCTAAGAACTGTCAGTCACTGTATTAATTGCATATAGGACACCCAGACCAAATAAACTCAATGTATTCTACGTATGTCATATTATGTACAGGAAAACTGAATAAATGCGACAGATAAACATTGCAATCTTTTCGCGAAGACCACTTGCTCACAACGAACAGCTGTTTTTTTAGTTAGCTACTGTTGGTATACCATACGAGACTGTTTAGGCAAAGAAAATAAACGCCGTTTCGGAGACAATTCAACCGTAAAATTAAACGTATTATTGCGAAAATAAAGTGGAGAAATTAAAATAACTTCTTACTACAACATAAATGTAATATATTTCTCCATTTATTTTTTTCTGGGTAAATAATTGTTAGGGCATATTCAGGTTTGACAGACATATTTCATCTATTACGGGACGCGTGGTTAACTGTTGGCAGAACTGTAGTTGTTTCAAAATACACAACGTGAGAGAGAAACAAGCTTAAGTTTAAAGTTTCTGTTAAATATTCATGGAAATGATTTTTGTACATAGTCCACTGAGTATTTTGAATGTCAGATTAACTGCTTTCTACCAACTGCATTCGGAATCCAGCTGATATCATTTCCGTACTGTGACGGAAACAATTATCTTGTGCGTTAAATGGATGCTTTCTGTTTATATCCTGCCAAACTAGTCTCCTTCAAAGAATTTAACAGCTTCTTGTTTTAAAACTGTGAATAATTATTACTCTCAGTGACATTACCAGATTTATTTTAATACTAAGATAAACAAGTGTTGCTGGTTAGTAACACATGCCAAAAATGGTTGTACAGAGAGGATTAGCTTCTTGGCCATCAGAGCTAACAGAAGTCCAACGAGAAATTATACACTCTAACCATGAGTTACATTACGATTCAACGACTGCACTTGGCACCTCAGTTCAGTTAGAACAGACCACATTACCACCTCACAACTGTGTGTTACCAGAAGTTCCTGCCCAAGAGATCCCAAATGACGAGAATTTCGTGGAATGGGTAAGTTTTAAAGATCGCAAAGACATACGTAGCTTTCGATATTGATATTTTCTAGCGGCAAACTCTATGTCCATCACATCTAGGCATGCACCAGATCCCTTTTCAGGGGTGGAGTATAGCACTGCATCTAGACCAGAGGAAACAGAAAACCAACAGCAGAAACATTCTGTGCAAAGACACACACAGCATAGTTTGTACATCAGTTAACAGAAGCAAAAGAATTCAACAATAAATGGGCTTAGTTGTCCTGTAAGCTTACATTTTCATTTTCATTGTGTAACCATTTCTAAACAAGAAATGACTTTAACTCTGCTCTAAAAGTCATTTCTGTCTCCAACCTCTTTATGTTTGTTGGTAGTGCATTATAAAAAATGACACTAAAGTAGCTCATGTGTTTTTTGAACACAGGTTGTTCCAACTTGTCCCATATGGAGGGCCAAGAGTTGTGAGTATTACAGCTGTCGCAATTGGAGTTGGTATGCAGGTCATCGAGTCTAGCTCTTGTCATCAACACACATTTGCAGGGTAGAATAAGCAAACACAACTTTTTAAATAGGTGTTTGTGGTGAGCCCTAGGAGAGCTATGTGACAAGATGCGAATATCCCATTCCTGAATGTAAAAATTTTGATATTGGATTATTCTTCTTAACAGTATAGGCACTACAGTATCTTATTTATCTGCTGATAGTAGGTAGCGACTTTCAATTAAAATGCCCTCCCCTGTATAGTAATGTTATAATGTGTGTACGAGTACAGGTTGTGATGCAGAAATGATGGCATGGAAGTTTGGTCCTGCTCGTGTGTTGAAAGCCAAAGTAGTTAAGCCAGCCAGTCGCATAAAGTGGGAAATTCGGGCTCGAGTCCCAGTCCTGCAAAGATTTTCATTCCTTTATACAGGTGATGGTTGGTCATATTTTCAACTGTGAATACATTTCATTTAATTGGTTGTTAATTTTACCCCAGAAAACTATTCCATTAACTCTAAGGGACCAGAAGAAACCAAAATAAGCCATACAAAAAATTCTCAGAGCAAAACATTCAGAACAAAATCTGTGTGAAGAGTTCAGTTACATGGTCTTTCCAGTTTAAGTGTTAGTCAACATACATTTCTAAAAGTTTGGTGCATCACACCCTTTGTAACTCAACCCCCCACACCCCACCCCCCCAGTACCAGATGGAATCTTGATTTTGATTCATCTACCAAAATTGTAAATAGTTTGTTTTCTTCACATTAAGTATCAAGTCTGTTGGCATTGAACCATGAATGCAAGGACATACAGACTTGATCAGTTGTAGTGGGCAGAGATTACACTAGTGTCACCTGCAAACAACATGATCTTGGCCGCAGTTTCTGAGGTGTGTATGTCATTTATATAAGTAAGGAACCGAAGGGAGGCTAGCATACTACCCTGAGATTTTTCTACTTTCCTTGCATCAGATATTAATCTGATTTTATGATTAGCATGAGGTGGGAGAAGTTCCATCTGTGATCTGTTTTGGAAAGATGATTGAAACTACTTGTTTTCTATACTTATTATCCCCATTGCTTTCAAATAATCTAACAGAATATCATGAATAATTGTATCAAAAGCTTAAGAAAGATCTCAGTTAACTCCTACAACACTATTATTGTCATCCAAGTTTTCAACTATTTCTTGGGTGTAACCATTTATCACTATTATTGTCCTTGTACCTGTTGGTGTCATGCTGATTATTATTCAATAGGATATGGTCATCTAAGTACTTGGTGAGTCATTGTTTCACTAATCTCTCAGTTACTTTGGAGAGGAGTTGAAACGTGAAATAGATAGCTGTGAGATTTTCAGCTAAAATTAGTGTATATTGAAAGGATTGGCTAACGGAAAATGGAGGTAGAGTGTTTTTCCCAGTAGAAAAGAAACTAAAATCCACTGAGATAGAAATTGAAGCTGTATGTGAGATTTTTGGGCAAGACTCGGTATCAGGGATGTACATAAAATAGTTGTTGGATCCTTCTGTCGCCCACCAGTTTCATCTCCTGATGTAACAGAAAACTTAAGAGAAAACCTCAGTTCACTTGTACGTAAGTTCCCTAATCATACTGTAATGGTAGCTGGAAACTTTAGTCATCCAACAGTCAACTGGAAAAATTACAATATTGTTAGTGGTAGGCATGACAAGACATCCTGTGAAGCATTACTAAATTCCTTCTCTGAAACTACCTAGAACAGATAGTTCTAATGGCAACTAATAGACCTGACCTCTACGAAGAAGTCTGCATCGAAAGTGGTATTGGTAACCAGAACCTGGTTGTGTCAGCAATGATTACCAAAGTACAAAGAACACCTAAAACAAGTAGAAAGATATAAACTGATGGGGGAAAAAATTGCAACACCAAGAAAGAGTTGGCAGGCATGTTTCTACATCTGAAAGTTGATGTCTATTCAAATGTCGTGCCAGTTGCATAAGAGTGATGCTAGTAGCGCCACTATGAGAATCCAAATTGGGTTTGCTTAAAATACATGTTGTAATGGTCATCAACTTTAAGTTACCAATGAGATTGGACGTGGTGAGTTGGTTAGTCAAGAATGCCTTTAAGGTGACAAAAGACACCATTATCAGCACCTCACTGAGTTTGAATGAGATCATCTAATATGCCACTTGGCACTACTAAAAGGGAAGACCAATGTGTTCAGTATATGGCTCTGGTGCATCGTACTCCACCTGCAGCAGCAATTTGAGCAGCAGCTGGTGCCACAGTGAAACAACAGACTGTTAAAACTTGTCACCTCAAGGACATCTCTGAACCAAACACCCTGTAGTGTGCCTTCCACTGATACCAAACCACCGTAATCTGCGACTTCAGTGATGCCAAGCGAGAGCTCAGTGGAGGGAAGAGTGGATGTCTGTTGTGTTTTCTGATGAAAGCTGGTTTTGCCCCTGTGCCAGGATGGCCGACGGTTGGTTATAAGGTAGCCAGTTCAGAGCCTGCAACCAAACTGTGTATGTGTGCTAGACATGCTGGACCTACACCTAGAGTTGTGGTCTGGAATGCGATTTCGTATGACAGCAGGAGCACTCCCACTATTGTGGAAATTTGTATGTCAGTCAGGTGATTCAAACTGTTCTAAATCTACATCTGTACTCTGCAAAACACTGTAAATTGAATGGCAGAGTGTACATCCCATTGTACCACTTTTTTAAGGGTTTCTTCCCATTACATTCACATATGAAGAACAGGAAAAATAATTGTTTGAATGCCTCTGTTTGTGCTGTAATTATTCTAATCTTATCCATGTGATCCCTATGTGGGTGATGCATAGGGGATTGTAGTATATTGCAAGTGTCGTCATTTAAAACTGGTTTTTGAAGCTTTGTTAGTAGACATTCTCAGGATAGTTTGTGCCATCTTCAGGAATCTGCCAGTTCAGTATCTTTGTGACACTCTCCCATGGATCAAATATACTTGTGGCCATTCATACTGCCCTTCTCTGTATATGTTCAATATCCCCTGTTAGTCCTATTTGGTATGGGTGGCAAACACTTAAGCAGTATTCTAGAACCAGTTGCACAAGTTATTTGTAAGGAATCTCCTTTGTAAACTGATTGCACTTCCCCAGTATTCTACCAATAAACCGAAGTGTACCACCTGCTCTACCCGTTACTGAGCCTACGTGATCATTCCATTTCATATCCCTACAAAGTGTTACAGCCATGTATGTGTATGAGTTGGCCTATTCCAAAAGTGACTCATTGATATTAAATGTACAATTTTACATTTCCCATTTAGAGCAAGTTGCCGTCTTTGCACCAGTTTGAAATCTTATCAAGATCTGACTGAATATTTATGCAACTTCTTTCAGACAGTATATCATTATAGATATTTGCATCATGTGCAGAAGAGTCTGAAGTTACTAAAGCAACTATTAGTATTGTTTAATGTTGATGGATAGGTAAAAAAATCTACTCACCAAGCGGCAGCAGGGGAACACACACACACGAAAGGATTGTACTTTTACAAGCTTTCGGAACCAGTGACTCCTTTTTCTGGCACAAGAGTTGAAGGGGAAGGAGAAGGACTGGAGAGGTTTAGGGTTCTTTTCAGAAAAGTCACCCAGAACCTATGGTCCCAGATGGGATGAGAAGGAATTCTCCAATCCTTTTCCTTCACCCGTCTTCCTTCCCCTTCAACTCTTCTGCCAGAAGAAGGAGCCGCTGGCTTGGAAAGCTTGTAAAAGTTGAATCCTTTTGTGTGTGTGTTCCCCTGCCACTGCTTGATGAGTAGATTTTTTTATCTATCAATTTACAATATCTGTTGTGTCCTGCCTACTCATTGAGTATGGGGTGCCTAGGAAACTGCTTTCTCGGATCACTAGACAACAATACAAGCAGATCATATTAACAAATTTTTATTACAGTAAGATAAATGACAATACTTAACTTTGAGAATTTAAAATTGTGTGTCGCAAGCAAATGGCGACAGACAAATAAGAAGTCTCTTCAGTATAAACAATGCCTAATACGAGTGAAATTATATAGTTCCTAAGCCGCTGTTGTAGAGCTCGTAGAACGGTTAGTCTTCAACTGGGCTGTGACTAGGCAAAGCGCCATTTTTCTCTTTGCCTAGAGGCCGCTGCTGTCTCATAGTCATCATAGAAAGAGGTCGGTCCATGTACTATTGGCTGACATCCTCTTCACAGCCCTCTCTGCTTTACCATTCCTGACTGCCATGCCAGTGCTTGACTTGATACAAATACACAATCATACATTTGACAATAAGCTTAGATGTTGTACTGAGTCAAATGATTTTTGTAAACCAAGAAATACTGCATCTGCCTAATTATCTTAAGCCCAGCTTTCAGTAAGTCATGTGAAAAAAGTGCAAGTCTGTTTTCACATGATCAGTATTTTCAGAATCGATGCTAGCTGGCATGGAGGAGGTCATTCTTTCAAGATATCTCATTATGTTTGAGCTCTGAGTATGTTCTAAGATCTACGGCAAATAAATTTCAAGGACATTGGACAGTAGTTTTGTGGATCACTTGTACTACCCTTCTTCTAGGTGGGTGTAACCTGTGGTGTTTTCCAAAAACTGGCCTTTTTATGTTTTTTTATATGTACATAGAATATAGTTAGAAGAGGGGCTAACTCAGCTGCAAATTCAGTATAGAATCTGGCAGGGGGAGCTGCCACAGAGATACTGAGAAAACTGAACTGGCAGACTCTTGAAAATTGATGTAAACTATCCTGAGAAAGTCTACTAACAAAGTTTCAAGAACCAGCTTTAAATGATGACTCCAGGAATATACTACAACCTCCTGTGTATCACTCACATTGGGATCATGAGGACAAGATTAGAATAATTACAGCATGCACAGAGGCATTAAAACAATTGTTCTTCCTGTGCTCCATATGTGAATGGAATGGGGAGGAGCCCTAGTAACTGGTACAAAGGGATGTACCGTCTTCCATGCACTTCACATTGGTTTATAGCGTGTAGATATAGATGAATGAAATGGGTTGGTAATTTTGAACTGTATACCTGTTCCCAACCTTGAACAAAGGTATTACTTTAGGTATTTTTAATATATGGGGTACCACTCCCTCAGTGGTTGAGAAATTAACAGTTTGAACCAAGGGCTTTGCGATGTGTGAAGCAGTATGGATTATAAGTGACACTGATACATCATCTACACGCAGCTGACATTTTCCATTTGAGGCCTTTAATCACCTTTACTACTTCATGCTCACTAATTGGAACTGACCTCGTGCTTTGTGCTGGTGTTAAAAACCTAAGTTTTGGTTGATTTGTGAAATTTGAGCTAAGTGTTTGAGAAGCATTTGTGAAGTAATTATTTATGTAATTTGACTGATCATTTTTGACAGTATCTGTTGATTATCAGCATCATCTTGAAGAGTTTCCAGCCCCAGGCTGGATTTATATGGAAGATAAGCATTGCCATCTACTCCTGTTTTCCCACCAGCTTTCTGAGTTGAGTCTCGACCGGTCCTTACCTCCTCTTTCAAATACTCCTTCACACCTTTCAATCATCTATCCCTTGGTCTTCTGTTGGTCATTTCCTTTGCATCTCCATTTCATGTATCTGCTTGGGAATCCTCCTGTTTTCCATTCTATTTTCGCACCCATATCATCTTAGCCTTTTGCAGTACATCTCTTCCATTCTGCTTGTTGTCTCTTTTTCGACTCTCTTCTTTTCTATTGCTTCCCAGACCTTTCTTCTGTGGATGCTATCAAATGACTTTTTTTATATCGAGAGAGGTCATCATAAGGTATTTCACAAATTCACAGCGGTACTCCTGGAGCTGCCTGACTGCAAATATGAGGTCAACAGTTAACCTCCCAGGTCTGAAGCCATTCTGTTCCTCTCAGATTGTTCTTGACCCTTGTTTGACTTCTGCTCAACAGGAGCTTTTCGTATACCTTGATAGAGCTTTGTATCAGGGTGACACTCTGTAGTTTCTACAATCCCTCTTACTCCATCTCTTGAATACAGGGAAAATTAGTGCCCTCTTCCAATCTTCGGGAGTCGTCTTCTCATTCCACACCATTCTCATCACATGATACAGCCACTGTTTCCCAACCTCCTCTGTTATCTTCACCATTTTGACATTCACAGCATCCATACCTGTTGCAGTTCTTCCTTCCATCTTGTCCAGTGCCATTTCCATTTCTTTCCATGTCAGGTTCTTTTCCTCCCCAAAGTTTACTTCTACCTCCTTTAGTTTATTACTCTCATCTCCAAGTACGTTTGATTTAGTGAACAAAATATTCCTTCCACACTATCTTCATTGTCTGTTATTGACCTCGTCCCATTTTATCTATCATTGTTGCATCTTCCCTCAAACCCATTTTCTTACTTTGATGTTTCCATATTGTACTTTCTTTCTTCCTCTGCTGTCTTCCTCCATCATATTTGTCCTTTCTTCCATCCTCTTTTTTCTCGCCTCAGCCGCTATCTTATTTGCCTGTTTCTTCTTTTTCTTATGCTCCTCTCTTGCTAATTTGGTCCTTTCTTGGAACCGCAGTCTGAAGGTCTGGTTCCTTCTTCCCACCACCTCTTTGACTCTTTCATCCCATCATGTTTTTCTCTTCCACAGTTATCTGGCACTTTTCCTTCCGCATGCAGTTACTGTGGCTTCTACCATAGCACTTTTAAATTGCCCCTATTCCTCTTCATCTGTTTTTGGTTCATCCTTTGGTAACCTTTCCCTTATAATATCCTGGTATTCTTCCTTTATTTCCTTTTCCTTCAGTTACCATACTCTAATTTTCCTTTCTTGGTTGTCTGTCTTTTTCCATTCCTTCTGATTCTCATGCTCATCACTAGTAGCAGTGGTCACTATCCAATTACCTATCGGCATATTTTTTCATAAGTCTGTAAATATTTAATAACTTGGAGATATGTGGATCTTTTCATTTGAAAATTGAGCATTTTTAACGTCTTCCAGGAAATCTTAATGTGTGATGTAATCCAGGAACTAGGTTTAGTGATCCGACACGAATGGACTCTAGTCAGTCTCTTAGGGAAACACATTTCACAACTGGACATGGATATTGAAGACACAGCATCATAAGCATTGTTAGTACTTTACTGTGAAAGCACTTCTTACAAGGATTCATAACTTAGATTAACAACAACACTAGCACAGGTTTCCATGGAAAAATTTTTTCTGCAAGAAAGAAGTAAATTCTCATTTCTCACGGGTATAGCTGGAACTGTAAGTATGGGGGCATTCTGACTAGATAACCCTAAGCAGTATTAATAATTTCTATCTCTGTTGTGTTCACGTTTGGTAGTATGTTGTCTGAAATACTTTCTGTTCTATTTGTTGTTCTTGTGGGACTACATATAAGAGGAAATATGTTGGAGCTGTGCAGTACCATAAGAAACAGCTTCATTCTTAAAGTCTATATTGAAGTCCACACAGACAGTTACAGTGGATTTTTCAGTAAAGATAATGTCCAGCAGAGACTCCAATTGAATAGAGAAAGTGTCTGTTCCCACAAGGTGCTCTATAAACTGATATGATTATTATGTTACGCGGCTTCCCACGAATTGAACAGCAGCAGCTTCAAAATGATTTTCAATACTCAAAGCTTATTCAAAATGCTCTTCAATACTCAAAGCTTCTGCCACACACATCTTTGCATATTCCACATTACATTTAAGAATAATACAAACTCCACCACTTTTGCCATCATTCCTACAAAACTGAATACCAAATTTTAATGATTAATATTGACAAAACTTTGTTTAAAATCCTCGCACTAGTGCTCCCGAATACAAATTCAGCCAGTTTTGGCATCCTTAACAGCAATTTCAAGTTTGAAATATTTATTTCTTAGATTGTGGATATTATAGCTTAAAATATGAAAACAGTTAGAATAGAGACTGGTGACAGTTGTACTCACATTTTACCACGCCATAGCTGATGCTGTTTTGAGATGGGTTACCAAAAATTCTTGAGCACTAAGGATTTTCTGTGCTTTCGTATCTTGATGCATTGTAGTGCTCTCCATAGCAGCAGCTGAGACTGGGTCAACAGCTGTCAGTAAAGGGCCTTCTGAGGTTGTTGGTGTCTGATCTCTGACTGCCAGTGAGGTGTCCTCTCCTGGTGGTAAGGTGTCCTCTGCCGCCAATGGAGCAACCTCCACTGCTGCTGTAAAGTCTGCTGCTGGAGATGTCCCAGCTTCATCTGTAGGTCTGCTGTGAGTGATCTGACCTTAGTTGCAACAGTACTTGATTTCGGGAACCTCAGGAATTCTGCTGCCATAGGTTCTTTCCACATTTTGTTCTGATGGAAACCATGCCTGGTGAAGTCACCTCTAAAAGCACTATCAACATAAACAAAAGTTGCATGCACAGACACTCTGTAGATATTTTCTGGATTTTTGTTCATATACTTTATTGCACAGTTCACATATATTTGTTTTCCATTAGGTCATGCCCATGAAGTACACTCACGACAATTAAATTCCCTTCCGGAGTTTTTTGCGGTGTCCATAAGAGTAGACTTAGCACTTCTGCACTCTTTCTTATAGATGTCATTTGCACCCCCAATTAGCACACAGTCTCTGCCATGTTAACTAATTTGTCACAGCCTTTCAGTACTTCGGTTCGCTACTAGCACTGATACACCACTTCAAAGGTTATCAGCTCTCGGTTACATTTTGGCAGCTTAGGTGCACTAATACAAACCATTGCACTGCCTATTGAGGCTGACAAAAGTGTGACAGATTCATCTGAATCCAGGACTTGAAATGTATTGTTAGTCCTCGACATGACCTTTGGGTCACTATGCCCACTATGCCATAACCGAGATGATCTACTTGGCGTCAAGTGACTATTGTGCTGCACAGAGTCATATAACGTATGTGTAGGTATATAGTGAAAGACTCCCAGGATATCGTAAAATTAAAATTTATTAAAAACAAAAAATGAAACACCGATCAACTATAAGCATTGGTAAAGACATTAATTATGAATTTGCATTAAGGTGCAAACAAATAAAAAAATCATTCATTTTTTCCTTGTACATGATTTTGTTTTCTCACTCTCTCGTATGTTGAAGTTTCTGTTAAAGATGTGCGACCCGGAGTATGATGGGCTATGAGTGTTTTGTATCATATAAGTTTTGAAATTAGAGAAGATTTGATATCAGTATTCCATATCCTTTTATTGAAGTGGAACCAAGTAAGGAGGATTTTCTTATTTTTGGTGTCCTTGAAGTCAGCTGACTGCATCTACAGTTGAAATGCAAAAGAGGAAGTTTGATTAGCCAAAAATTGTACAAGCACAACATTTCTAATAATGCAATTGTAATATACTTTAAACTTTTGCTTTCCATTCATATATGTATTTTTTTTTTTTTATCATAACACATTTACTTTCACCTATGATGAACTTAACAGATTTTCAATTTCCCAAACATGCCTTTTGGCTGCTGAAAGTTCACAATGAGGAGCACTTTCCACAAATACTTCACCGTTTTCAAAACATTTGGCCATTGCTGTTTGTCTTGGGTTGCAGTAAGAGAAACCACAAAAACAAGTTTCAATTAATGCACTTGTGTTCACCTAACATCCAAGTACGTCCACACATTGAAAACAGGACATAGCGTGTTATAACAGAAATAAAGCTAGTAACTAATGTTCCAGTTCTTTAGTAATTTTAAGTTGCAACATAGCATTTATTAACAACATTTTGCATTAAATATTCATTGCCATTATTATTTTACTGCTTTGCAGTGGAGCATCAGTAAAAGTTACTTAGTGGTCTTACATTTTTCATAGTTTGTATGTGATGTATGGTATGTACATAATATACAACAAAATACTCATCCTAAACTTGTCTATTATCAAGTACAGATTTTCTGAACATACCTTGTAGGGTTAACTATAAACAAGAAAAATACATTAAATATAGTGCAAACGTAAACATCAGGAGACACTATAGGTCTATCTGGTGGGGGAGGAAGGTGGGGAGGGGAAGGGGAAACAGGGAGAGGAACAGGGAAGGGGAAGTATGGGTGGGTACGTTGGCAGAGGGTGGCACACAGTGAGGGTGGGGGACATGAATAGGGAAGGGGAGAGGGAGAGGGGGGGGGGTGAGAGTGGAAACTGCTGGGTACAGGGTGCGGGGATAGTAGGTTACTGTAGGTTGAGGCTGGGATAATTTTGGGAGCAGAGAACATGTAGGAATGATAACTCCCACCTGCACTCTTCAGAAAAGCTGGTGGTGGAGGAGAGGATCTAGATGGCACAGGTAATGGGTAGTGAAGGAGCCATTGAAATCACCATGTTATGATCAGCTGCATGTTGTGCCACAGGGTGGTCTTCTTTGCTCTTGGCCACAATTTGGCAGTGGCCATTCATCCTGGTGGACAGCTTGTAGGTAGCCATACCCACATAAAAAGCTGTGCAGTGATTGCAGCAGAGCTGGTATATGACATCACAGGTGGCACAGCCTCCAATGTGGTAGGATAAACCTGTAACAGGACTGGAACAGGAAGTGCTAGGTTGGTGGATTGGGCTGATCTTGCAGCTGGGTGCTTCACGGGGATATGATTCAGCTGTGGGGACATGAGAAACCTGTCACCACTTATTATCCATCAGGCCTTCTTTTATTTTGGAGATGCTCGCCAGCCACAAGCGTGTCTGTGTATGTGCGGATGGACATGTGTGTGTGTGCGAGCGTATACCTGTCCTTCCGCTCCCGGGATTGGAATGACTCCTTACCCTCTCCCTTAAAACCCAAATCCTTTCGTCTTTCCCTCTCCTTACCTCTTTCCTGATGAGGCAACCGTTGGTTGCGAAAGCTGGAATTTTGTGTGTATGTTTGTGTTTGTTTGTGTGTCTATCAACCTGCCAGCGCTTTTGTTTGGTAAGTCTCATCATCTAACCTTCGTAACCTCTTAGTTCATCCCTATGAAATCCCCAAACCACCTTCCCTACCCTCTGGCTCCTACCCTTGTAACCGCCCCCGGTGTAAAACCTGTCCCATGCACCCTCCCACCACCACCTATTCCAGTCCTGTAACCCGGAAGGTGTACACGATCAAAGGCAGAGCCACGTGTGAAAGCACCCACGTGATTTACCAACTGACCTGCCTACACTGTGAAGCTTTCTATGTGGGAATGACCAGCAACAAACTGTCCATTCACATGAATGGACACAGGCAGACAGTGTTTGTTGGTAATGAGGATCACCCTGTGGCTAAACATGCCTTGGTGCACGACCAGCACATCTTGGCACAGTGTTACACCGTCCGGGTTATCTGGATACTTCCCACTAACACCAACCTGTCAGAACTCCGGAGATGGGAACTTGCCCTTCAGCATATCCTCTCTTCTCGCTATCCGCCAGGCCTCAATCTCCGCTAATTTCTAATTTCAATTTGCCGCCGCTCATACCTCACCTGTCTTTCAACATCATCTTTGTCTCTGTACTTCTGCCCCGACTGACATCTCTGCCCAAACTCTTTGCCTTTACAAATGTCTGCTTGTGTCTGTGTATATGCGGATGGATGTGTGTGTGTGTGCGAGTGTATACCTGTCCTTTTTTCCCCCTAAGGTAAGTCTTTCCGCTCCCGGGATTGGAATGACTCCTTACCCTCTCCCTTAAAACCCAAATCCTTTTGTCTTTCCCTCTCCTTCCCTCTTTCCTGACGAGGCAACCATTGGTTGCGAAAGTCAGAATTTTGTGTGTATGTTTGTGTTTGTTTATGTGTCTATCGACCTGCCAGCGCTTTTGTTTGGTAAGTCTCATCATCTTTATATATATATATATATATATATATATATATATATATATATATATATATATAATAGAAGGAAACATTCCACAATTCCACAAAGGAAAAATATACTTAAAAACCTGCCAGCACTTTCATTTGGTAAGTCACATCATCTTTGTTTATATATATATATATATATATATATATATATATATATATATACCTAAAAACAAAGATGATGTGACTTACCAAATGAAAGTGCTGGCAGGTCGACAGACACACAAACGAACACAAACATACACACAAAATTCAAGCTTTCGCAACAAACTGTTGCCTCATCAGGAAAGAGGGAAGGAGAGGGAAAGACGAAAGGATGTGGGTTTTAAGGGAGAGGGTAAGGAGTCATTCCAGTCCCGGGAGCGGAAAGACTTACCTTATGGGGAAAAAAGGACGGGTATACACTCGCACACACACACATATCCATCCACACATATACAGACACAAGCAGACATATTTAAAGACAAAGAGTTTGGGCAGAGATGTCAGTCGAGGCAGAAGTGCAGAGGCAAAGATGTTGTTGAATGACAGGTGAGGTATGAGTGGCGGCAACTTGAAATTAGCGGAGATTGAGGCCTGGTGGATAACGGGAAGAGAGGATATATTGAAGAGCAAGTTCCCATCTCCGGAGTTCGGATAGGTTGGTGTTAGTAGGAAGTATCCAGATAACCCGGACGGTGTAACACTGCGCCAAGATGTGCTGGTCGTGCACCAAGGCATGTTTAGCCACAGGGTGATCCTCATTACCAACAAACACTGTCTGCCTGTGTCCATTCATGCGAATGGACAGTTTGTTGCTGGTCATTCCCACATAGAATGCATCACAGTGTAGGCAGGTCAGTTGGTAGATCACGTGGGTGCTTTCACACGTGGCTCTGCCTTTGATTGTGTACACCTTCCGGGTTACAGGACTGGAGTAGGTGGTGGTGGGAGGGTGCATGGGACAGGTTTTACACCGGGGGCGGTTACAAGGGTAGGAGCCAGAGGGTAGGGAAGGTGGTTTGGGGATTTCATAGGGATGTACTAAGAGGTTACGAAGGTTAGGTGGATGGCGGAAAGACACTCTTGGTGGAGTGGGGAGGATTTCATGAAGGATGGATCTCATTTCAGGGCAGGACTTGAGGAAGTCGTATCCCTGCTGGAGAGCCACATTCAGAATCTGATCCAGTCCCGGAAAGTATCCTGTCACAAGTGGGGCACTTTTGTGGTTCTTCTGTGGGAGGTTCTGGGTTTGAGAGGATGAGGAAGTGGCTCTGTTTATTTGCTTCTGTACCAGGTTGGGAGGGTAGTTGCGGGATGTGAAAGCTGTTGTCAGGTTGTTGGTGTAATGCTTCAGGGATTCCGGACTGGAGCAGATTCGTTTGCCACGAAGACCTAGGCTGTAGGGAAGGGACCGTTTGATGTGGAATGGGTGGCAGCTGTCGTAATGGAGGTACTGTTGCTTGTTGGTAAAGATGATGAGACCCACCAAACAAAAGCGCTGGCAGGCTGATGGACACACAAACATACACACAAAATTCAAGCTTTCGCAACAAACAGCCGCCCCACCAGGAAAGAGGGAAGGAGAGGGAAAGACGAAAGGATGTGGGCCCCAAGGGAGAGGGCAAGGAGCCACTCCAATCCCGGGAGCGGAAAGACCCACCGTAAGGGGAAAAAAGGACAGGCATACACTCGCGCGCGCGCGCACACACACACACACACACACACACACACATACACACACACAAGCAGACATTTGTAAAGGCAAAGAGTTTGGGCAGAGATGTCAGTCGAGGCGGAAGTAAAGAGGCAAAGATGTTGTTGAAAGACAGGTGAGGTATGAGTGGCGGCAACTTGAAATTAGCGGAGGTTGAGGCCTGGCGGATAACGAGAAGAGAGGATATACTGAAGGGCAAGTTCCCATCTCTGGAGTTCTGACAGGATATATATATATATATATATATATATATATATATATATATATATCTAAAAACAAAGATGATATGACTTACCAAACAAAAGTGCTGGCAGGTCGATAGACACACAAACATACACACAAAATTCTAGCTTTCGCAACCAACGGTTGCCTCGTCAGGAAAGAGGGAAGGAGAGGGAAAGACAAAAGGATTTGGGTTTTAAGGGAGAGGGTAAGGAGTCATTCCAATCCCGGGAGCGGAAAGACTTACCTTAGGGGGAAAAAAGGACAGGTATACACTCGCACACACACACATATCCATCCGCATATACACAGACACAAGCAGACATTTTTGTCTGTGTCTGCTTGTGTCTGTGTATATGCGGATGGATATGTGTGTGTGTGCGAGTGTGTGCTCAAGAAGCAGAACCACTGTAATGGCAGTCCATATGTCACCAAATACGTGAAGAAATGCAGTGGATGCTTGGGCATCAGATCACAATACTGACTGCACCACCATTGAAACGTGTTCTCAGTACTGGTGAGGTAAGTCATTCTGAATGACTATGCCACTGTAGTATTTTGAAATCACTGCACAATTAATTAGTCAAAGTCCAGAAACACTGTTTTAATATAACTCACAAATACCTTGATGAGAACTTTTAACAAAAGTATACCAAGGGCTGTTCGAAAAGTAAGGTGACTTTTCAAATTGGGTAGGCAACGTACATTCGATTATCAATCTTTCTTTCTTTCTCCTCCTCCTCCTCCTCCTCTTTTTTTGCCCCCCACACACATCATGAACATGTGTTCACAGTTTCTGAGTTTACCGCATACTGCATTTGTTTTTGACAGATAGAAAGGTTAGATGTGTTTTAGTGGGCTTGGCGATTTTTCATTATTATGAAAAATGGAGCAAAGAATTTGCATGAAATTTTGTGTGAAAAATGGAATACAGTGCTCTAAAACACTTGAAATGTTGACAATGGCATACGGTGAGTCTGCTCTAAGTAAAAAAAGAAAGAAAAAAATAATGTTTACAAGTGGTACAAGCTCTTCCAAGATGACAGAGAAGGTGCCAATGATGAACCTCACTCTGAATGCCCCAGCATTTCAACAACAGATGATAACGTCAAAGCTGTGAAGAAAATTGTTTTGGAAAATTATTGAGTTACGGTAAGAGAAGTTGCTGAGATTGTTTACATATCAGTCGACTCTTGTCATGCAATTTTTTCGGATGTTTTGGGCATGAGTCGTGTGTCAGCGAAGTCTGTTCCAAAACTTCTCAGTTTTGAATATCGCTCAGGATCTCTTGAATGACGTCAGTGACGATCCTGATTTGCTCAAATCGGTCATAACTGGTGATGAAACATGGGTTTATGGTTATGATGTCAAAACCAAAGCCCAATCATCCCAATGGAAACATTCCATAAAGCCAAGACCAAAAAAAGCACGCTCAGTTCAATCCAATGTCAAAGTTTCGCTCACTGTGTTTTTTTTCCGATTATGGTGGTGTAATGCATCATGAATTTTTGCCACCAGGTCGTAAGGACAATATAAAGTATTACCTTGACATTATCTGCCGTTTGCAAAATACAGTACGCATAAAAACGTCTGGAATTGTGGAAAAACATTTCAGGTCTTTTGCATCACAACTATGCACCTGCTCATTCATTGTTGCTTCTGAGAGATTGTTTGGCCATAAACAACACAACAATCATGCCTCAGCTGCCATATTCATCAGACTTGGCCCCCTGTGACTTTTTTCTGTTCCCATAAATGGAGAGACCTGTGAGAGGTTGAACATTTTAAGTGATTGAGGAAATAAAAACTGCATTGCTGGAGGTACTCAAGGCCACACCAAAAAGTGCTTCGAGGACTAGAAGAAGTGTTGGAACAAGCGCATTGTATCTGAGGGGGATTACTTTGAAGGAGGACAACATGAATATTGATGAATAAATAACTATTTTTTCATAAAAATATAAAGTCACCTTACTTTTTGAACACACCTCATACAGTACATCTAGCAGTACAATCTCTGACTGAAGCTAAGTCCAAATATTGATAAAGTATTTGACAGTACTGACAATCATCACTATTACAGCACATTCGAGGGTAGGAGGATAGTGGCCCAATTAATCCGCATTCATTGAAAAACTGCCAGTCGAAACTTCATGATACAACTTCAGTATTTGATTCCAATATGAGACTGCCTGTGCAGCCTTTGGTTGCGAGTTAGAATACCATGTGGATTAATATAGTGGAGTTGCACGATTGGCCACAGCTGTCAGAGATAGTGAGCTTATCACTGGATGGCACTGCACTTGCAAACAGTAGTAATAGTAACATCAGGCTTTTTGCAGAAGGTGCAGTTAGCTATAATAAAGCACTATGTGAGAGAGGGTGCATAAATGTACAGTCAGATCTTGATAGGATACTGAAATGGTGCAAAGATCAGCAGCTTGCTTTTATGTTCAGAAATGTAAAATTGTGCACTTCACAAAACAAGAAAAAGTAGTATCCTGTGATTACAATATACGTGAGTCACTATTGGACTGAGCGAACTCACACAAATATCTGGGTGTAACATTGCAGGGATATGAATGGAATGATCACATAGGTTCAGTTGTGGGTAAAGCAAGTGGTAGACTTCAGTTTGTTGGTAGAATACTAGGGAAGTTCAATCTGTCTACAAAGGAGATTTCTTACAAGTCACTCATGTGACTGGTTCTAGAATATTGCTAAAGTGGGTGGGACCTGTACCAGATTTGACTAATAGGGGATATTGAACATATACAACAAAGTTTTAAGAACCGGCTTTAAATGATTACTCTAGGAATATACTACAGTTCTTTATGTATTGCTCATCCAGAGATCGTGAGGATAAGATTACAATAATTACTGCATGCATAGAGGCATTGAAACAATCATTCTTCCCAAGCTCCATACGTGGACTGAACAGGAAGGAAGTGTAACAAATAGTGCAATGGGACATACCCTCTGCCATGCACCTCATGGTGGTTTACGGAAAATAGATGTAGATGGCTTTCCTGACCAAATAATGTTGTCGTCTCAGATGCCTGTGCCAGTGGGTCTGCAGCAAAATGAGTTCATCTGCCAAAGGCGACATCTGTTGAGCAGCAGATGGACTGGCATTGCGTGGTACGTTACAAGTGTGGCTGGCTACCTGGAACACAACAATATGAAAAGTGATGTATGTGGCATGGTAGTTGGAGTATCCAACAGTGGCCATGATACTAATGTAGATATTCTGCAGTGTATTGTTTCTCACTGGTTGTCAGTACAAATTTAGCTGGAACTTAGTCGAAAGGTTCTTCATAATCTATGAATCCCAAAGAAAGTGGTAAACAATACTCACTGCTTTGTCCTATACTTTTACTGAGCCTTGCGATTGTTCATTGTACTACATGTGCTTCTAAAGCCAACTTGTATAAACAAGAGACTGATTAGATTAGATTTACTTTCATTCCAATTGATCCGTAGTGAGGAGCTTCTCCAGGATATGGAACATGTCAGAAAAACAACAATACATGACAAATATTTACAACTAAAACAAATAAGCTAATGTACCATTCCACAGGTCCCAAGTGGAATGATCGTCATTTTTTAATGAACACTAAGAGTCATTTTACAAATACTAATGCACTGAATTTAAATAAAAAAGTTTTTTATTTATTTATAAGGTAATAAACATGTAATACAACTACTGTAATACTTATTTACAATGAACACATTACTGCACTGAAATGGTGCAGAAGTTAGATTATACTTACACACACACACACACACACACACACACACACACACACACACACACACACACAAATTTTCAATGAACACATTACTGCACTGAAATTGTGCAGAAGTTATGTTGTACTTATATACAAATCAGTTGGTTTTAGTAAGAAATTCATCAGTGGAGTAGAAGGAGTTGGCCACCAATAAATCCTTTAGGCTTCTCTTAAACTGAATTTCATTGGTTGTTAAGCTTTTTATACTTACAAGTTATGTGAGATTCATACTCGTAAATTGTGTGCATTTGTGGAAACATTCTATAGAAGAGGTCTTGATGTGTTGATGATGAATGAGAAACACAAAATCTTGTCCACATGGCCATACAACTGTATCCACAGTATTGATTCACTGCTGCAGTACTGCAGTTAGTGTGAAGTTGTTTGTGTTCATAATTTGATATCTCTTTGTATAAGTATCAGAAGAAATGGAGGTTACACAACAGCCTGCAGCATAATCTAGCTTGACTGTATATTGTTAGACTGGACTGCCTCACTGTGAGAAATAATGTAATTAGTGGAAACTAGATATGATGGTTGGAGGGGAGTGTAATAAATGTCTAAGGTCAAGAGGACTGTCCATTTACAGGGGGACTCTTGTAACCACCGATTGCCATGAGCTCGTCACATTATATTTGCAAAGACTGCTGTCATTGTGTGTGCATGTGTTAGTAGCTTGATTACATGTTGCATATGTCATTTGTTTCATTTTTATCAAAATGATGGGAATTGAGTCAGTTTATGGTGTTACACCCTGGATATGTACACATTAAAATAGATAGCACATTGATGACGTAAGGATGAACATATAAGTCTTTAATACTACTTGTGTAACTGCTGATAACCTTAAATTTAGTTCATTTAAAGCTTCAAATGCTAAAAGGTTTCAGTTAAAATGTTGTCTCTAGAATAGGAGAAGTTGTCCAAAAGAAAAGATTGTAGGTCAAATTTGAAATCTGGTTTGCTCTTTGTCAGACATTTTATGTTATTGTGTAAATTATCAAAGATGTTTATGGCTGCATATTACTCTCATTTCTGAACCACTGACAGATTCAATAATGAATAAAGATCATATTTTCTTCTATGTGTAGCTGGGGGTATCACTACCAGGTGTACCAGTATGAAATGAGCATTTTTTTGTGAAAATGAAACACTAATTTTGAATTGAAAAGTAAAAACATTTTAGTCAAAGTACTGACCATTGCTTTCTATACATTTTGACCACCTTTCTGGCAATTTGTGGACACCACACCAATATAAATGTTCATCTTTTGAAGCAAACCAATCAGACACTCAATTTTCAACCTCTTCGTAGGAATCAAAGTGTTCCTCAGCCAATGCGTGTCCCATTGATGAAAACAAATGGTAGTCAGAAGGGGCCAAGTCTGATGAATAAGGCAGGTGGGGTAGCAGCTCCCAGCCAAGTGTTTTGATTGTATCCTGAACCAGTTTTGCTTTGTGTGCAGTGCATTGTCATGTAAAAAAATTACTTTGCCATGTCTTCTGGCCCATTCTGGTCTTTTTTCGATCAATGCGTAGTTCAAATCGATCATTTGTTGTCTGTAGCAATTAGTATTCAGTTTCACCAAGTTTTAGAAGCTCATGATACACCACACCTTTCTGATCCCGCCAAACACAGAGCACTTGCCAAATCGATCTGGTTTTGCAGTCGATGTTGATGGTTGTCCTGGATTAACCCATAATTTTTCCCGTTTAGGATTCTTAAAATAAATCCATTTTTCATTGCCAGTAGCAATTCGATGCAAAATTGATTTTCTTTCATGTCTTTGAAGCAAAATTTGACAAATGATTTTTCAGTTTTCCATTTGTCTTTCATTCAATTCATGTGGCACCCATTTTCCACACTTTTGGATCTTTCCCATAGCTTTCAAACGGTCAGAAATTGTTTTTTGTGCAACATTTAGCATTGCTGCCATTTGCTTCTGACTCAAAGTATCATCTTCATCCAATATTGCTTGCAATTCGGCGTCTTCGAACTTTTTTTGGTGGTCTTCCACGTTCTTCATTTCTTATGCCAAAATCATTATTTCTGAACCATTGAAACCATCTTTTGCATCTTGTTTCTGATAGAGCATGATCACCATATGCCTCGACAAGCATTTGATGTGACTCTGCAGCTCTTTTTTCAAATGAAAACAAAAAATTAATGCTTTCCGCAAATCATCCTTTCTGGTACAAAATTCGATATTGTTAACACGATGAAAACATATGATGATGTTTGTTCCATGACTTGATGTACACTCCTGGAAATGGAAAAAAGAACACATTGACACTGGTGTGTCAGACCCACCATACTTGCTCCGGACACTGCGAGAGGGCTGTACAAGCAATGATCACACGCACGGCACAGCGGACACACCAGGAACCGCGGTGTTGGCCGTCGAATGGCGCTAGCTGCGCAGCATTTGTGCACCGCCGCCGTCAGTGTCAGCCAGTTTGCCGTGGCATACGGAGCTCCATCGCAGTCTTTAACACTGGTAGCATGCCGCGACAGCGTGGACGTGAACCGTATGTGCAGTTGACGGACTTTGAGCGAGGGCGTATAGTGGGCATGCGGGAGGCCGGGTGGACGTACCGCCGAATTGCTCAACACGTGGGGCGTGAGGTCTCCACAGTACATCGATGTTGTCGCCAGTGGTCGGCGGAAGGCGCACGTGCCCGTCGACCTGGGACCGGACCGCAGCGACGCATGGATGCACGCCAAGACCGTAGGATCCTACGCAGTGCCGTAGGGGACCGCACCGCCACTTCCCAGCAAATTAGGGACACTGTTGCTCCTGGGGTATCGGCGAGGACCATTCGCAACCGTCTCCATGAAGCTGGGCTACGGTCCCGCACACCGTTAGGCCGTCTTCCGCTCACGCCCCAACATCGTGCAGCCCGCCTCCAGTGGTGTCGCGACAGGCGTGAATGGAGGGACAAATGGAGACGTGTCGTCTTCAGCGATGAGAGTCGCTTCTGCCTTGGTGCCAATGATGGTCGTATGCGTGTTTGGCACCGTGCAGGTGAGCGCCACAATCAGGACTGCATACGACCGAGGCACACAGGGCCAACACCCGGCATCATGGTGTGGGGAGCGATCTCCTACACTGGCCGTACACCACTGGTGATCGTCGAGGGGACACTGAATAGTGCACGGTACATCCAAACCGTCATCGAACCCATCATTCTACCATTCCTAGATCGGCAAGGGAACTTGCTGTTCCAACAGGACAATGCACGTCCGCATGTATCCCGTGCCACCCAATGTGCTCTAGAAGGTGTAAGACAACTACCCTGGCCAGCAAGATCTCCGGATCTGTCCCCCATTGAGCATGTTTGGGACTGGATGAAGCGTCGTCTCACGCGGTCTGCACGTCCAGCACGAACGCTGGTCCAACTGAGGCGCCAGGTGGAAATGGCATGGCAAGCCGTTCCACAGGACTACATCCAGCATCTCTACGATCGTCTCCATGGGAGAATAGCAGCCTGCATTGCTGCGAAAGGTGGATATACACTGTACTAGTGCCAACATTGTGCATGCTCTGTTGCCTGTGTCTATGTGCCTGTGGTTCTGCCAGTGTGATCATGTGATGTATCTGACCCCAGGAATGTGTCAATAAAGTTTCCCCTTCCTGGAACAATGAATTCACGGTGTTCTTATTTCAATTTCCAGAAGTGTATACTAAATATCTTTGACAGATGTCATACCAACCAAACAAAAAAAGTTAAGACTCATTCACAACAAATGGTCCCTATTGACACATTTGTATCTTAACGCTCATTTCATACCGGTATACCTGGTATACTTCTCAAATTGTGTTGGACAATTTCATTACTGAACATATATGTTGTGAAGGAGTTGTTATAATGCCTAACTCCTTGGTTGGTGAACATCACATATTATTCTCATTCCTCACTTTTACACGTTGTTGTTGTTGTTGTGGTCTTCAGTCCTGAGACTGGTTGATGCAGCTCTCCATGCTACTCTATCCTGTGCAAGCTTCTTCATCTCCCAGTACCTACTGCAACCTACATCCTTCTGAATCTGTTCAGTGTATTCGTCTCTTTGTCTCCCTCTACGATTTTTACCCTCCACGCTGCCCTCCAATACTAAATTGGTGATCCCTTGATGCCTCAGAACATGTCCTACCAACCAGTCCCTTCTTCTTGTCGAGTTGTGCCACAAACTTCTCTTCTCCCCAATTCTATTCAATACCTCCTCACTAGTTATGTGATCTACCCATCTAATCTTCAGCATTCTTCTGTAGCACCACATTT
Source organism: Schistocerca cancellata (assembly GCF_023864275.1). Classification (NCBI taxonomy): domain Eukaryota; kingdom Metazoa; phylum Arthropoda; class Insecta; order Orthoptera; family Acrididae; genus Schistocerca; species Schistocerca cancellata. The sequence continues at coordinate 1,119,006,182 of NC_064626.1, read as the reverse complement.
CAAAAGCTTCTATTCTCTTCTTGTCCAAATTATTTATTGTCCATGTTTCACTTCCATATATGGCTACACTCCATACAAATACTTTCAGAAACGCTTCCTGACACTTAAATCTATACTCGATGTTAACAAATTTCTCTTCTTCAGAAATGTTTTCTTTGCCATTGCCAGTCTACATTTTATATCCTCTACTTCGACCATCATCAGTTATTTTGCTCGCCAAAAAGCAAAACTCCTTTACTGCTTTAAGTGTCTCATTTCCTAATCTAATTCCCTCAGCATTACCCGACTTAATTCGACTACATTCCATTATCCTAGTTTTGCATTTGTTGATGTTCGTGTTATATCCTCCTTTCAAGACACTGTCCGTTCTGTTCAACTGCTCTTCCAAGTCCTTTGATTGTCTCTGACAGAATTACAATGTCATCGGCTAACCTCAAAGTTTTTATTTCTTTTCCCTGGATTTTAATACCTACTCGGTTTTTTTTTTCCCCCCCCCCTTCACTGCTTGCTCAATGTATAGATTGAATAACATTGTGGAGAGGCTACAACCCTGTCTCACTCCCTTCCCAACCACTGCTTCCCTTTCATGTCCCTCAACTCTTATAACTGCCATCTGGTTTCTGTACAAATTGTAAATAGCCTTTCGCTCCCTGTATTTACCCCTGCCACTTTCAGAATTTGAAAGAGAGTGTTCGAGTCAACATTGTCAAAAGCTTTCTCTAAGTGTAGAAATGCTAGAAACGTAGGTATGCCTTTCCTTAATCTATCATCTAAGATAAGTCATCGGGTCAATATTGCCTCACGTGTTCCAATATTTCTACGGAATCCAAACTGATCTTCCCCGAGATCGGTTTCTACCAGTTTTTCCATTCGTCTGTAAAGAATTGGCGTTAGTATTTTGCAGCCGTGACTTATTAGATTGATAGTTCGGTGATTTTCACATCTGTCACTTCTACACAATCTGCACATTTTTTCTAAATTATGATTTATCTCAGAAAATTATGCTAGGCACTTAAGTGTGAGTTGCAGAGTGGACATGTAGATGTAGACATTAATGAGTGGAAATGCGCAAAGTATTTTAAGACAATGTGTCCCCCCCCCCCCCCTTTTCCTTGCAAAACCCACACCACCAGGGATGGCACAGGTGTCAGACATTATCCAGTCTTTCCCCAAACCAAGTGATTGCTCCTTCTCTAATGACCTCATTGCTGACAACTGGTTAAACCATTAATCATCATTCAATCTCTCTCTCTCTCTCTCTCTCTCTCTCTCTCTCTCTCTCTCTTTCTCTCTCACGCATGCACATGCTCACAGTCTTATATTCAACAGAAACTGGCGTTGTTGTTTTCTATTGTTCCTCCTTCCTTCATAGTAAGAGGTTTCTTTCGTAATTACTGAACATTTCATGTATATTACTATTTTTAACATAATTGTTTATTAATTGGAAAGCATTATTTCCAAATAATGCAGTATTGAACTTCTTCATTTGTGCTGTATTATATAAGGTTGATAATATGGTCATGCTCATATCGCTAAGTACTTTCATATCTGTAAAGCACATGTGCACCGTTGATTGAAACATGTTGGTTTATTTATAATTTATTTATTTCTGTTTACTAGAGAAACACCTTCAATATGCGCCAGGTGATACTGTCAAACTTGTCAAACAGCCAGATGGGGTCACGTTTAACATTTCGACCACATACACATCTACCAATGAATAGAATACGCGGGCGATGCATCACAAGTGCTGCCAAATCACTGGATATACTCCGACTGAACATTCAGGCAGCTGTCAACAAAGAGCTTGATCTTGTAATAAAGAAGTACCTGGAGGTGAGCAGTTAAGTAATTACAATCTCTTTCTCCTCCTTTTCTGTCCTCCTGTACTGTCCCACTCCACCTCCTCCACCTCTCCCTAACTTCCTCTTCTCCCTCTTTATCCTTCCCTCTTATACCTGTCCTTCCCTCTCTCCCTTTGTGTCTCCACCATGTCTTGCTCTTCTCCATCAACTGTCTTTCCCCACTCTGTTTGAAAATTACTGGTTCTTTTAACATTAATTAGTATTGCTGTTCACTGTTACCAATACTTTGATATTACAGTGCTGAAGTAAACTTTGACAGTATTGTTAATGAGAAATCTAGGTCCTTAGAATAACTGGAATAAAATGAATCTGTTAAAGCAAAAAATCTTATTTCCTAGTGTGTACACAATGGGGCTGAAGGTAGACAACAGTATAACTTGGACTCTGGTGGGGGGGGGGGGGGGGGGTTATTACTAATACTTTTTTTAAAGTGATTTACTCACCTTTTGTAACTGATGTAATTTATTTTCTTGTCCATATGGTTTTGATGTTTAACACTATTTTCATTTTATCTTTGCAAGACATTGTGCATATCATTAACGTCCTTGTTGATATTCACAGAAGTTCTTCCAGCCTGCTGTGGACAATATTCGCAACAACCTGGGTGCAGGCTCTGTAACAGAAGATCACATCCGTGAAGTATGCCGTCAGATTTTGGAAGATGCGAAGCAAATGTACTGTAGTGGTCCACAATCTAGGGGTAGTTCGCCATCGAATGAACTTAGTGATTCAGAAACTGGCAGCATCAGTGATCATAGGTTTGGTAGGCCTGCAACAAGGGTAAGTGTGTGTGGACAAAGTGCACTTACAGTGTCAGCAGCTCTTACATGGCATACTGATGCTGGCAATTTCTTGAGGTTTTTCATAGCCAGTTGACTGATAATACATAATAGGCAATGCGAATCACTAATTTAATGTTTTCTTTTGGTGGAAGACAGGAATTGATTACATTTGTTTTCGGTAAAGAGGGTATAAGAATAATTTAGCTGTTCTGGTTACTGTGAATTTTAAGATTGGTTACTGTATTTGATTTTTACCGTGTTTAGTTTTTTGTACATTTCTCGGAAAAATCAGGAAGTTTTGTGATATTGTTTCACGCTCTCCAACGCAGTTGCTTTAATTTGCAGGGTGAAGTTGTAGAATGGTATTTACAACAAAGTTTTAATGCTAGAGAAAGATTCTGTAATAAGTATTCTCTGCCTATTGAATTAGTTCTGAGAAAAGTCCAAAGTGATGCTGTTTCATGTTATTGCAGAAAATGGTTCTATGGTTGCCGCTACAGCTTACAACAGATGAATTGGGTTGTCAGAAGCAGGCTGAATTATGTTTTAAAAATAACGTACTTGTGGCTGAAGAAGTGTAGTAGCTCCTTCATTTCTGAAGAGTTAAATATGTTGAAGCACATTCTTCAACTGGTGCAGTTTTTGTTGTGAAATGTGGTATGTCTTGTATAACTAATGGTGACTTACTTGGAGGATGAGGGGTAAATGTGGTAACAGAAGAGTGTTTGGCGGGGACGAAAGAGAAAACAATATTTCTTAGAAGTTGTTCAGCAAAGAATCAAATATGTGCTTTTAAATATACTTAATAAATATGTGGTATGAGGAACAACTGTGATATCTGATTATTTCCTGTCATGTAATTGCTTATCAGATGAAGACTACATCTATTTGTCTGTGAACAACAAAATGCACTTCAAAGATCCAATTACAGGCACGCACACAAACAATATAGAGGGGACATGCTCCACATCTTTTCAAACAATGAAGTTCTTTTATTAAAAGGACTTTTTTGATTCTTATTTTTTGAGTACATGAGCAGGAAGAGGTGATTCAATGGGAACAACTTACTTATTAATTATTTGGAAGTAGTGATCGGAATTTATAATCCAGAATAATTTCGTTGTTTTTAAGTACAACTTCAATTACAGTAGTACCTTTTTATGTCAATTTGTTGATATTAACAATAATGTATGTCACCTTTTCTGATATATAGTGATTACTTTGGGACTTAATAGCGCAGCTTAGTCATGATTATCACTAGTGTGGCATTAGGTTGGAAAGTGACAGTTCATAAATGTATGGACATACTGACCTATATTGTAATCCGAAGCCTAGATTAGGTTGGTATGTGACAGTTCGGTTGTTTGTTGGTTAACCTGTGAATTGAAGAAAACTAGACGTGCTTACAGACTGACTTGTAGCGTAGCTCAAGGCCTAGGTTAGGATGAAATTTGACAACTTGGCTTTTAGTTCCAGAAGGTATTTTTTCACTGTGCAGTAGACCCCTGCAGGTCCGGGGGTTAGAATAGGCCCGAGGTATTCCTGCCTGTCGTACGAGGCGACTAAAGGGAGTTTCACATGTTTAGGCCTTTATGTGATGGTCCCCTGTAGGGTTTGACCTCCATTCTTCAAAATTTTCCCAAAGAGCGAGCCAATTGGGGAAGGGCGCCTTACATGGTGCATCGTGTCCATCGTGCATTGAGATCTTTAGCCCACTTTCTTGTCGTCACATTGCAGTCCTGCCCATTCTCCATCTCTTGGGCGACGACACCTTCCTGGGTGCATTTTCCACCATGCACTATGCAGTGTCGATTTCTGCATCGACGATGACCATGGACTTCTCTGCACCTGATATCCAGCATGGTAGCCAGTCCGTTGTGGTGTGACTGCCATGTACCCTGTTGGTTGTAGCCCCCTCGACCACACAGGGATCGCTCTGCTGATGCCTGCACCGTTAACTCCCCACGTATGCCAAGGGATAGATGCCCATCCCCCTGGGGCATCGGGATTCCTGGCAACAGCTATCCTGCCAGGTGGCCTTTGCTCCAGCTGGGTGGCACCCGTGGGGAGATCCCCTGGTCGGAGTGGGTGGCATCAGGGTGGATGACACGCGATGAAGCGTAGTCCATCATCTCTTGCTGGTGGTGAAACACCGGCAGTCTCCAAGCGATCACAAGCTCAATTCAACACACAGAAGTACGACCCCAAATCGTTCCGCTCCCTGGCCACACCATGGGAGAAACGTCAAGCTGAGGATGGCAGCGGATCTTATTCGCCCCGTTACCGTGTATGTTCGACAGCTGATGGGGAATCTTTCATGACAATGAAGCCTCTGTTTTTTGTTGAGCATTTAGAGGACAAGTTCGGGAAGGTGGAGGGCTTGTCCAAAATGAGATCTGGGTCACTCTTGATCAAAACAGCTTCCTCTCCCCAGTCTCGGGAGTTACTCGCTTGTGACAAGCTGGGGGATGTTCCTGTAACCATCACGCCCCATAAGGGCTTAAATATGGTCCAGGGTATCATATTTCACAGAGACCTTCTTTTGCAGTCCAACAGTGAGCTGCGCACCAATTTAGAGCGGCGAGGTGTACATTTTGTCCGGCATGTCCACCGGGGTCCGATAGATAATCAGGTAAGCTGGAGAAGCATAAGTCTTCTTCAGCCTCTCTCACTAGGAAGGGGTCCCATGGGTCACTCTCTTCCCAGGTTTCTGCTAGTGGGAAAGATGACACCCACCAGTGGCTGAAGAGCTCAAAACCAGCTGGTCGTAGGGCTTCACACTCATCCTCAGTCCAGGAGACTGAGCCAGTGAAGTCCTCCTAGCCGGGGAAAACCAAGGAGCAGCGAGAGACATCCAAAAAGAAGACCCCTAAGACCAAGGAAATTGCAATGGCACCCACACCATCGCTACCTACAAGCTCTGCATCTGAGGATGGGATAGAGATTCTGGTGTCCGTTGAGGACCTGGATCTCACCAGACCCTCAGACACAATGGATACAGACTGCTCAAGCAAAACGTCAGTGGCAGCAGATGACTCTGAGGCATAAACTGCCTCACTGAATGTTCCATGCCTTCCCAGTCTCACGATGACGTCATCCTCCAGTGGGATTGTGGCGGTTTCTTCCACCACCTGTCTGAGCTATGGCAACTGTTAAGCTTTACACCTGCTGTCTGCATTGCCCTCCAGGAAACCTGTTTCCCGGCAATGCGGACTGGCCAAGGCAGAGATGTCGAAACTTTACTGCCTCAGTTCGAGCTGTGCCTCTTTAAGTTCTGGGGCCGCCACACATTTCAGTGTGGCCCATGGTAGTTACTCGGCCATTAATTTATCAATTTGCAGCCCAGGACTTCTCCCATCTATCCACTGGAGAGCACATGACGACCTGTGTGGTAGTGACCACTTCCCTATCTTCCTGTCACTGCCCCAACGTCAGGCCCACGGATGCCTGCTCAGATGGGCTTTAAACAAGGCGGACTGGGAAACTTTCACCTCTGCTGTCACTGTTGAGTCTCTCCCACATGGTAACATCGATGTCATGGTTGAGCAGGTGACTACAACAATTGTTTCTGCGGCAGAAAACATGATCCCTTGCTCTTTAGGGTGCCCGAGGCGTAAGACAGTCCCTTGGTGGTCACCGGAAGTCGCTGAAGCAACTAAAGAACATCGGCGAGCTCTACAGCGGCATAAGCGGCACTCTTCCCTGGAGCACCTCGTAGCATTTAAACGGCTCCGTGCCCGCGTTCACCAACATATCAAACAACAGAAGCAGGAGTGTTGGGAGAGAGAAGTCTTGACCATTGGGTGCCATATGTTACCTTCCCAAGTGTGGGCAAAGATCAAACGAATTTTCGGGTACCAGACCCCAACAGGTGTACCTGATGTTACCATAAGTGGCATGTTGTTTACCGACGCAAACGCGATTGCCAAGGACTTTGCTGAGCACTTTGCTCGAGCCTCTGCATCGGAGAATTACCCTCCAACCTTCCGCACTCTCAAACAGAGGCTGGAAGGGAATGCCCTCTCATTCACTACATGCCACAGTGAATCCTATAATGCCCCATTTACAGAGTGGGAGCTCCTCAGTGCCCTTGCACATTGCCCCGACACAGCTCCTGGTCCTGGGTGCCTATTCTGTATCTATCTGCCATTGTGCCGATCGTTTCGGTACTCAAGAGCACCGAACGGTCTAGTACTCGAATTAGAGCCCTTGCGTTATTCAGTATGCATACTGTTCGGGTCTAGAGAACCAAAGCACTGTTGTCCATTTGCGTCGTGCAAGCCAATCAAAAGCAAGCGGCCGCAGACCCACACATGTGCACTGCAGTGCGCACAGCGCCACGAACACAAAGCGGCTAGCAGACGACAAAGGCGCGCTATTCTTCGAAGTACTGAAAATTGGGTTTAGGTTGCCATAACGCATGATGTCAAATTCCATTGAGCCGACGTGCCCGCCTTCATCGCTCTTGCCTCCTCCTTAACTGTATCAGGCACAGTATATCCTTTTCCATGATTCTCAGCTGAAATGCAGAGAAATTTTTACGTTTCCCTGACCGCATATTTCCATGCATGCATAATAACGATAGCGTATTTGACTGTATTTTGCCGCATTATGTCATCTTATTCTCATTCACACTGACATCGTGTTTTGGATTTTACATTTCGGAAAATGAGTTAAGAATAGTGTGCAGTACCTCATTGTACTAATAAACCTATAAAAACACCCAACCAATTGATTCTGAGAGTTTCAAAGAATAAGAAGATAAACAGAATGTGGTTATAACTCACTCCTTGAGATCCAAATGATTAAGTAAGCCACTTCCCTATATGATACGTCAACGATTTGGGTCTTAAAAACAAAATTGATAAAACGCATTTTCGAGAGCTCCAGCAGTTCGTTGAAGTGTATAACATGTAGCTCATGAATGAAAATGTTTCGTATATGGTGTTACGATCTAAAAATATTATAACGGAGATCTTTCATCTCTGTCTACTGTTGTTGAGGATTCAATCACAGATAAATACTTGTGACAAGCAAGATTATGAAGATGACTGCTGCTAGTTACATTCCCAGTAATTTATGTTGTGCTCTTAGATTCCTGTCTAACCGCATACTCAGAAATTGCTACATATTCTGAAAAAATGGTGAATTATTCCTGACAAGAAAAAATATAAAGATCACTGTCTGTTGCTTCAGTCACAGCAATTTCATCTCCAGCAATTTCATATTTTGTTTTCTAAACACACAGAAATCACGAAATCATTACTGAGGAAGTGCGCTCTTACATGTAATAACGAATACTGCAGAAAAATCTTAACTTACACGAATAACAATGTCTCAGAACGTGTTGCATGCATGAAGAGGGAAAAAAATTTTTAAACCACCCGTGCGCGAACCCGTGTCCTTTCATTTCGCATTCCCGTGCGCTAACCACGTGGCCACTCTAAACAACGTAAACAAAGCGCTAAATTTTTCTAATAGTTGAACATAGGCTGACTTCATTGTCAAACGGTGCTGCGTAAGTCATAAATGCCTGATTGTTTGGAAGATTTCCAATATCAGGCTTCACAGGATTGCTTTCCTTTGTTACTTGAAAGTTATAAACATGTTTCTATAATTACTAACTAAACCATTTGTGGGAAAAAGTACACGAAGTCACTAGTAACGTCAGTTCACACTCATGTAATATACGTAAGCACAACCGATGTCTTGATATTTAATGATCTTTAAACTCTTGTTTGCATAAAAATACATGTATTTTGAGAGAATATTGATCAAAAACTTTTTTTTTTAATGTAATCATTCACAGTAACAACCTAACCTAACCATATTTCTAACAAAGCATAGTAGTCTATTATGAACTCACTTTCCAACTGGATGTGTCCTCTGGTGATTCTTTAGTAACACAATCACTAAATCCAAAACTAAAACCGCTAAATATGTTTAAAATAACAAATTATAGGTGTACATAAACCACAGCTCACCGATCAACAGGGCCACACCGAAATCCAAATCCTCTCGGTACAATTGTCATAAAGTCCATGGGAGGACCGTTCACTAACAGGTCTCAGAAGTTTACTGAATAGGATATCTCAGTAAAGAACCGAAAATGATGTCACTACCAAGACAAACCTACTACACCGATCGGTATGAACGATACAGAATAGGGCCCCTGATCGGATCCACAGCCAGACGATTAAACATCTCTCATCTGACAACAGGCGACATATCCTCGTCATCTTCACCCAGATCTGGTGCGATGGCATCTTTCCATCGCAATGGCGGGAGAGCACCATCATTCTGGTGCTCAAACCTGGTAAAAAGCCGCTTGATGTGGATAGCTATCGGTCCATCACCCTCACCAACGTTCTCTGTGAGCTGCTGGAACATATGGTGTGTCGGCAGTTGGGTTGGGTCCTGGAGCCACGTGGCCTACTGCCTCCATGTCAGTGTGGCTTCCGCCAGAGTCGCTTTATCACTGATAATCTTGTGTCCCTCGAGTCTGCCATCCGAACAGCATTTTTCAGAGGCCAACACCTGGTTGCTGCCTTTTTTGATTTGTGTAAAGCATACCACACAACCTGGCGACCTTGTATCCTTGCCACATTGTATGAGTGGGGTCTCCTGGGCCTGCTCCCGATTTTTATCCAAAACTTCCGGTCGCTCCGTACTTTTCGTGTCCAAGTTGGTGCCTCCCATAGTTCCATCCATATCCAGAAGAATGGAGTCCTGCAGGGCTCAGTATTGAGTGTCTCTCTCTCTCTATTTTTAGTGTCCATAAATGGTCTAGCATCAGCTGTTGGGCCCTCCATCTCACCTTCCCTGTATGCAGACGACATCTGTATTTCATACTGCTGCTCCAGTACTGGTGTTGCTGAGTGTCGCCTACAGGGAGCCATCCAGAAGGTACAGTCGTGGACTCTAGCCCATGGCTTCCAGTTTTCCGCCATGGAGACATGTGCAATGCATTTCTGTCGGTGTCGTACCGTTCGTCTGGAACCAGCACTTTAGCTTAATGACGATCCACTCACTGTAGTGGAGACATATCGATTCTTAGGTTTGGTTTTCGACGCTTGTTTGACTTGGCTTCCTCATCTTCGTCAGCTTAAATGGAAGTGTTGGCAGCACCTCAATGCCCTCTGCTGCTTGAGCAACACCAACTGGGGTGCAGATCGCTCCACGCTGCTGCAGCTCTACAGTGCCCTTGTTCAATCATGCCTTCACTATGGAAGTCTGGTTTATGGTTCGGTGGCGCCCTCAGCGTTGAATGTACTAGACCCAGTGCAACACTGGCATTCGCGTAACGAGGAGAGCTTTTAGAACAAGTCCAGTGACCAGTGTCCTGGTGGAGGCCGGAAACCTTCCATTGCAGATCCGATATGCACAACTGCTCGCCTGTTACGTTGCACACATTTGTAGTTCTCCTGAGCATCCGAATTACCGTCTTCTTTTCCCAAGCACGGCAGTTCACCTCTCGCATAGGCGACCCAGGTCAGGGCTAACGATTGTGGTTCACGTGCGATCGCTTCTGTCTGAACTGGATTCCTTCCCTTCACCACCTCTTTGAGGTCCATTCATGTTCACCTCCATGGTGTAGCTGTAGGCCGAAGCTTAGCCTGGACCTTTCGCATGGCCCTAAGGACTCCGTTAACCCTGTGGTTCTCCGCTGTCACTTCCTCTCGATTCTGAAGTGGTTTACACCAATGGCTCAATGGTTGATGGTAATGGATGATGATGTTGGCTTCGCCTTTGTCCACAGAATTCCTTGCCCGATGGCTGCTGTATATTCACTGCAGAGCTGGCGGCCATATCTCGTGTGCTTCAGCATATCCGTTCATGCCCTGAGGAATCGTTTCTTCTGTGTACTGATTCCTTGAGCAGCCTACAAGCTATCAGCCAATGTTACCCTCGCCATCCTTTGGTGGCGCCTATCCAGGAGTCCATCTATGCCCTGGACCAGTCCTCTCGTTCGGTGGTGTTTGTGTGGATCCCAGGACACGTCGGCATCCCAGGCAACGAACTTGCTGTCAGGCTGGCCAAACAGGCTATGCGGAAATCGCTTCTGGAGATGGGCATCTCTGAACCTGACCTGCATTCTGACTTAACCACAGGGTTTTTCAGCTTTGGGAGACAGAATGGCTTAACAGTATGCACAACAAACTGCATGTCATTACGGAGACTAGGAATGTGTGGAAGTCTTCCACATCGGCCTTTCGCAGGGAATCAGTTGTCATCTACTGGCTCTACATTGGCCACACTTGGGCGACTCACGGTTACATCTTGCCCCTCCTCAGTGTCGGTGTGGCGCCCGGTTGACAGTGGCCCATATTCTGGTCCACTGTCCCACTTTGACCGCCCAGCGACGAAATCTTGGGTTACCAGACTCCTTGCCGCTCATTTTATTTGACAACGCCTCATTGGCTGATTTAGTTTTACGTTTTATTCATGAGGGTGGGTTTTATCATTTGGTCTAAGTTTTAGTGCATGTCCTTTGTCCCTCTGTGCCCTGCACCCTATTGCTTTTAGGGTGGAGGTTTTAATGTGTTGCAGAGTGGCTGGCTTTTCCTTTTTATTCCTGTGCTCGGCCAGCCACTGTAATCTGCTTTCTTGTTTTACCTTCTTCTGTTTCTAGCATCTTTCTGTTGTTTTATTGTCCTCTTTTGTTCCTTCTAGTGTTTGTTGCCTTTCCCTTGTTTTTGTGGATTTTCCTTTCTTTCTGTTTTGTGTTACATGTCTCGTCTGTTTTATTCTCACACTTGTGGCATTGTTGTATTAGGAACAAGGGACTGATGACCCCATAGTTTGGTCCATTGCCCCTCTTTTAAACCAGCCAACCGATATGAAACTTCCTGGCAAATCAAAACTGTGTGCCACCTCGGGACTCAAACCCGGGATTTTTGCCTTTTGCGGGCAAGTGCTCTGGTTTCAAGTTGGTGAAACCAACAAATGTGAGTGTAAGAAAACTAAATTTGCTGACTGATTGACCTGTAGTGTAGCTTGAGCTCTAGGTTAAGTTGAAATGTTGTCACTTGGTTTAGAGTTGGTGAATCCAATGAATATGGATGGAAAAAATAGGATGTGGTGGAATGTGACAGTTTGTTGGAGAGTTAACAAAGCCAGTGAATCTCAACACGAAAATATGATTGCTGCAATAGAATGACGAGTAACATAACCTGAGATACACATACTCCATTGCAATGACCTACTTGTATCTTTTATTACCAGTTTTACCAAAAAGCCTGACGATTTGGTTAAATTCTGTCTTCTGAAACAAAATACAAGCATAACTTTATTTATGACGAGCATTCTGACTGGCTTTTGACAACTGACTCCTGACTTGTCATATTCAGTTGCTTGGTTGCCTCAAATACACACATCAAAAAAAGTTTTGCATCACGCTGGTTCCCAGAACTCTGGAAGATAGATGTTGACTGTGGATATTGTATCACACACACAGTCCCTTTGACTGTTCAGAGGTGTCACTAAACCCGCCCAAAGATGTAAACAACCATGCAAGAGCAACGCCTATTAGACGGAGGTGGTCCGACAGCCGATCAGTTCCAGTCATTCCCCAAGGAAGGAAGTACATGGCTTGTGTTGTCTGTAGTTCAACCATGCCTAGATGGTCAATGGTCAGTACTGCGGTTCAATCGCGTCTGCATTGTTGCTTTGTGCCAGGAAGGGCTCTCAACAAGGGAAGTGTCCAGGTATCTTGGAGTGAACTGAAGCGATGTTGTTCGGACATGGAGGAGATACAGAGAGACAGGAATTGTCGATGACATGCCTCCCTCAGGCTGCCCAAGGGTTACTACTCCAGTGGATGACTGCTACCTGCGGGTTATAGCTCGGAGGAACCCTGGCAGCAACACTACCACGTTGAATAATCCTTTTCATGCAGCCACAGGACATCGTATTACGAATCAAACTGTGCGCTGTAGGCTGCATGATGCGCAACTTCACTCCCGAAGTCCATTGCGAAGCTCACCTTTGCAATTTGCGCCCCCATCGTGCACATATTGTGAATAACTTCCTTCAGGATGACAACATCGCTCGACTTCAGTGGCCAGCATGTTCTCCAGATACGAACCCTGCCAAACACGCCTGGGATAGAATGAAAAGGGCTGTTTATGGACGATCTGACCCACCAACCACTCTGAGGGATCTACTCCAAATCACTTGAAGGGTGGGACAATCTGCACAAACAGTGCCTTGATGAACTTGTGGATAGTATGCCATGATGAATACAAGCATGCATCAATGCAAGAGGATGTGCTATTGGGGGTTAAGAGGTACCAGTGTGTACAGCAATCTGGACCACCACCTCTGAAGATCTCGCTGTGTGGTGGTACAACATGCAATGTGTGGTTTTCATGAGGAATAAAAAAAGGGTGGAAATGATGTTTATGTTGATCTCTATTCCAATTTTCTGTACAGGTTCCGGAACCGAGGTGATGCAAAACATTTTTTTGATGCATGTATTTGATTGTAACTTGTGAGTTGTTGTTGTTGTTGTTGTTGTTGTTGTTGTTGTTGTGGTCTTCAGTCCTGAGACTGGTTTGATGCAGCTCTCCATGCTACTCTATCCTGTGCAAGCTTCTTCATCTCCCAGTATCTACTGCAACCTACATCCTTCTGAATCTGCTTAGTGTATTCATCTCTTGGTCTCCCTCTACGATTTTTACCCTCCACACTGCCCTCCAATGCTAAATTTGTGATCCCTTGATGCCTCAAAACATGTCCTACCAACCGATCCCTTCTTCTAGTCAAGTTGTGCCACAAACTTCTCTTCTCCCCAATCCTATTCAATACCTCCTCATTAGTTACGTGATCTACCCACCTTATCTTCAGCATTCTTCTGTAGCACCACATTTCGAAAGCTTCTATTCTCTTCTTGTCCAAACTAGTTATCGTCCATGTTTCACTTCCATACATGGCTACACTCCATACAAATACTTTCAGAAACGACTTCCTGACACTTAAATGTGATGAATTCCCAGGCAGTGGCTAAGGTGGATCTAATAGCAATAGTAAAAAGAACTCTAGATTCAGCATTATCATAAATGGATCACTTTTTAATATATTGTTATTTCCGAAATGGTGATTCAGTTGCAACCAGTCAACTCAGTGTCAGTTGTTGTGAGTGAAACAAATTATCAACCAACTTCATTTACCAAGTGAATGAAATCAGAAATGAGAATCTCTGGCTCTACTTCTGAATAATGATTTATTGTGTTCACTTGTCATCATTTATTGAGCAAACAGTTACCAACAGCAGCACACAACAGAAAAGCTACCAACGTTGCAAGTGCACTTTTACTGCACATGTGCCTGTTACATACTATGTTACCTTTCTGTCTTCAGATGCAAACTTAAGTGCCATCCATTTTAGTTTATGTAGTAGCTTTTTGTGGTTAACAGAAAAAGGTTTTGGTGAATCACAAAAAAGACCGTATGCAATTGGTTTAAAGATGTCGTACTATAGCTGGCTAGACTTGATTGACAGTGTAACATCTTCTGACGTACAATGTGCAGCCTGACATGATGTGATAGAATGAGTGAAATGTCTTCTTATGTTGAACTTGCTAAATCTGAAACACTCTTTTGTCATTATTTTGGTTCCTAAGAGTGTGACGTTCATGAAGATGATAATAAGAGCAGTCAGTGCTTTAGTGGCATTATTATTACTACTATTATTATTATTGTTAGTAGTAGTAGTAGTAGTAGTAGTAGTAGTAGTAGTAGTAGCGCGGCCACTATGGCCAAGCGGTTCTAGGTGCTTCAGTCCGGAACCACGCTGCTGCTACAGTCGCAGGTTCGAATCCTACCTCAGGCATGGACATGTGTGATGTCCTTAGATTACGTAGGTTTAGGTAGTTCTAAGTCTAGGGGACTGATGACCTCAGATGTGAAGTTCCATAGTGCTTAGAGCCCTTTGAACCATTTGAATAGTAGTAGCATTATCTTTTTTTTTTTTTTTTTTTTTTTTTTTTTTTTTTTTTTTTTTTTTTTTTTTTGGGGGGGGGGGGGGGGGGGTGGGTAGCTGAATTTGACAGGGCTGTATAAATTCAATATCTGTAATGTCAGAGTAACAATGTTGCTTGGTCAAAAGAAGGCTTGTTGTGATCTCCATCTTTTGAGATGTTTTAAATCTTAAATTTGTCATTGTTTTTGTTTTGCAGAGTCCACTGTTGAGAAGAAGAAAGGAATCCGATACAGATTCAGAGACGAGTCAGTCTGCCCGTAGAAAGAGGAGTAAGACAAGGCTTCCAAGTGGGCTCTGTGACCGGACTATACCTATAAAAATACCAAAAAGTGATTCTAGTCGTTCTGAGGGCTCAAAACTAGACCCATCTCGAATACTTAAAGAAACATTGTTTGTGATGGGTGCTAGGTAAGTCATACTTAAATTTCTAATCCACTTACTTTGGAGACATCAATACATAATTGTGATGTGTGCTAAAGATGGAAAAATAAATTTAAAAAAGTGCAAGTAATATACTACAGAGAGTTCTGGTAAACATAAGTGTCTTTTACAGAATGTGTTTGGCCTGTTTCTCAGATAGAGAGGTCCATATTGGCAGTTTTATACATTCATATTTGTTGCTCTTTATTCTTTACAGTAACCAGAGTGGGAAAGCAACAACAATTGCTTATGTCTGAAAAATTTCATTGTATCACAGTCTCAGTCACACCTAATGCTGTTAGTCTAGACTGGTTTTGATACCTTTATGCCGTCGTCTTACTGCCTACCAGTGCAATGTCAACAACTAAGATGTATATATGTAGACTGAAGCCATGAATGAAAATTTGTACCAAGGCGAGGATTTGAACCCGTGTCTCCTGCTCATTAGGCAAATACACTAACCCCTATGCCACCCTGGCACAATGGCTGTACACAACTGCACAGACTATTCGAGCACACCTCCCTCCTTAATCCAAAATCCCATTCATGCTTCAGGCCACTTGATCTTCCCCCTAAACTCGAACAGCATTGCAGAGGCACTCCAGTTGTATGCGAATAGCAGCTCAGCATCAAACGAAAAGGGGTATTTTGCCTGAAACTCGGGCACAGATGCTTTTAATCAGATGGAACTATATGGTTTCAGACAACTTGGATTGAGGAGAGAGAGACTTGCTAGGGCAGTCCGTGCCGTTGTGCAAAGCCTCTGTGCTAGTGTGGCTTAGTGGTTAGCGCATTTGCCTAGTCAGCAGGAGATGCAGGTTCAAATCCCAGCCTTGTTGCAATTTTAATTTGCTACTTCAGTCTGCATATATACAGCATAGATTTTTGAGACTTGAAAAGGTCTCTGGAACTGTATAGTTTCATTTCATTAAAAGCACCTATTCCTGAGCTTCAGGCAGATTCCCTATTTTGTTCAATACTGAGGCGCTATTCCAATACAGCTGCAGAACCTCAGCAATGCTGTTCGAGTTGAGTGGGAATGCCAAGTGCGCTGAGATGTGAATGGGAATTTGGATTGTGGAGGGTAGGCCATGCAGTTGTGAAAAGCCACTGTGCCAGGTTAGTGTAGTGGTTAGCACATTTGCCTAATGAGCAGGAGACATGGGTTCAAATCCTGGCCTTAATACAAATTTTCATTCATTGCTTCAGTCTGCGTAGATAAATCATAGATGTTAAAGTGTCAGGATTGGTGAGGAAGGGAAAGCAGTGGGCACATGTTGAGGCGAGGAAGTTAAACATTTTATTAGGGCATGGTGATTTAATGCAGTAAAAAAAAAAGCAGGCCTAGAGAAGCTGCCAGCAGAAGAGGGCGGATGGCGTGTCTGCTCCCAGCAGCTGGCCGCTGTTCCACCCCCACGTGATCGCCTCCAACCCTCCCTATTGGACAGCCAAGTTGTAGACGCGCAGTTTGGTAGCGTTACCTCGTCAGCAACATGGGAGTTTAGCTGCTGATGGTTCAACACGTGAGTTTCAATGTGGTTCTGTCCAGTTTTGTGCAATGTGACTGATATGCTGCAACTACCTGCCAGCTAGAAGGCACTGGGAACATAAAGTGAAAAATAAAATCAAATTTTTGTACTATTAAATCCATTCGGTAACGGGCCTCACTGGCGTAGATGTTTGAGACTTGAAAAGGTCTCTAGAGCCATATACTTCCATTTGGTCAACAACTAACATCACTGGCTTCAATACTTTGTCACTGTCATCGTTACTTGGAAGCCTAGCAATGTGACAATAGGCAACACTGTTTATGAATGCTCATCTATATAGAATAATGCCATTCATTCCTGTTTATGCTGTTATATTTTATGCATTTTTGCCGGTTTACATTTTTCTGTAACTAGTTGGTGTTACCAATATATTTTAAATATTGAAATGAAAGTTTTGTTATTTTCATATTAAAGAATATACTAACATCCAAAATGTAGCAGGTAAGGGTTTGTATGGCATTTACTAAAGGGATGGGAAGCTGTTCTTTTAGCCAGGATGGCACACCTCCCCCCCCCCCCCCCCCCCCCCCCCCCTGGAATTTTGGGTGATCGTAGAGATCAGAGTCCTGTCAACAAGTTGACAGTAGCTGAATTGGACTCTGTTATTATCAAGAGGACTTTCAATACACTATCAGAGATGAGTATGTACCCACATCCTGCTAGTGCATTCTGTCATTAACCTCTGCTTCATACAGACTGAAGTAGTGGCAGCACAGTCTTGGACTGTAGTGCTGGGAGTAGTGGTGAGTCAGGACAGCATGGGTGGTATCGAACTGTGAACTTCCATGCACGAATGCCAGCTGACAAAAGAGTTATAACTACCCAGCAAATACTGGCCAGATGATGGACACACATAAATAGCACCTTAGTGATTGTTTTGCAGCTGCTGCTGCTGCTGTTACTGGTGTGTCATATCAGAAGATACGGCAACATTGGTTTGCTACCCTTTGTGTCAGTATGCTGCATTGACATCATGATACGGACAGTGTCAGTGGTAGAGTCATGTCAACAGCCTTGAGTAAACTGCAATAACAGGCATGAAAAGTGTGTCATACTTTTGTTTTACTACTTTATTATTTTGGGGGGGCATTGAATGGCACACGTGCCAAAACCAGACTAGCCATGTGAAGTAATGGAATGATAATATGATTGCAGCTGTGATATAATAAAATTATTCTGTATTTTCACTGGAGATCATCTTCACATCTTCGAGAAGCATCTAGCGTATCCTTGTAAATGTTCATATTTGCTCGCACATTATTGGTATTATGTCGTCTTTGACGTGTCTCCTGATTGCAATACTTTGGATTTCTTCCGAAGTGTGTGCAGATATGCCTAGCAGAGCCAAGCTTACTCAGGAAGATACAATTTCAGATCAGACAGAATTGCTGATTGTTGTGATTAACAGTGTAGGTATTTTTGTCAGTGTTGTTTTTGATATGAAAATTATCCGTGTGCACCTTTTCAAATGCTTCAACATGTCTGTTTTGTGTCACCACTCCTTACTTTACATGACAGGTTACTTCCAATTGACAGAAGAGATGTCACAGGATGCTAGGTTTCATTTTAAGATACCGTTGAAGTGCTGGAATTGCTTGCCAACTTTCATCTTTGAGTTTATAATGAATAGTTAACTAGCTAGTTACTTATTTGTGTACTCATCCACAAATTATTTTATAATTATGTTAGAAATGTCACCTTAATACAGAATGCATTCAATCTGACTATTTAGTGTGGGACACAGTGACTTGAAGATGTGGATTTGAGGGGGGGGGGGGGGGGGGGCACAGAATAAAGGAAATGGGAGACTGTGGGCATATGGGTGTGGGTACAGGTAAAGACTGATTGAAGTTATGGTCCTGGGACAGGGGTGGAGGTAGGTGTCAGGCCGGGAGCTAGCAGAGATTGGGGCCAAGACAATTAAGGGATCGAAGGATCTGTTGCAATATCTCCTATCTACATGTTGAAAGAAGCTGGTGTTGGAGGGTAGAATCCAGGTAGCATGGAGTATGAAGCAGCCATTGGAATGAAGCATGTTGTGCACAGCAGTGTGTTCCACCACTGGTTGATCAATCATAGTTTGGTAGTGAACAACTGGCTGGGGGTTATGTTCACATAAAATGCTGGACAAAAATTGCAGTAGAGCTGGTATATAACAAGACTACTTTCACAGGTTCCCCAGCTCTGATAGGATAGGATAAGCCTATGGTAAGGCTGGAGTAGGATGTGCTGCATGGGTGAAGTGGACAGGTCTGTCTTCCAAAGGGGTATGACCTGTGGAAATGTTCAGGGAATTGAAGTGGCACTGGAATGGACTAGAATATTGCATAGATTGTGTGGATGGTGGAATACTGCTTCAGGAAGGATGGTAGGATTGCAATGATAAATAGTTGAAGTGTTCCTCTGCAGCCAGTTTTTTGGGGTACTCAGAGCATAGGGGGGGAGGGGGGGTGCAGATATGGTGTGTGGAATTGTCTGCGGATTATGTGTGGGAGATAGGCCTGTCTGTGGACCCGTTATAGAGACCTTCACCATGGGTGACCAATCTAAATGTGAGTGATATTTCGCTGTGGAAAGGGTGACAATTATCGAAATGGAGGTTCAAGGGATTCATGTTGGGTTTGATATGTGCACAGAGATATTGGTGGAACCATTGGTGAGGTGGTCAAGTGGAGTGGAGGGAAGAGGAGGCGTTTTGGCTGTGGAGGAATGAGGACAGGTTATCTTGGTCCTGAGTCATCATGGACATATATCATCAATAAACCTGAGTCAGACAAAGGGTTTGGGATCTTGGGTGGCCATTAATGTTTTCTTACAAGGAAAACTCCCCATTGCACCCCCCCGCCCCCTACCCCTCAGATTTAGTGGTAAGAAGATCCAGTGACAACCCGTCAAAAACTGAACACAGATCAAGCATGAAAGCCAGTAGAAGGTGTACTGAACTATGAAAAACAATCAAAATAGAAACAGTGAATGGTTCAAGGATAACGAGTGCAATATAGAGCAGGCTGAGTGAGCAGCGCCAGTGTATAGTATGACAAGTGCCAAGACCACAGAAAGAGAACAAACATTTCAATGATCAGGCAGACAATTTGTAATGTTGTGAAAAAAGAAAAGAAAATAAAAATAAATAAATGGCACGACGTAGTTTAGAACACGGCTCATCCGGTTTATAGCCCAACACTGTAATCTCTTAACCACAATGCCACAGCTGTTTGATTTCTCTTGATGCTGCACTTGTTTAGCTTGTGGACCGTTCACTGTTTCTATTTTACTTTTTTTTTTTTTTACAGTTCAGTACACCTTCCTGTTTCCATTCTTGATATATGTTCAGTTTTTGATGGGCTATCCACTGGGCCATCTTTCATCTAAAGCTGAGGTGGGTATGATGGGGAGTTTCCCTTATTAGATGATACATTAAGAGTACAGCATAGGAAAGTGCCATATGGATGCACATGTCTGAACTACGGATTTGTTAGCATATCTTTCCCTCATTTGAGCTGTATGGAACCATGCCTCCATCCTTGCTACCCTCCCTATTTTCCTTTCCCTGTTGCTTCATAACCTGGGTTGTGAGTAACTGAATCTCCTTTCCCTTCTTCCCTTCTCCTCCCCGATGAAGGAACATTTGTTCCGAAAGCTAGGAACATAAATTTTCGGTTCTGTTTTATATGTATCTATCGGCTGTACTGAGCTGAGGTAAGTACTGGCCAACCCCTCTATCTCTTTGTTAGTATTTATTTACATATAGTGTATTGTACAGTGGCACAAAAATCCACAAATTATATTTTTAATAAAAATAGGCATCTTCATCATGAGTGATGTCCTTTTTGGATGAACAAAGATTATATTCTAAGATGCGTATCACTTTATAAAAGTCCTGTCTTGCTTCAAAGAATAAATGATCATAGGATGTGGAAAGTTAAATTGCACTGTGCCTTGCAGTTCATTTTCAGACAGAAAATTTCACTTTTTCAATGTTTAGTATTTTGCACAAGCACTTGCACTCTTTTAATGAGTCTTAACACATTTTCTTGCCAAGTCATCTGCACCTTCAATAGGTCTAAGTGACAGTTATAAAGGGAATGCACTGCTGTCCATTCCCTTGGAGGCAGTTCTCCTCCACCACAGTACGTGAAAAAATTACACAAAATACCCTACTTTAGTACTCTCACTTTTGTCTCTAACTAAGTATAAGAAAAAATGTTTCACACTACTGGCAAATAGTAGTCATTACTTTATAAATAAGTACATTACACAATCCTCATAACATTACAATAATTAGCACTAAAATTGACTAAAGTACGAAAGGTGAGGACTAGTAAAAATTTAAAATCAAGTGCACATTACACTACAAAACATTACTGTAGGTCATAATTCTGTCTCAAACTGGTTAAACTTGAAAGATTTGGGTTTCTTTTCCATTTGCAAAATCACTAAAATGCCAAGTCCAGGTTTGAAATTCACACCATTCATGGACTCATATCACCTTAATGTCCAAAATATGTAGATTACCTCTAGCAAAAACTCAAGATGTGCAGTAGCATAGATTTACTAATCATTACATTATGAAAACAGAATAGAGCCATCATCACAGAACTTAATTACTATTCAAATTAAAATTAAGGAGATGAAAGTTGTACCAAACCATTTCCCTACTTCTCCACTCAACTCTGAGTACTGCTCTCATTCAAACAGAAAATTAAATCCTCACAAAATGTTAGCAAATAGTTGACCTGTCAGGATATTCATATCACTATAGCACCACAGTTGTCAGTTAATCAGCAGAATTATTGTTCTTCGTTTCAGTATTACCACTTTAATCTCATAATTCCTCAGAACACAAATAGAAGCTTTCAGAAATAGATCCGATAATGCAGCATTATACAACTTGTACCTCACTAAAGTATTGCTCTTTCTGTTAAGCTCTCATTCCCAGTTCCCAGTTGCAGTGTCATGAATTGCACAATATACACAGTACCAAATGTTGACTAGTTCAAAAATTGATCATCAATATAGTTAAACCACATTTGTTTGTATACTGTTATCTTTTTCATTACTCAGTCATGTCTGTCAGCTCCATTATTTTACTTACATTTCTTACCTCGTTATGTAGTGGAGAGCGTTCTAAAAAAATGTCCCTACTGCAGACAGACTACCTAACCATTAAGGCCCTAACATTATTCATTATTTTATTATTTCATTATTGCTTCATTATGTAATAAATAAACAGCTGCTCTGCTTAACCAATGGAAAATTGATTCTACTGAAAAAACGCTCCACATTAACAGATCTTTATGCTAAGGCAAA
Organism: Schistocerca cancellata; assembly: GCF_023864275.1. Lineage (NCBI taxonomy): Eukaryota > Metazoa > Arthropoda > Insecta > Orthoptera > Acrididae > Schistocerca > Schistocerca cancellata. The sequence continues at coordinate 1,118,984,272 of NC_064626.1, read as the reverse complement.
CTTAACTCTCATTGCTGATCAGACAAAATTATCACTTAGAAAAACTATTATTTAACTGTATTCTATCAAATTTCTTGAGATTCTAGCCTGAAGGGTGATATACATACCAATATTGCTTATTCTTCCCACACAAATTACTCCAGGCAACTACGTTTAAGTTTTAATGCTAGAAGAGGCTGTACCATGACACACTTCTCTAGGTAGATAGTTATCTCCATATACTGATTACACTGAACACAAATACTTCTCACTTCTATTATACCACAGTTCATATTACCACCTAGAAGTCAAGATGGTTTTTACTGCACATTGCCTCTGCTGCTGCACCAAATTATAGTAATTTCACATATGAGCTGATTACTTCAGATATTAATTATAGTTTTCAGATAATCTGCACCTTCTCCTCCACATATGCTGACAGCCTTCATTTTCTGTTTTCCTTACCTCTTTATTTAACAGAAATTCTTTAACCATGTCGCCAATTTACTTTCATCATATTTCATAAAACCAGAATAAACACAGTATCTCATAGATTTTTACCAAATACCATGGCTGTTTTTATTTTTTCTTTATTGCCTTTTCTTCCATCCTCTTTTGATTCCATTACTTATCATTAACACAACATAATATATATAGATAACACTGGAGAAACCTTTTCTAAAATATTCCTATACTAAACTATCCTGCTGTAACAAAATCATATGAAAGTCGAAGATAGAATGTTTCTGATTCACTTATAAACTAGACATAGAGTAGGAGAAGAGTTTGACTGCCTCAGGAAACATGAAAAATGAGACAAACAGCTGGGGTAAGCATTATCGCCACATAATTGAATTCAACACAGAATGTTGAAGGCCCTACTCGCTTGTAGGTCTTACTCCTGGTTCAATGTCGATTCCATTTCTGTTCCTTGAATTTCTCCTGCCAATTCCATGCCCATTCTGGCTATCCTCCACCCAATCATCCCTTGAATTTGTACTAGAATTATTTCTGTTCATCCTGTTTACCTGAAACTCTCTCCCTGAGTGATTATTATCATGAAAATTCCTCCTGCGATCTTCCATTGAGGGCTTCACCCCCTCCACTTTATCAGCATAATTCAAAAAATCACTAACATTATCCCTAGGGGCAGGTACAAGCAATTCTCTAACTTTCTGAGACAACTCTGTTTTTAAACCCATAATTATTGATTAATTACCTAGCTCTTTGTCCAGATATTTCAGTTTGCTTATTCAAAACTGGCAGAAACCTTTCACAGTACCCTTCCTAGAGCCAAATCTCTCTCCTCCCCAAAATTAACTCAAAATTCTTCGCTGCTTCTCTTTGGGCCAGTTTGTAATCACAACAAAAGCTATATTTTCATGTTCCATCTGTTGATTTTTTTGTGAATGATGACTACTCCTGCACCACCATGCACTCTTACTTTCCTCAGTTATTCCAACTTTCAGCTGTTGACTGATAAATTCCTCCAAAATTGGCTGCAAATACCTCAGTATTCTATATGGTTTGCAGTAGACTAGTGATTCATTCCCCGTTGGCATACGGTAGTGTGTAATATGTGTGCTGGTAATGGCTCTTTTGAAAAAAACAATGCTTAACTTGCAAATGTAACTTTTCCATCTGTCCTCTGTTGCTTCCCTTTAGGTGCTACAGTTTTCCTCGTAATGCAGTTTCAGTGATGTCTGATGGCTGTCCGTGGCTGATACCAGGGTCAATTCTAGAAGTCAGTCAACAGGGGAGGGAGGGGGGGGGGGGAGGGGGAGGAATGGAATATCGCTTAACAAAAGGAGAGTTGGGATCGTCCGCCAACAAATTGGTAAAATGTGGTGTTGCTTAAAGTAGTTTTTGGTAACTGTTTTGGAGTTCAGGGTAAAAACATGTCGACAAAATGTGTGTGCCCGGGAAATTAATATGATTTGACCCAGACGTCCAGCAATTTCGAAGTTTTTGTCTGAGGTCAGCAATGTAATTGTTGGTAGGCATACCTGGCATATTAAGCTTTCTTGATTATTGTAAGTGGTATTCGTACATTAATATACATCCAATGTACGTTAATAAATAAAAAGACACCCATTTTAAGTTAAATGATATTTATTGGTTTAGATAGTAAGCGATTTGCCGCTGCTATTCTTTTGTTAAAATGTGTTAGAAATACATTGCAACCTATATTGCTACATAATTATTTTAAAAAAGGATTGGATGTGTTGAAGTAATATATTCACTGATTTCTGAAGTAATTTTATCCAGTGTAATATGATACTGCTACCCCCTCTTGCCATTGTCCCTGGCTGACACCCTTCATGTCCCATTCTTCTTTCTCCAGGAGAGCCATATTAGCAATCAACAACCCCTTTGTTAATCCTATGTACTCTATGTTAAAATTACCTATAAAAACTGGTACCTTCTTTTCACCCTTTATTTCTTATATACCTCTTTTAACTAAGTAACCCACCTGATATAATACTTCATTCTCTTTTAATGATCCCACTGAATCCAAAATTTCTACCAGCAAGCTAGACTCAACATTGACCGAAACTGATTTTCACTGACCCAAAGAATTTCCCAGTACCCTTAGGTAGGCAGTCATTTGAATCAAGTCTTAGTGTGATCTTTCACAGTTTAATCAGTTTGTCTTTCATGACAAACTCCCCTCGCGACATTGCTATGCTGGCAATGGCTTCATCTGACTGAAACATTTTTCAGTCAAGTTCCACCCTTTGTTGCCAAAGATCGATTATGGCACAGTGCTGATATAAGAAATCTAATCCTTGAATCATATTGTAGGCCTCACTCACGTGGTTCCCGTTGACATTTAACATTTTATTCTTCCTCAGTCATCTATGTTTAAGACTACCACCACTCTTACTTTATCCGCATCACCCTGAGGCTAGTGACACTGCCTTCTTACATACCCCATTTGTCCACACCTGAAGCATTTTATACTAGCTGCAAATACTGTTTACCCTGCATTCCAGTCAACAAATCGATCTCCTCACACTCTACAGCTAACCACACTGCTGTGCGCAAATCCGTCGGACCCTCTGTCTGTACACATCTTGACATTTCTGTGTGCAACCCTCTTAAAAAAGCATCTGTTCAGATTCTTACAAAATAATTTCATTGATTGCAGAACCCTGTCCTAATTCATAGGTGTACATACATTAATTGTCATCATCGTATCCACAATTTGTTCCACAGTTTCCATACATCTCTCAGTTATTACACCTAACTGGATGGTTATACATCAATTGACCAACTGCCATTTTTAGATTTTTGCACCTGGTCTTGTTTGGAGAGATAAACTATCCATGAAAAAAATTGTTTGACACCAATATGGTCGATTTTTTTTACAGGAAGTTAATTTGAATGAAGCACCAAACATTCTGTCTCAGTCATTACATTCTGCATCAGTTGGCTAACTGCACAATCTTATGGTTTTATTTTGCATCAGTTGGCTATGCAGCAAATGAGCATTGCTTGGTCACGTGTGCATTGATGCTTTGTCTGTGCGCCATCTCTCTCTCTCTCTCTCTCTCTCTCTCTCTCTCTCTCTCTCTCTCTCTCTCTCTCTCTCGCACACTGTAGTTCTCTCCCGCATGCGTGATGTTTCTGATTGTGAGATAATCCTCTAATTAATATATTATTGTCTTCATTGTTCGTAAGTGTTGTCTGGATAGTGGAAATGTATAAAACATGAGCAGAACGTATAATAGAGATCATGAAGAAAAAGAATAATTAACTTGAAATGCAGATTAGTTTCTTTAATATAATGTTGGCGGTTCATGGCACAGTAATTGCAAATTATTTGTATATTGTTTTTATGAACCATTTAAGTGATGTTCTAAATTACTATGTTTATCAAAGCATCCGGTTTTCCATACGCAGGAAAATGAAGATGCAGTAGGCTCCCAGTCACCTACCTTTGCAACACGAATCACAGTAATTGTTCAGTCACATAAATCAGCTGTTTATCTCACACACCTGAATCCAGAAAAGTCTAATTTAAGCTCCATAACTATTGTACAGTCATATTATGAAAGAAATGATGATACTAATTTACGTGCTGTGACCCCAGCTAAAATTTCTGAGGACAGAAGAACTACTAGATCATGAAATGTCAAATTCTGAAGACATGAGAGAGTCTTCAGATGGGAGTCCAAGGGAGGGGCAGAAAAGAAAGTACCATCACAAAACAGGCAAATAAGGCAGACAAAATGTATTAGAAATGAGACTTAACATTACTCAGAGAGGCAAAGTAAGAGAAGAAAAAGACTTCAAAGAATTTTTCTGCCCCTGCAGATGTTTTTATAAGCTAGGAAGGGATCTTGAAAAGGCGACTTTGGAAAATTCTACAATTCTGATTCACATGATGCTCAAACAGCACTTATTCGGGCTGTGGTATTGGAAATAAGCATACCTGCTGTAGAGAGGCAATGTAAACATTTGAAAACAAATAAATCACCATGTCTGGATGGAATTCCATTTCGATTTTACAAAGGGTACTCTACAGCATTAACCTCTTAACTAGCTTGCATTTATTGTGAATCTCTTGCCCAGCACGAAGTCCCAAGACTCCACTATATAAGAAAGGTAAAAGAACAGCCCCACAAAATTACTGACTAATACCCCTAGCGTCTGTTTGCTGCAGAATGCTTAAACATACTCTCAGTTGGAATATAATAAACTTTCTTGAGGCTAAGCAGCTTATGTCTTTAAATCAGCACGGTTTTAGAAAGCATTGCTCATGCAAAACTCAGCCTGCCCTTTTCTCACATGATATACTGAGAACTATGGATGAAGGGCAACAGGCAGATTCCACATATTTCCAGAAAGCTTTTGACATAGTGCTCCATTGCGGGCTCTTAACGAAGGTACGAGCATATAAGTTCACAAATATGTGAGTGGCCCGAAGACTCACTTAGACAAAATTTCCAGTTTGTATGATGAATGTAAGGTAGCCATAAATGTGGAAAAATCTAAGTTAATGCAGATGAGTAGGAAGAACAAACCTGTTATGTTTGGATACAGTATTGCTAGTGTCCTGTTTGACACAGTCAAGTCCTAAATATCTGGGCGTAACATTGCAAAGTGATAAGAGGTCGAACGAGCAAGTGAAAACTGTGGTAGGGAAGGCAAATGGTTTATTGGGAGAATTTTGGGAAAGAGTGGTTCACATGTAAAGGAGACCGCATATAGGATGCTTGTGCGATCTATTGTTGAGTGCTGCTCAGGTGTTTGGGATCCCTACCAGGTCAGATTGAAGGAAGACATCAAAGCAATTCAGAGGAGGGATGCTAGATTTATTATTGGAAGGTTCGAACAAAACTTAAGTGGTACGAAGATGCTTCTGGAACTCAGATGGGAATCCCAAGGGGAGAAGGCGGTGTTCTTTTCGGGAAAATCCATTGAGAAAATTTAGAGAACCAGCATTTGAAGCTGACTGCCAAACGATTCTGCTCCCGCCAACATACATCGCACATAAGGAACACGAAGATAAGATGTGAGAAATTAAGGCTCATACAGAGGCGTACAGCCTATCGTTTTTCCCTCGCTCTGTTCACGAGTGGAACAGCAGGGCAAATGACAAGTAGTGGTACAGGGTATCCTCCACCATGCACCTTACAGTGGCTTGTGGTGTATCTATGTAGATGTAGAAAATGAAGTAAAAAAGAAGAGAGTTAAGAACACACAGAAAAGGATGAAAACAAGGGTATACAAAATATGCAGGATTCCTGTACGTAAAACTGTCTTTCTCCATACATTGTCATAACATAACTAACGAGGAGGTATTGAATAGAATTGGAGAGAAGAGAAATTTGTGGCACAAGTTGACAAGAAGAAGGGATCAGTTGGTAGGGCATATTCTGAGGCATCAAGGGATCACCAATTTAGTATTGGAGGGCAGAGTGGAGGGTAAAAATCGTAGAGGGAGACGAAGAGATGAATACACTAAACAGATTCAGAAGGATGTAGGTTGCAGTAGGTACTGGGAGATGAAGAAGCTTGCATAGGATAGAGTAGCATGGAGAGCTGCATCAAATCAGTCTCTGGACTGAAGACCACAACAACAACAACAACAATGACAATGTGTTGTAAAAAAAAAAATGAAATGAAATGATCTTGGGGCATTGTTGGCCGGGATGCTCTTTGCAGGGAAGTTTTGCTGCTGGGTTGGAAGTCTTATTTCATGTGACGTCACATTGGGTGACTTTAGGACAACAGAACACCCAGTCCATGAGTGGAGAAAATAGCCAACCTGGCTGGGAATCGAACCCGGGCCTGTTACATAGGAGGTAAGCACGTAACTATTTAGCTAAGCAGGCGGACACAATGTACTGTAAAAGAAATCCTCTTACAGTTCATAGGATGAAAGTTGAAGATTTCAAGAATACGTCAGATATAGAAAATAACATAGTAAATTGCAAAACCAAGCCGTGAAATGAGAAAATAGACTGATTAAAGACGAGAGAGAGAGAACTGTTTAAAGATGAACCATCAATATATTGTTCAAAACCAAATTTAATGGTGAACCATTTGAAGTTGACATTAGGAAGAAATCAGCTCAGATGCAGAACAAAATTAATTTTCATTCCCTCTTAATACCTCTACGGCCAAATGGAAAGCCAGTTTTTTAAACCAAGCTAAAAGACATCCAATCTCTAAGCGACCTAATTCCAAATGATGCACAAAATTTTTTACCACAAACTCTTCAGCTGCCTTCAAGAATGACACTAATAAATTCGATTGCCTGCAATTTGACTTTTATTGTTGTTGATAGTGAATTGTCAAAATAAGAAATTTCTTTTGTTCAGTTATGCAAATCTTAAGTTTTAATTTCTTGAATCTTTGTAATATGTAAGAGCTTTTATTATTATTTCATTTCTAAACACTTTATAACGAAAACATCTTAAGAAGTAGCTTAATTTTATATAAATTAGGTGTACACAGGAATTTCATAATAGTGTAATAGGTGTTGGGTATTGATACATTGAAATAATGTTTAGAACCAATGTCAGTACCTATGTTCATATGTCAGTAAAATACATTTACGGCTTCAAATTCATTAAAATATATTATAGATTATCAGAATATTTTACTTTTAGAAATATTTTTTTAATTGCATTACAAAAACAAATTATTTTCTGAATATACAAGGGGCACTTTTCTTCAGGTTATGTATTCAGGTATTACTTCAAAAAGTTGGCGCATAAACTTTGAGTAGTAATGCCTTTCTCCTCATGTGTCAGTTAAATATAATTAAATGTAGCCTGAACTGATACAACCATATTGTATTTTGTGAAATAAATGCCAGTACACTTCTCCAATTTTCATCATTTGATTACAAGACATGTTTTGGCTTGGAGTCAGTTAGTGCCAAATGTATAAATGAAAGTCATATATAAAAGCCTCACATGACCAAGTGCCATTTCTATATAAATTCAGAGTTTTGATACATTTTGTATGATTTTAAGATATGAGCGCATAAATTTAATTCATTTTCATTATTTTACTGCTTAAAAATTAGATTTGGTGAGAGACTGAAATTATATTAAAACTTTGCATTTTTGTTAATATCTCAAAATCAAGTTTGGTGCTTGGTCAATTGATGCTTAAAACTGTCCAATTGTTCCCTATAGTGTGTGGCATTATTTTGTTTTGTATATCTCTGAATTAACCCTTCTTTAAATACTTTGAATGTAGTGGCTCCCTTAAGATCTGCTGTACATCCTACATAAGTTTTAACTTCCCCTGTTAATCTCAGTTTTGCGACGCTCAATAATTCTTTATCGGAGCAAAGTTCCATCCCAGCCTGAATTCCAACGTCACCCACAAAGACCTGCACATCCTCAATTACCATAACAGAAAAACCAGCAGTTAAACTTATGAGTGACGAATCTACACCCTGTTTCAACTATTACAATTCTACCTACCCACGAAGTACTGTACTACCCGCAGTTAATTGTGCTACCTTTTCTAACAATATGCGTACTGCTCCTGGCTCTGACACACCTTGTTTCTCTGGCTGGTTCTATCAAAGCTTTGTCCTTGGCAACACCTATTTTGAGAACTAACACTCTCAAGACAAGAAAACAAAATACATTAACTCAGTTCTTACATCTAATCATGAGCTATCTTAACTCCTGACATTGCCTAGCCATATGCCCCAAATGATTATGTGTATAACATTTTACTGGAACTGATTCCGTACATGGCACTGAGAAGCCCTTAAGGTTACACCGTGCACATCTAACATGCACTAACTAATCGTGACTTCCATTACCTGTAAAACTAGACAAATCATTGGTTCTCTACTCACAATAAAACCTACTTCACAAAATGCATGGCAGTCTAACCTTTTCTCCATGACCGAAATTCAATCTGAATTTTTGGTCTGAATTTGTACTGTAGGCTGTATGTTCAGACACTGCTCTAAGCAGACGATGTCAGTGATTTGACACTAATGTTAGATGACCCATGTATTGTCATCCATGGAAAGTGAAATGAGACATCAGTATGATTTGTTTAATAACTTCTTTATTCCGGCCTTCAGCCATAGTACATCAAGAACAGCTGGGTGGAAGTGTCCAGTTGCATCTTGTGTGAAACAATAGATGTCTGTCATTACTGACAGCACAAGGAGTGAGGCCAAGTGTGGAGTCATTCGAATGCTGCAGTCAGTGATGTATCTGGCTGCGACCGTGATGACAGTACGGCGGTGTAGCTGACAATACCGCAGGGGCCGCCGTGACCTACTTCCAGCGAGTGGGCAGCTCTTTGAACCAGTGGTGGCTCTCCCGAGACTCAGGGCAGGCTGCCTGTCCTGTGGTCAATCAGTGGACCGTATACTGCAATCCAGGATGTTGCTCCAGGTGTCCCAGGCTCATGATGTAGGCTGTTATACTGAGACAAGAATAGTTTAGTAAACGAATTGCTGACTACTTATATGCTCCAGACTGTTTGCTTAGGGCTTAAGGCACATACTCTAAATACTTCAGTGGCTACAAGTGAGCTCCCTCTAACATATTGCAGCACCGGCTGTTGCTAAACCATGTCCATCTGGCTCTGCTTCACAATGCCTATCAGCTGTTTTCTGAATCACTTTGCATAACACACTTGCCTGCCTGCGGCTGGCTCTGTTGCAACTTACTTCTCACTCATACCTTTTGATCATATGCAGTTGATACTCTACAGTTGATATTATTACAGTGATGCCAAACAGAAGGGAGCACTTGTGCGTGACATAAAGATTGAATATTCACAAATGTTTACCTGAGGTTTCCACCGAGAAAAAATATTTCGGTTGCAACTAATACACTCTAAAAATAATGTACACAGTTGTAGCCAGAACGTCTGAATGGGTTAATATGGGAGGCCAGGCTGGGGGCAGCTGGTTGGAGCTGCTGGTCAACAAGAGCAAAAATTTCTTAGTAGGACTGCAGTATCCAGCTACAGTGGGGTGTCCAGATGGATTTTGGGAAGCATGTGATGGTGGGATGAGCAGGGAGATAGATTCACGGGATACATTCTGGGCTGGGCCTAAGTATTTGAGAAGGGATTGGAGGTTATGATGGACTTATGGAATGGGATCGCTATGGCAGGGCTTGTAGGTGGAGGAATCAGATAGTTGCCAGATGCCTTCTGTCAGGTAATCACTACAGTTTACCATCACAGTGGTGTAGCATTTTTCTGCAGGAAGGATACTTAAATCACGGTTCGTCATTGAGATTTTTGTGTTCCTGGGAAAGTACTGTGGAAAGGAGGGCGAGTCCAAGTTGCAGGCAATGAATTCCTGGAAAGTAATCAGGGGGTGGGAGTGAGGGAGGGCCACAGTTGGATAGTGGTTTGAACTAGGAGAAGCAGGATTCTGTTTTGAGATTTGGTTAGCATTGGTGAGAGTAGTGTTGGCAAGAAAGTGTTTCCACAGTATGGATTGGGAGGACTCTAAATCTTTGGCAAGTCAAGTATGACAGAATATGAAACCTTTGGATAGGACAGTCATCCTAGGTGACTAATGTCCTTTAGTCTTACAAGATATTTGTCGATCTCATCACTAAATTGGAAATAAATGGAAACCAGGATGCAACTCTCTCTTCCTGTTCACATTTCCACACAGATTACATGTTCTGAACAGTATTGTGATGATATCATCCTCTTATGGCCAAGTAAAGTACTATTATTGTGCTGTGGGACTGTGCCCTTGTGTGACTACCTGTGCAGTTATTGACATACTGGGGATCTTCCCTGCCTTCGTAGAAGGTTCTTGAAGGCACAGTACATCCAACTCAACTCTACGGCCACTTTTTTAGCCTCATGCAATACGCAGACACTTCTTATGATATTAAGCTGTCCTATCTTCATCTCCATTAGGGGCGACAGGTGTGAATTCAACAGTCTTACCCTAATTGCTTGCAATCAAATGCTATAAGACCATGTGTCATCACAAAGTGCTTGTACAATGTGTCTAAGGAGAATGATTCTGCTTGAATAACTTATACAGTTTTTCCACTTCTGTTGGCAGATTGTTCACTCTGAGATGGATTCTATCACGAAATTAGGTACAGGAAAAGTAATTTGCTCCCCCTCTGGATGCTTATACATTACTAGCTGTCTTAACACTGTAGTAAGCATCGTCGGCACTTCCAGTCTAGTAAGTTGTATAACATTTTCTGGGCTTACATAAATCTGTCGCAGATCTGTTCCGGTCTGTATTTTATTGTTTACTTCTTTGGAGTGAGTGTTTGTTTCCTGGATGAACTGACTCTGAGCCTCATACTGTTTTTTTGCAGATTCACATCCTGCATTTGTGAATCTTTTGCTTTCGTAGGCAGCGCAGTGTATTCCTCAGGATGTGTGCTGTCGCATTCTGTGTACAACTGCCCAGCTTGTGTCACCAAATCCTGATCACCTATATCATATGTCACTCCTACTTCTGTCTCTTCTCTTGCTTCTCTGTTACACCACATACACTCCTGGAAATGGAAAAAAGAACACATTGACACCGGTGTGTCAGACCCACCATACTTGCTCCGGACACTGCGAGAGGGCTGTACAAGCAATGATCACACGCACGGCACAGCGGACACACTAGGAACCGCGGTGTTGGCCGTCGAATGGCGCTAGCTGCGCAGCATTTGTGCACCGCCACCGTCAGTGTCAGCCAGTTTGCCGTGGCATACGGAGCTCCATTGCAGTCTTTAACACTGGTAGCATGCCGCGACAGCGTGGACATGAACCGTATGTGCAGTTGACGGACTTTGAGCGAGGGCGTATAGTGGGCATGCGGGAGGCCGGGTGGACGTACCGCCGAATCGCTCAACACGTGGGGCGTGAGGTCTCCACAGTACATCGATGTTGTCGCCAGTGGTCGGCGGAAGGTGCACGTGCCCGTCGAACTGGGACTGGACCGCAGCGACACACGGATGCACGCCAAGACCGTAGGATCCTACGCAGTGCCGTAGGGGACTGCACCGCCACTTCCCAGCAAATTAGGGACACTGTTGCTCCTGGGGTATCGGCGAGGACCATTCGCAACCGTCTCCATGAAGCTGGGCTACGGTCCCGCACACCGTTAGGCCGTCTTCCGCTCACGCCCCAACATCGTGCAGCCCGCCTCCAGTGGTGTCACGACAGGCGTGAATGGAGGGACAAATGGAGACATGTCGTCTTCAGCGATGAGAGTCGCTTCTGCCTTGGTGCCAATGATGGTCGTATGCGTGTTTGGCGCCGTGCAGATGAGCGCCACAATCAGGACTGCATACGACCGAGGCACACAGGGCCAACACCCGGCATCATGGTGTGGGGAGCGATCTCCTACACTGGCCGTACACCACTGGTGATCGTCGAGGGGACACTGAATAGTGCACGGTACATCCAAACCATCATCGAACCCATCGTTCTACCATTCCTAGATCGGCAAGGGAACTTGCTGTTCCAACAGGACAATGCACGTCCGCATGTATCCCGTGCCACCCAACGTGCTCTAGAAGGTGTAAGTCAACTACCCTGGCCAGCAAGTTCTCCGGATCTGTCCCCCATTGAGCATGTTTGGGACTGGATGAAGCGTCGTCTCACGCGGTCTGCACGAACGCTGGTCCAACCGAGGCGCCAGGTGGAAATGGCATGGCAAGCCATTCCACAGGACTACATCCAGCATCTCTACAATCGTCTCCATGGCAGAATAGCAGCCTGCATTGCTGCGAAAGGTGGATATACACTGTACTAGTGCCGACATTGTGCATGCTCTGTTGCCTGTGTCTATGTGCCTGTGGTTCTGTCAGTGTGATCATGTGATGTATGTGACCCCAGGAATGTGTCAATAGTGTCAATAAAGTTTCCCCTTCCTGGGACAATGAATTCACGGTGTTCTTATTTCAATTTCCAGGAGTGTAGTTCTGAAGTTTCACCAAAAACTTCTTTCCTGCTTTTTTGTAGGTGCTTGATGCTCTACTTCAGTCTGTGTTGCATGGTCTGTTCCATGGTACTTACTGTTCATTTTTTGCCCGAAATTCCTCACTCTTTTGGCATCCCTTCTCCTCCTTCTCCTCCTCCCCCCCCCCCCACCCCCCACCCCCTTGATGATGATTTATGTTTCTTACATAGAAGGCACGTGATGCTGTCATTAGAGTCCTCATTGCTTGCTATTGTTATAAGACACCTACTCATAATCCATTGTTTAGCGCCCAAAACCTCAAACCACACACACACACACACACACACACACACACACACACACACACACACGTTCTTAAAATCTGCCTTGTTAGGAGGGTTTGATATGTGTGACATTCATCTCTGTGGAGAATTTATAAAGAATAATTGCATCTGTACTTCACTGTGTGTTGTTACCGTCAGTTCCCTTTTTATTTTTTATGGGCTCCTTTGTTTTTCTGACCATGGATGGAATGATTGTGATTGTCAATTACATCATGGCTACATATGTTATTGTGTTTCAGTCATTTAATAGGGAAGTCCTTCACATTTCTCTGATTTTTTCTTTGTGTTATTACATTTTTGTTATGATTGTAATTATTGCATGAAACCCTTCACTTGTTTGCACAGAGCAAATAAAGTACTAGGGTTTGGACAAACAAGAGGCCGGCTTTATATGAAGCATCCTGGGCTGTTGAGATACACAGGAGACCAGGAAGACAAGGAGTGGCTGCTCAGGCACAACCTTATGTCTCCTACAGGAGGGAAGGCCTACATAATGATCCTGGATGACATACGAGAACTTGCAGAAACTGAAGAGTATAGGTAAGTTGATACTGCTCATTCAGGAGATTTTATTTTCTCCTCCTCCTCCTCCTCATGCTCCAGCAAATTAGTATTTTTGATGCAATACAGCTTTGAAAAATGCCAGTTCATCCTATGCTCATGTGATTCATTTCATGAAGTTGTCTACACAGGTTTCTTTCACCCCCAATTTGTTAACCAAAGGCAGAACATCGAAAGTGAAACTTTTTTGTTCAGGTATTTGATGTACAACCATTTTTATGTACATGTATTTAACAAGGGGAAGTCAAGGATGGAATTTAAAAAAATGTATAGAAAGGATAGATTGCTATTCACAACATAGCGGGGGTGTTGAGTTGCAGATGGGCACAGTGAAAAACCTTACTAGAAATATTCAACCTTTTGGTCAATTTCTTATTTCAGAAGTAGAGCGCCCCCCCCCCCCCCCCTCCACACACACACACAGCCACTGTATCCATGTGCTAAGGCTGCCCCTATGTGGTCAGTGATAATTTTTCCTTTCCATGTTGTTAAGTCAAACAATATAAAGTCCAGAATGGAATGACAACAATATTAAGGAAAGCATAGGTTGCTGCTCATCATATACAGGATATCTGAATCGCAGACAGGCACAGTGGAAATACTGCTGCACATTTTAAGCTTTCGGCCAAAAAACCTTCTTCAAAAACAGAAGACCTACACACATTCACACAATTGCTGGACTTTCCATATTGTTGTTAACATGTATTTAACGTATATAAAACTTGTACAGAAACCAGGCTGCAGTTATCAAAGGACAAAGGAAGGCAGTAATTGAGAAGGTAGTGGTACAGAATTGTAGTGTATTCCTATTGTTATTCAGTTTGTATATAGAGCAAGCAACAAAGGATACCAAGGTGGAATTTAGTAAATGAATAAAAGTTCAGGAAGAAAAAATAAATACTTTAATGTTTCCCAGTCATAGTGTAATTCTGTCAGAGGCAGTAAAGAACTGCAGGATTGGTTGAATGGAATGGAGAGTATTTTGAAAAGAGCTAGGGCAGAAGTTACCTGCAGAAGGTGAAATTATGGCACCACTGGTAAAAAATACACAACATGATACTAGATTTCAGTCTTTGTGTAGGAGTGAGGGATTGATTGGGGTATGTTACAAAGGAAGGACAGGTCATTCAGACCCCAGGAGGAAAGTGACTCACCTACAGTGAAGTTGTTGAGAGACAAAGGCAAGAAAAGGGAGGATGTCCTCGAAGAGAGTACCAAAGAAGATACTAGAATTCAGTCAGGTTAAGTCAATTGTGCTTGAAGGAATTAGTTTGGGAAATGAGAGGCTAAAATAAGTGTATTTGTTTTGCTATTGGTGGAGCGATATAACTGGTGAAGGTAGAAGTAAAGAGGATGTTGGATATAGATTGTCTACAACAAGATTAGCATTCCATAAAAGAGAAATGTTTTGGCAATGAATATAAATTTAAGTGTTTGGAAGTCTTTTACGAAACTGTTTATTATCATATCAAATGTGGGTTGTAAACTGTAGAAACTAGGAGAGAATAGAAGCTCTTGTAATGTAATTTGCTGGTAGATAAAATAACTAATGGAGGGAAAAAGAAATCTGCTGTGCAACTTGACTAAAGGAAGGCTTATACTGTGTAGAGGGGGAGAGAGTTTTGAATACAGTAAGCACGTTCAAATGGATTCAAAGTACATTAGTTAAGCAGGCATAAAAAGAGCTGCATGAGATAGATTAACATGGAGAACTGTATCAGACCAGTCTTGTGGCTAGCTAGTCAGTCTTTACAAGTCTCTACATAACCGTTTCACTACTGCGCTGTACGTCTATTTGGGTCTGGTTACTGTATCCAACCCTTGGTCTCCCTTTACAATTGTTATCCCCTACACTTTCTTCTATTACCAAACTGACAATCCCTTGATGCCTCAGGGTGGTTCCTATCAGCCAAACCTTCTTTTCATCAACTTTCTCTTCCCCAGTTCGATTCAATGCCTCTGCAGTAGTTGTCTCATCAACTTTAAATGTTAAACGCTCTTCTGTAACACCATGTTACAAGAGTTGAGATCTTACTGGGGTACTATTTTACCTCTAGAATATTTTACCCAAGAGGAAGCTGTCATCATTAAACCATACTGTAGAGTTGCAGGTCTTTGGGCAATTGACTAGCTTGCTTCTCTGGATTTGTAAGCAGGCTCAGGACTACTGTAAGAAAAGAGAGATGAACACTACACTGAAACTATCTGATAAGAAAATTGAGTAGCATTTTCATGGGATATGAAACTTGTTACTTGAGTCTGCTGTTGACGTTCTGAATAATATTTTGGTGTATGGGAACATTACAGTGTAGAAAGATTTTTTGCTGTAGCTGCATGTCTTGGGAATCATACATAGTGAGAAAATAGTTTGCCAAACTATAAATGTGTGGTTGTAATCAATGGCCCAAAAACTATCCTCAGTTGCAAGTGACTACAGAAGCTGACACTGCACCATTTGGGGGGGGGGGGGGGGGGGGAACTGTCAACTTTCCTCACAGGACATGTACATTGCACCATTCCCTCCTCCCCTTTTCTCCTTGTAATCTTCATCATTTTTCTCCGCTCTAACTGTTCAACTTCCTGTGTAGAAGTTAAACCAGTCTATCTACTCAGCTTGTAACCTCTCCCCCTCTAATTGTCTACGCAAATGGCCATGATCACTTGAACCTAATCAATACAGAAAGTTAAGGTAATTATTTGCTGAATTACTAACACAATAGCTGGGGAAGTGTACAAGAAGTTACCTATACAAATAACTTACTATACCTTCTTTGTTAAGTAAATTTTGGATGATGATTTTAAAGTATGCAAATCACACAACAAAGAAAACGAAACATATGAAATTTTGAGTAAACCACAACAAATCAATGAAATTATTTCAACATTTGGTCACCACTCAAGTTGGACAAACTGTGTTCGTTAACCAGTTGTTTGCCAGAACAGTAAATATCACATGACTTGTCTTAGCAAATGTGTGCTAAAGAAATTATTTTGCACACAGAATTGACAGAATCCTATTGCAGAATAACAAAGAGAAATGTTAGTGGCGCTTTTAAATTGCTACAGAAAATGAAATGTAATAAACTCCACAAAGATGCAAATAGTAATTATGGAAATGGTTAAATGGTGAGCTCCCTGTTGCAAACAAAATTGTGTTACAGTAACATTTATTGACACTGGCAAAACTCATTAACTTCCCACATAAAGATTGTAGAATTCCAGTATTTAAAATAATTTGGAAGTGTTTGCCAGAAGTAAAAGTAATGTAAATTAATTGAGTTGCAATGACAAAATACAATCCACCAAGCAGAAAACAGAAAGCACTTCCACAAATTAAATCTTAATATATGAAAAGTGCAAAAATATTGTTACAGTTTGCTGTTATTAATTTCACTTAAATTATTTTACTGTTACTTTCATTCTAACTGTAATTATTTATACTGTCCATGATCGATATATTGAACAGATTGGCTGACTTGTTTAGGATCTGTTACTGAAAAATATAGAATATTTTCCAACAAGATAGTGTGGCATACATTTTGTAATGTATTTATTTTTTAAAAGGTTATTGACACTCTTTTTATATTACAATAGGAAAGGTGCAGGATCCTGTCTAGTTAACAATGACTGGGATTAGTGACAAGATCTGGGAATCAGAATTTTACATAACTAGGATTATTATTTAGTTTTCACTAAAATTCACTGGATTTGCTTTAGAAAAGTTCTAAGCTAATCTAATGTGAACAGTCATCCAGGTCTTTAATACTACTGAGACGACAATATTGATGTCTATGACAGTGCATCAGTAGCTCCAGTTGTTAATTGCATACAATTTTGAGCCAGGATCTTGAGGTTATTTGGTGCTCAATTTATCTACCCATTTATGTCTCTTCCATTGTGTCTTGTGAAAAGTGATTTGCCCTCACATGGACCAATTTCTTGTCTTGCCTGAGATACATCCATCCTTGCTGTATTGTGACTAGTACTGGAATGCCCAGTTTGCGCACTCTGATGTAAAAAGCAATGCCCAGAGGCACTGTTACAGTTTACTTTCTGCAAAAGTATAAAACATCAACTTTTCATACTGTGACCCAGTGTAATAATAATTAATGTGAAATTACAAAAATTATTAAGATTAAATTTACAAGATACATATCAATTACAAATTACAAAACATATTTTGTTTCACTCGCAGGTATAAATTTCAGAGTTAAAAAAAAAACAATGTTTTTGCTAGTGCAAAATTATATGATATTTGAGGAAAATGTTACCTGGCATTTCCATTGTTTGAAATATTACAAAAAAAGTCACTTCTGTGCTATAATGTTACAAACATCCTGCCACCAACACCAATATCCCCCAAGTCTTTGAGAAACCACTAACCAGACTATCCACAGTCTCACTACAGTTGTCAGCCTTTTCCCAAGGTATTGTTTTCAACATAAATTTGTATATATCTCAGCCCTGCTGTGCCTGTTAGACATGTGCTTTGCGTGTCCTGTAAATAATATTTGGAAACACATAAATGCCATTAAGCTGCCTATTGAAATGTAGTTGTGTTAGAAAACTGCAAGACTGTGGTTTCAGTTGTCTCAGTTTTTGCAGTTTGTTTGAGTCCTTTGATATTACTTTCAGTGTGCAAGAGTCATAAAGTTGCTTTCATTTAATCTTATAATGACTGAGATATATAATGGTTTCCATAAGGATTCAAATCACCATTGTCTGTGTGTATACGGTTAGTAGATTTATTTATTTATTTATTTATTTATTTAACATTGTATTATTGTTTTTGATATGTATTTATAATCTATTCTTCATAATAATTATGTAATGAGTTTAATTACTCAAAATTTATTTCTTTGGTCTCAGAAACAGCCCAAACTTATTGCTGCACGAACTGAAAGGCTTTGAGGCACCTGAGTTCATGCTGAGAAAGATACGTGCATTTCTCAACCATATGCAGACAGACACGTTAGATTCAAAGAAATTAATGCCTGTAGATTTTTGTGATAATTCACAGACAAACTTTGCTATGGTAAGTGTCTTTCAGCTATGTATTTATAAGGCAGTAATGTTTGTATATTCATGATCGAAGTGTTGCAATAAGATTATGAGAGTTACCAATACACTTAATATAACACTGTTGTAGCACATGTAGTTTACATTGTAACAACTTGTTTCTCAGGATCTCATATCCAATGATTAGCTTTCATGATGTTAAGCTTAACGATGCGTAATAACTCAATGTATCCTTGTCATTATTTCACTGCGAGATGTAGCGAGTATTTGATACTTAAAGAGAACAAAAGACAACGGAAATATCATGTTTGTAAAAGATGAAATAATAATGTAACTCCATTTGCATTTTAGCGTAATTTGAAAAGCTGGTGCAGCAGATGATAAAAAAGGAAAAAATTTATTATTATTATTATTATTATTATTATTATTATGAAAGTGCTTGTAATTTTACCACCTGAAAGTAAGTACTATTAGTTTACTCAGTTGAATTTTTGGTTTGATAGAATAAAAAATAAGGAAAAAAGTTACTTCCATCAAATGCATAATTTTGGATACCACTGATATGTCTGACTTTTGTTTCAGCTAAGTTTAATTTCTGATTATATTTTGTGAACTAGATGTAAATAAACAATTGTACTATCACCAGAATAGTATTGCCAGCATTAAAATATTGTAGGTTACAAGGTAATATGAGTATCGTGTTCTTTGATAGCCAGAGTTTTGTAATGTATTGATGAGATGACAAAAAGGATAGAGTGTTGAGTCATATTTTACATAGAACGTATTGGAATTTCAGATACATGGGCGATTTTCTCTTGGGAATGACTGTGTGTCATCTGCTATGACACCGCCAGCTACTGTACTGGACTCCGGTAAGATACTAACCCATAGCTCATTTCATCAAAAACAGTGTAACTGATTGCTGTATACCTGCTCTCTGTGGAGATTTATATATTTTTTTAAAGTTTTACTTTTTCAATCAAAAGAGAAATTGGTGAAGTGCAAGAATGTGTGCTTACTTACTAAAACTTTTAATATTTTAAAGTAATTAGTTACATTGTTGGTTGAGTAATATGTGATACCTTAATTTCATTCATCATAATTGATGTTTTTTGAACACTGTCTTTCATGAGTTAGCCAGTATAACAATGCACTAATTACATTTTCTCATGCACAGCACAACACGTTTCGAGAATTTATTCTCCTTATCAGTTAGAAAAATTTACATTGATGTTTTATGTGATGTTTGCATATGTGATGTTCAGCAGTGCAAAAGGAGGAGAACAACAATAACACAAACATGACATAAAGCATCAATGAAATACAGTAAAACTTGATCAAAGTAGGGCATACATAATTAGGAAATTGACCCAAATTGTGCAAATATTTCAGTCCCAACGCATTCAATAAAAATTTATATGCTAATTGTTTCCGCTTTAGCGGAATGTGCTAACACAGAAACAGAATGTGAATTTTAAGACGTAATTAATATTTCATTGTATAATGGACCCCCCCCCCCCCCCCTCCCCCAATGAACCATGGACCTTGCCGTTGGTGGGGAGGCTTGTGTGCCTCAACGATACAGATATCCGTACCGTAGGTGCAACCACAATGGAGGGGTATCTGTTGAGAGGCCAGACAAACGTGTGGTTCCTGAAGAGGGGCAGCAGCCCTCTCAGTAGTTGCAGGGGCAACAGTCTGGATGATTGACTGATCTGGCCTTGTAACACTAACCAAAACGGCCTTGCTGTGCTGGTACTGCGAACAGCTGAAGGTAAGGGGAAACTACAGCCATAATTTTTCCTGAGGGCATGCAGCTTTACTGTATGATTAAATGATGATGGCGTCCTCTTGGGTAAAATATTCCGGAGGTAAAATAGGCCCCCATTCGGATCTCCGGGCGGTGACTACTAAGGACGACGCCGTTATCAGGAGAAAGAAAACTGGCGTTCTACAGATCGGAGCGTGGAATGTCAGATCCCTTAATCGGGAAGGTAGGTCAGAAAATTTAAAAAGGGAAATGGATAGGTTAAAGTTAGATACAGTGTGAATTAGTGAAGTTCGTTGGCAGGAGGTACAAGACTTTTGGTCAGGTGAATACAGGGTTATAAATACAAAATCAAATAGGGGGAATGCAGGAGTAGGTTTAATAATGAATAAAAAAATAGGAGTATGGGTAAGCTACTACAAACAGCATAGTGAACGCATTATTGTGGCCAAGATAGACATGAAGCCCACGCCTACTACAGTAATACAAGTTTACATGCCAACTAGCTCTGCAGATGATGAAAAAATTGATAAAATGTATGATGAGATAAAAGAAATTGTTCAGGTAGTGAAGGGAGACGAAAATTTAATAGTCATGGGTGACTGGAATTCGAGAGTAGGAAAAGGGAGAGAAGGAAACATACAGTGTGTAAACTTTTAGATGGCGGACCTATCCCCAGTCCTGAATCGGTAGAAGTTGGTAAACGTCGGGAGGCTTCAGTAGGCACGCAGTTTCGACTGCTGTCAACATTACGTAGCTGACTGTATTGTACAAGGTAGGCATTGTCGTCTGCTTCGTTATTGTTTTGCACTGTACTGTTCTGCGTGTGCAGTTGTGCTACACATTATCAAAATGAGTGAAGAGGCAGTTGCTGGCCCATCTCGGGAGTCACCAACAACCCCTACTGGTAAGCCCACGGTAGAAGGAAACCAGTATTACATAGCGATGCTCGCAAAATTATATTGCGTGTGATTGAATGCTGCGAAAGGGAAAGGGAGCAGAAAAAATTGCTTCACCCCATTTACAAATCTTCAGTGAGAGCCGCTACATACACTGGACAAAGCATGCGTAGCATTGGAAGATTCAAACAGTTTTCCAAGAATCATCCTGGCGTATCACCACAAACGCCTGGCAAGAAAAGGTGAGTTTCCATTTCAGATATTTTGTTCGCGATCACTTTGAAGGAGCCCCCTATTTCGTCTGAATTACCTTGTATTTCATTTTTCCTTGCTACCGTATTGCTTTGTATGGAAACACCACTGGTTACAGTATTATTTCAAAACACATTCATATTACAGTACATTTCCAAATTCAAAAAAATACATGCAGTGCAGAAGGCATTTTCTTATAAATCTTTTTCTCTCTTTTAACTTAGGAAAAGAAGTGGAGAAATCGAAGTAATGGTCGATGATTTCAACCAGCGTTTCATTCGCGACACGATAGCGGAATTTTATTCAGTGCGGAAGATTGTGCCAAGCCTGCGAACACTGCTTCCAGTCTTGCACGACCAAATAGGCTGGAAGTAGAGTATTGTCCTGCTGAGAAAAGTACTTTTGTCTATGGGATTCATATGGCGTAAGGTGGAAAACAAGAGGAATGTGTTGTTAGAATGTCCTGACATTGTGCATTGGCGATCTTGTTTCATTGTTGGCATAAAGAACTTCAGGGAAGCAGGCCGAGAAATATTTTATCTCCATGAATCGTGGATCGATAATAACTTAACGTTTAATAAATGTTGGCAGAGGACGGGTGACTTACGTGAAGAGAGTGTCGTTGGTGTCACTGCATGGGGGAGCTCATCGAGAAGACTGATAGTTGCAAGTGTCGGATCCAAGAATGGGTTCGTCAAGGAAGGGCAACTTATGTTCTGGGCAAAGTCGACAAAGGGCGATTATCACGGTCAGATGAATTCGGCAAACTTTGAGAAGTGGTTCAGAGAGAAGGTACTGCCAAATCTCCCGCCTAATTCAGTAATAGTTACGGATAACGCTCCTTACCATAACAGGCAAACAGAGAGAACTCCAACGAAGTTTGATACAAAAGTGCGAATGCTGGAGTGGCTGCAACGCAGAAATATCCCCTGTGATGAGAGTATGAGGAAGGACAAGCTGCATGCAAAAGTACGAACGAATAAGGCAGCTGACAAGTCTTTTGCTGTAAACCTGTTGGCTGAAAGCGAAGGTCACCAGGTCGTTCGCACGCCACCTTACAACTGCGACTTAAACACAATAGAATTAGCATGGGCAAAGATAAAAAAGGCATGTTAGGGAGCACAACATATCAGGGGACTTGGCTACCACAAACATGCTCAATCTTGTGGACACAGCTTTCCAGTCGGTTACTACCAATGATTAGAAGGGATATTGCAAGAAAGTTAAAGAAACAGAAGAAGAATATTGGGCACATGATGGTGTTGTCGAAATTGCTGTGTACGAAATTATCATCAACACAGCCACATCAGATGTAAGTGAGGAAGACTCAGACACACAAACGGAAGACAGTGACAGTGAAAGCGATTGATCACATGGCGTGAAATGTTTTTACAAACGATCACAGCTTGAATAAATAACAAAAACAATCTCCTATTAGTTTGTTGTAAATTGTATTTCTGTTCTATTTTAATCAAACACAGAAACGGAACATAGTGACAGTGAAAGCGGTGGACCACATGGCTTTAAATGTTTTTACAAAAGTATGACATCTCGAATAAATATGAAAAACAATCTGCCATTCATTGCGTCATAAATTTTATTTTTATTTCAGACTGTTTCCTTTCCTTGCGAAAAGCGTACTTCATTGCTGCAGTTAAGATATTTATTAAGTACTAGCTGTACGCCCGTGCTTTGCAACGGAAGAAATCTCGGAAAGTTGTTGACCGATTGATTTAAAATTTTGGCACAACGTTTTTTAGGAATACGCCCGTGGTTTTATATACTTTTTTATCACGTTTGTGAAACATGTTGCTAATAATGTTAGTAGTGAAGAAATAATAGAACAAAAGGTCATGCCTGACGTGGCACTTTTTCACGCATCTCGATGTTTAGCACGTCATATCTCCTGAATTATATGTAGTAAAGAGACATAAATTTTCCGGCACATTTACTGATATATGTGGATACTGTATGCGAAATATGTTGCGATTAGAGTTAATAGTAACGAAATAATACATTAAAATGTCATGCCTACTGCGGCAGATTTACTGTATGTACTGAGAAAATGTAGGAAGCGACAACCTTTTTTCCTTTCATTATTTTGTGGCGGGGGTGTCAGCGAGAAAAATTTTCGTAAAGGTTTGAAATTGTATGTAACGTTTGTTGCTAGTCGCTAAGTGCTCTCATTCTCAAATAGTGGATGCATAAATCTGGGTATTTTCCCGCGGTGGCATCTCATTGTTTATGACGTCATAGCTCCTCAAGAATGTGTCTTATTTCTTTTTTTTCGGCTAGGAACCTTCACGGGAGTACGGAGAACAAATCACCAAAATTTCATCGCAATCGGATGACTGGTTTGTGAGCGCATAGTATATATTAATGTACATGATGATTTCAGTTTCGTTTACGAACAACATTTAAAGCGAGTTATACTTCCAAGCCTTCCGTCTGCTTTCGTGTAAGTATGACGCGCAATTTGTAGTGCCAGCACTGCAACTGGTAGTCGTGCCTTGTCTCCCCCCCCCCCCCCCCCCCCTCCACCCCACCGGCTCCTCACCTCTCGCCAATCAATGCTTGCTTCCTCCTCTCCCCGCACTCCCCTCACAACTCTGCCATCTTACAGTTAACACACTGTAGTAGGTGATTATGGATTGGGGCTAAGAAATGAAAGAGGAAGCTACCTGGTAGAATTTTGTGCAGAGCATAACTTAATCATGGCTAACACTTGGTTCAAGAATCATGAAAGAGGGTTGTATACATGGAAGAACCCTGGAGATACTAAAAGGTATCAGATAAATTATATAATGGTAAGACAGAGATTTAGGAACCAGGTTTTAAGTTGTAAGACATTTCCAGGTACAGGTGTGGACTCTGACCACAATCTATTGGTTATGAACTGTAGATTAAAACTGAAGAAACTGCAAAAAGGTGGGAATTTAAGGAGATGGGACCTGGATAAACTGACTAAACCAGAGGTTGTACAGAGTTTCAGGGAGAGCATAAGGGAACAATTGACAGGAATGTGGGAAAGAAATACAGTAGAAGAAGAATTGGTAGCTTTGAGGGATGAAATAGTGAAGGCAGCAGACGATCAAATAGGTAAAAAGACGAGGGCTAGTAGAAACCCTTGGGTAACAGAAGAAATGTTGAATTTAATTGATGAAAGGAGAAAATATAAAAATGCAGTAAATGAAGCAGGCAAAAAGGAATACAAACGTCTTAAAAATGAGATCGACAGGAAGTGCAAAATGGCTAATCAGGGGTGGCTAGAAGACAAATGTAAGGGTGTAGAGGCTTATCTCTCTAGGGGTAAGATAGATACTGCCTACAGGAAAATTAAAGAGACCTTTGGAGAAAAGAGAACCACTTGTATGAATATCAAGAGCTCAGATGGAAACCCAGTTCTAAGCAAAGAAGGGAAAGCAGAAAGGTGGAAGGAGTATATGGAGGATCTATACAAGGGCGATGTACTTGAGGACAATATTATGGAAATGGAAGAGGATGTAGATGAAGATGAAATGGGAGATATGATACTGCGTGAAGAGTTTGACAGAGCACTGGAAGACCTAAGTCGAAACAAAGCCCCAGGAGTAGACAACATCCCATTAGAACTAATGACAGCCTTGGGAGAGCCAGGCCTAACAAAACTCTACCGTCTGGTGAGCAAGATGTATGAGACAGGCGAAATACCCTCAAACTTCAAGAAGAATATAATAATTCCAATCCCAAAGAAAGCAGGTGTTGAAAGATGCGAAAATTACTGAACTATCAGTTTAATAAGTCACAGCTGCAAAATACTAATGCGAATCCTTTACAGACGAATGGAACAACTGGTAGAAGCCGACCTCGGGGAAGATCAGTTTGGATTCCGTAGAAATGTTGGAACACATGAGGCAATACTGACCCTACGACTTATCTTAGAAGAAAGATTAAGGAAAGGCAAACCTATGTTTCTAGCATTTTTAAACTTAGATAAAGCTTTTGACAATGTTGATTGGAATACTCTCTTTCAAATTCTGAAGGTGGCAGGGGTAAAATACAGGGAGCGAAAGGCTATTTACAATTTGTACAGAAACCAGATGGCAGTTATAAGAGTCGAGGGACATGAAAGGGAAGCAGTGGTTGGGAAGGGAGTGAGACAGGGTTGCAGCCTCTCCACAATGTTATTCAATCTGTATATTGAGCAAGCAATAAATGAAACAAAAGAAAATTTTGAATTAGGTATTAAAATTCATGGAGAAGAAATAAAAACTTTGAGGTTCGCTGATGACATTGTAATTCTGTCAGAGGCAGCAAGGGACTTGGAAGAGCAGTTGAACGGAATGGACAGTGTCTTGAAAGGAGGGTATAAGATGAACATCAACAAAAGCGAAACGAGGCTAATGGAATGTAGTCGAATTAAGTTGGGTGATGCTGAGGGAATTAGATTAGGAAATGAGACACTTAAAGTAGTAAAGGAGTTTTGCTATTTGGGGAGCAAAATAACTGATGATGGTCGAAGTAGAGAGGATATAAAATGTAGACTGGCAATGGGAAGGAAAGCATTTCTGAAGAATAAAAATTTGTTAACATTGAGTATAGATTTAAATGTCAGGAAGTCTTTTATAAAGTGTTTGTATTGAGTGTAGCCATGTAGGGAAGTGAAACGTGGATGATAAGTAGTTTAGACAAGAAGAGAATAGAAGCTTTCGAAGTGTGGTGCTATAGAAGAATGCTGAAGATTAGATGGTGGATCACATAACTATTGAGGAGGTATTGAATAGAATTGGGGAGAAGAGGAGCTTGTAGCACAACTTGACTAGAAGAAGGGATTGGTTGGTAGGACATGTTCTGAAACATCGAGGGATCACCAATTTAGTATTGGGGGGCAGTGTGTAGGGTAAAAATCGTAGAGGGAGACCAAGAGATGAATACACTAAGCAGATTCAGAAGGATGTAGGCTGCAGTAGGTACTGGGAGATGAAGAAGCTTGCACAGGATAGAGTAGCTTGGAGAGCTGCATCAAACCAGCCTCAGGACTGAAGACCACAACAACAACAATTCTTATACAGCTTATACGGTACAATTGCATTGTGTTATATATTAGTTATTCATAACTCTACAAAGATGCTACTTTTAACACAGACTGTACACCCCTGACAATGCTGTTAAGTAGTGAATACCAAAAAAAAGAGGTTGGGCAAAGTGTGATGATGCAGCTGTGGGCATCAAACCACACTGTTTTGTGCAACAATGAACATGCTAGTGCTGTGTTGGTACATTTCATTTGAGAGTCCTCTGTTTGTCGGCATTTGTTGTTTTCCATTATTATTGATGCACACAGGTGTGAATTGGAGCACTGTTGCTTACCTATGAACATAATCTGTGCAGTGAAAGAGGTAGGTGTTATTGCCATAAACTATAGTTTTACCCTGCAAGGTCAAGCATTCCAAAGAAATACCCTACCTGTACTATTTTCTACAAGTTGACTAGTAGCACCTTAAAGGCATATGTGTCACCAGCATTTGATGAAATGACTAAGGTAACCAAGGCGAGTGAGAAAGACAAACTCTCTGTGTGCGAAATAATTATATTTTTCAAATGTGGTAAACAAAAATTTATGGTACTTCGAGAAAAAGGATAATATACTTGATGAATGGATGATGGGAACAAGCAAATGAAAAGAACGGCAAAGAAGATTGGAAATGAAGAAATTAATGAGATAGTGTGGGAATGGTTCATACATGCATCGGCAAAAAACTTTCCTTTGTCTGGACTCACTCTAAGGATTCAAAGTCTCCCTTACATATGTTACTTTCATATCCATGTTCTGTGCTTTCAAATAAATGAACAGGCAGAAAGAGCTGAGAATTAGAGTGTTTCTTCTTAAGGAGATAATTATTTTTATTTTGATTTCGCAGTCGGTGGTTGTTGTATTCTTGTCTGAGGTATTCCTTTCGAGCTACATATGATGCCAAGATCAGTCGAGCTGCCCGTGATGTCGTCCCAAGTAGCAGCAAAGAGACCCCAGGCCATGCGCAGTTCCCAAGGAGTACTGAAGGCCGGAATGTAGAGCTGACAAGAATGTCAACGGAAAATTCAATTGTCTTCTGCTGTGAGAACAAGACTGGTCAGTCCTGCATGTCTGTATTCGTCTGTGTTTCTGAAGAAATAATAAATTTTTATTCTGTATTTGAGGAACGTTGCTACTCCTGTAGTAGAATAGTGTGATGCAAAACAAAAAAGGATCTTGTCGAGAGTTAGTCAGCATTTGCTCCACTGAAGATGCAAGATAGTCAAAGATCCTCTCACCATGTTGCAGAGTGAGGCTGTGAAAGTAATTTAAGAGTTTGGAAATAAAGAGATAAGTCATCTAAGGATGGCTGGAATGTTTCAAATTTAGACACACCATTGTGTGGAGTGAAGTGTGTGGGGAAGCTAAGGATGTTCAGGAAAATGGAGCAACAGAATGGAAGACAATACTGTCCAATCTAATTGTGAATTACGAACCGAAAAATGTATTCAATACTGATGAAATGGGACTGTTCTTATCACATAAAAATGGTCAAGGAAATACTCATTCTACTGCTGTGTGGAAACATGTTACGTGAAATGGAGAAGCCATAGGTGATTGGAAAGGCAGCAAAACTTTGTTATTTCAAAAACATAGATGCTAGAAGCTTCCAGTCACATGCAAAGCAATAAATAGGTGTAGAAGGAGAAGAGTGCTCATATGAAAGATTTCACTGCCAGAATGAAAAAAGGAAATTATCAATTTCTCGTTTTCCTAGACAATGCAACCTGACACCCATCAGTCGAGTTATCAAATTTGAAATTGGCTTCGACTCCACCAGGTTCAACCAGCCTCACACAGCCCAGGGACCAGGAGGTTATTTAAACATTCAAGTCTCTTTATAGGCAGTTACTGGTCCAATCTCTTATTCGTGGTGTTGAAGAAGGTGAAAGTGCATTTGCCCTCACGTGGTCAGTTTCTGTCCTGGATGCAGTAAATTGTGTTGACTTGGCAGTATGGGGAATAAAACCCAAAACTATTACCAAGCTTTTCAACAAAGCGGGTTTTAGAGGTAAAGAACAAAACGCTTCTGTTGCCATCAAAGCTCAAGAAAATGCAGCAGCAATTTCTGAATGACCTAAAATGTGAAACATTTCATGTAGTGCAGATGATTGAATTTGAAATGATGACTTTCTGTCAGCTCGCTCCAATTTTACTTCAGCAACATATTTAGTAGAAATTCCCAATAAAGATGATGATCAGGACGAATCAGAGGAAGAAGAAGAAAAAGAGAGCAAAATGATGTCCCTGGAAAAATTAATAAACACGAAGAAATTATTGCATGCATAAACTATGTTATGTAATTTGCGGTACATACATTCTCCCAAGCTGTTGGAACTACTGTAAAGTGCAAAAACGGGTAGAGAATTTTTTTCGCTCCTTTGTATGTGGCAAAAAGTGAAATTCAAAGCAGATAACCCTGAGAATAATATGTTTGTAAATACAACAATAAATGAGTTTAAAGTTAGAGTAAAAATTCAGAAACGCTGTATTATTCATCAGCTAGTGTAATAGTGTAGTGTTCTATTCTAAGATATATAGTAAATGAACATCTACTCCACAGGAGTGAAGGTACATAAATATGTGCATAATTGCAAATTTATACTTCTGTGCATGATACAAGATAGATTTTATGTATACTACTGAATTTTGTGTAGCTTGGAAATTTGTCAAATTTGGATGATTATTTTAGTCATATACGATTCCATTTTGAGCTAGCTTTTACTGTATTTGCACTTGATAATGAGGATAAATTTTAGAAGTACATAGTTATGTGTATGAAAAAATGTAACTGTTGTAACTTGGACACACCAAAAACCAAACATGTAGTGTAAATTTATTAAACTGTGGCATATATACCAATCACCATACATACACTGAACGCAGTAAGATAAGGCAAATGTACGCAAGCAGAAACAAAAAGATAACAGCTTGAGCATTGCGCGGCAGTGTTTAAATAGGCACTTGTCTGTGGCGGGCTCTATTGAAAGTTCACAGTACTTCTCCATCATTGTGAACTCTCATGGATGACAACACACTGCTAATAAGCGCAGCTTTCAAGTGTGCATATATTACTTCATTCCTCTTCCCTTGGGGAACAGCTCGGATTCACAAGTTGTCCGTGGTGTCTTCCTCTGTGAGGCTGTGACTTAGATGATGTACTGATACTGGAGCGTATGTCAGAAGTACTCTTGGCGCTGGTAGCACCACAGTATGCCTTCTCGTGTCAATCCATACCATAGGATGGATGATGTCAGTGAGAGCTCCAATTCCACATCAGGTCCAGGGCCTGGAGGTGGTGGTGGTGGTGGTGGTGGTGGTAGTGATGGTGCACCCCCCCCCCCCCCCAACCGTTGGCAACTGAGATGGAGGAGGCGGCTCCAGTGTGGCCGGCAACTGCATTAGTACTAGTAGCGATATTGGAGAAGCTGTACCAGGTTCATCCACCAGTGACGGGGGGCCCCTCGTGTTTGGTGGCAGGGACCTAGCCACATCAGTTGATCCATCAAGCGATGCAGACTGGTGTGGCAACGTCGGTGTCCCAGCCATGGTTGTCTGGTTGTCCACACGCAGGCGCATCTGTTCATATGTTCATAATGATGTGCACAGAGGCCCTTCTCCATAAGAACTCCATAGACATGGTGGCTGTGGCTGTGATTGAGGAGATCCATTTTGGGGAACAACCAAACCTGCTTGCCGAGACAGCCACCCCAGGCCGGAA
This sequence comes from Schistocerca cancellata, assembly GCF_023864275.1. Lineage (NCBI taxonomy): Eukaryota > Metazoa > Arthropoda > Insecta > Orthoptera > Acrididae > Schistocerca > Schistocerca cancellata. The sequence goes on along the minus strand of NC_064626.1, from coordinate 1,118,954,285 downwards.
ACTGGATGACAACTGCACAGGTTGGTGTCCCTGGCTGGGCTGCAGGAGCATCCAGGGTTGATGTCTGTGGAGTAATTTGGTGGGGCTGCTGATGCTGAATTGCATGAACTAACAGGAAGACAAAAATTGATCCAAGACAATGTCGGATGGGTACTGAGTCATGTACTTTTTCGTTTGCATTTTGAATGCTCGAACTAACGTTTTGGCCTCACCATTGGATTGCGTATGGAAGGACAGGATGAAAACGTGGTGAATCCTGTGGTCACTACAGGAGGAGGCAAACTCCTGCACACAAGTTGAGGTTCATTATCAGAGAGCAACATTCCGGAAGTCCTTGGATGGGAAAAATTTCAACAGGGCTGCCACAGTGGCACTTTTCGTAAAATCGGATTGATAGGACTAGCCTGCACGACCCGAGCGCTAGTGATTGGAAAAAAGTCGACAGTTTGAGTGCATACGTCAGTGTGGAAACAGTAACTTCTCCCAATGAAAAACTGGGTCCAAAATGGGCGGAAGATGGGACAGTGCGTCAGCATTCACATGTTGAGCTGAAGTGAATCTCGTTGTACCAATAGAGGAACAGTACCCAACATTGCAGGTGATCCATTGCTTTGTCTGGCAACAATTCTGAGGGACTAAAAAGTGAAACTAATGGCTTGTGATCCATGATGTGATGGAATTTTACACCACACAGGAAAATAAGAAACACTATTTGTGCATATCTAGACTGAGACGAAATGAGCGTCTTTGACGCGTACACAACATGCCACTCACAGCCCTCAGAATATTTAGGAGCTTACACTGCTCCCAGCCCATGCTGGGACGCATCTGCTGCTAGGACGCATCTGTTGCTAACACTAAATATTGACCCAGTTGCTGGATTATAAGGCAAGGTGCAGATTGTAACATAGACTTCAGTTTGCAAAATGCCATTTCACACTCCTGCAAACAGTGGAAAGACGTCCCCTTACGCAGCAAGCCATGTAACAGTTGTGCAACAGGTGCCGCCCTGGCAAAAACTGATGATAATAAGCAATCTTACATTTAAAAAAACTGGAGTTCCTTGACCTGCATAGGATGCGGAAGAGCCACAATGGCAGAGGCATTCTGACGAAGGTGTTTGATACCAGCGCTAGAGACCTCGAACACATGATAAACGGTAGAAGGCTGAAAAAAGTGGCACTTTTCCAAATTGCATTTTAACCCAGTGGCCTGTAACAATGAAAAGGGTGTATGTAAGTTGTTGATATATTCAGCAGTAGAGGAGCTGGAGACCACAATATCATCAAGATACTTGGCACAGTCAGGCACAAATCTCATGAGTTGTTCAAGAAACAGTTGAAAAGTCACCAGGCCATGCCAAATGGTAACCTCAAATATTGATACAAGCCAAAAGTTGCATTAACAACGAAGAGCCATTTAGAGTCAGCAACAATGGGAAACTGCAAATATCCATTGGAGAGGTCAATCTTGGGAAAATACTGACTACCAGCGAGCTGAGAAAAAAGTTCATCATGGTGCAGCAAGGGATACATGTCAATGATAGGGCATTCACAGAAACTTTTAAATTGCAGCAAAGGCGTAACTGTCCCAACAGTGACTAAGGGGGTGAGCCCATTCACTGGATGTGATCGGTTGGACAACCCTGGAGGCTGTGAGGCAGTCAAGCTCCGCTTTGACTTGGTCACACAGTGCCATTGGCACCGGGTGAATCAGAAAGGAACAGGGACTAGCCGAAGGTTTCATGATGATGTGGGCTTTGAAATTATTGGCACAACCCAAACCCACAGAAAAATGCTGCAATACCACAGTAAGAAACCCTTGCTGATCAATCAGCCAGTGTAAAAACTCATCAGTGGCACCATCAGACATCATAGACACAACGGAGGACGAACCAGAGGCTGAAAACCCATGCGGAGATCAATTCCACACTCGTCGTCACTTGTGTCTTAACATGGACACACAACACAACCAAGAATATTAGTACAACTTTATTAAACTGTGGCATGTACATCAATCACCATAACATACACTGAACACAATAAGGTAAGGCAAATATAGATACAAGCAGTAATAACATGATAACTGAGCATGAACGTAGTGCACCAGGGTTTAAATAGGCACTTGCCCATGGTGGGCTCTATCTGAAGTTCACTGTATTGCTCGGCCGGCCAGTGTGGCCAAGCAGTTCTAGGCGCTTCAGTCTGGAACCACGCAACAGCTACGTTTGCAGGTTCGAATCCTTCCTTTGGCCTGAATATGTGTGTTAGGTTATTTAGGTTTAAGTAGTTCTAAGTTCTCGGGGACTGATGACCTCTGATTGTTAATCCCATAGTGCTCAGAGCCATTTGAACCATCACAGTATTGCTCTATCACGGCACAATCTCGCGGGAAGAAACACACTGCTAAAGTGTGCAGCTTTCAGGTGTGAGCACATTAATTCAGTAACTGATGCAGTGTTTTGTTAAATAAATCACAATATGCGGTACTTGTTTGTAGTAAGTAATAATCAATTCACGAGTTAAGTAAAAAGTGTCATTAAAAATGTGACTAGATCACATGGTCCATGTCATGTCAACAGCTTGGTGCACGGTGGTTACAACTGTTAGACAGATAGTGTCCACAAACAAATTTCCCAGGCAGTCTCCTCCACCCACAATATGACAAATATAGATTCAATTCTTAAAAAAATTCAGAGTGCCCCTCATCCACCACCAATTCAAGTTCTGAAATGAGATCATCTCTCCCTTACCAAACCTTATCACATATAACATTCTCAGATCATACTCCTTATATCCCTACCGCAAGATTCCTACCCTTGCAATAATTCTTGCTGTAGAACCAGCCCCATGCATGTGGCCATTACCACTTATTCCAGCACAACAGTGGTGAATCCAGTATAAGAGACAGAGCAACATGGGAAACAATATATTTTATTTACAAGCTAATATGTGTTCAGTGCACAGCCTTTTATACAGGAATGATTATCACCAAACTGGCTGAGTGCTTGGATGGGCATTGAAGAACTCTCCACCTTGGGGATAGTTAGTGCTCAGTTGATGAGTATTTCCCATGCCATGACTCAAGGGACATGTCTGTCTGATACTCCACATGAGCTGTTTGGATCTCTCCAACATATCCAGGTATCCCACATTTCTCTTTTTGAGCCATCAGTCTTCTGACTTGTATTCCAATCTCTGTCTTCCTCTACAGTTTTTGCCGTCTACAGCTCCCTCTAGTGCAATGGAAGTCATTCCCTGATGTCTTAACAGATGTTCTATTATCCTATCCCTTCTCCTTAACAGTGATTTCCACATAGTCCTTTCCTCTCTAATTCTGTGCAGGAGCTCCTCATTCCTTACCTTACCAGTCCAACTAATTTTCAACATTTCATCTGTAGCACCACATCTCAAATGCTTCAATTCTTTTCTGTTCCAGTTTTCCCACAGTTCGTGTTTCACTGCCATACAATGTTGTGCTCCAAACTTACATTCTCAAAAATTTCTTCCTAAAATTAAGGCCTATGTTTGATACTAGTAGACTCTCTTGGTCAGTGCTTGTCTGCTTTTGACGTTCCCCTTGCTCTATCCATTATTGGTTATTTTGCTACCTAGGTAGCAGAGTTCCTTAACTTTGCCTACTTCGTGACCATCAATCTTGGTGATAAGTCTCTTGCTTTTCTCATTTCTGTTACTTCTCATTAATTTTATCTTTCTTTGATTCTCACTCAGTCCATATTCTGTATTCATTAGATTGTTCATTCCGTTCATCGAATCATATCATTGATATCCTTTCGCGTGGCTTTTAATCCCACTCCTGAACCTTTCTTTTATTTCCATCATTGCTCCTACATCTCTGGCTTACATCCTTTTTAATCCAAGCAATTCATTCTTGGGCTTCCACTCTCGTTATCCCCTCTTGGCTGTTGCATATATTGTATATTACCAGTCTCTCCCCACAGCGTACCCCTATTTTTCTCAGAATTTCGAAATCTTGCACCATTTTACATTGTTGAAAACTTTTTGCAGGTCAACAAATCCTTTGAACACGTCTTGATTTTTCTTTAGTCTTGCTTCTGTTATCAACTGCAACATCAGAATTGCCTCTCTGGTGCCTTTACCGTTCCTACAGCCAAACTGATTATCATCTAACAAATCCTCAATTTTCTTTTCCATTCTTCTGCATATTATTCTTGACAGCAACTTGGATGAATCAGCTGTTAAGCTGATTGTGCGATGATTCTGGCACTTGGCAACTCATGCAGTCTTTGGAATTATGTGGATGATATTTTCCTGGAAGGCAGATGGTACATCTCCAGACTCATACATTTTACACACCAACGTGAATTATCATTTTGTTGACACTTCCCCCCAATGATTTTGAAAATTCTGATGGAATGTTATCTATCTCTTCTGCCTTAGTTGATCTTGAGTCATCCAAAGATCTTTTAAATTCTGGTTGTAATACTGGATCCCCGATCTCTTCTAAATCGACTCATGTTTCTTTTTATATCACATCAGACAGATCTTCCCCCTCATAAAGGCCTTCACTGTGGTCTTTCTTCCTGTCCACACTCTCCTCTGCATTTAAAAGGGTAATTACCATTGCACTCTTAATGTTACCACCCTTGCTTTTAATTTCACTGAAGGTTGTTTTGACTTTCCTGTATGCTCAGTCAGTCCTTCCAACAATCATCGCTTTTTCGATTTCTTCACTTTTTCATGCAGCTGTTTTTTCTTAGTTTCCTTGCACTTCGTATTTATTTCATTATTCAGCGACTTGTATTTCTGTATTCCTGTATTTCCCTGGACATTTTTGTACTTCCTTGTTTCATCAATCAACTGAAGTATTTCTTCTTTTACTCATGGTTTCTTTGCAGTTACCTTCTTTGTACTTACGTTGTACTTTCAACTTCTGTGATTGCCCTTTTTAGAGAATTCCATTCCTCTTCGACTGTACTGCCTACTGAGCTATTCCTTATTGCTGTATCTATAGCTTTGGAGAACTTCAGGTGTGTCTTGTCATTCCTTTATTCTTTTGTGTCCCACTTCTTTGCTTACTGATTCTTTCTGACTAATCTCTTAAACTTCAGCCTACTCTTCATCACTACTACATTGTAATCTAAGTCTGTATCTACTCCTGGGTGAGCCTTACAATCATGAATCTGATTTCAGAATCTCTGTCTGACCTTGACGTAATCTAATGGAAGTCTTCTTGTATCACACAATCATTTCCAAGTATGCCTCCTCCTTTTGTGATTCTTGAACAGAGTTTTACTAATTGAAATTTATTACAGAACTCAATTAGTCTTTCTTCTCTCTCATTCCTTGTTCCAAACCCATATTCTCCTGTAACCTTTTCTTCTACTCCTTCCCCTACAACTGCACTTCAGTCTCCCATGACTATTAGATTTTCATCTCGCTTTATGTACTGTATTACCCTTTCAATATCGTCATATCTCTCACTATCTTTTCATCTTCAGCTTGCGATGTCTGCTTGCACACATGAACTCTCATTGTCGGTATTGGTTTGCTGTCGATTCTGATAAGAACAACCTCATCACTGAGTTGTTTGCAGTAACACTCTCTCTGCCCTACCCTTCTATCCGTAATGAATCCTACTCCTGTTGCACCATTTTCTGCTGCTGTTGATTTTACCCGACACTCATGTGATCAGAAATCCTTGTCTTCAATCCATACTTCTGTACTTAACGTACATTTACATTACCCACTTCAGAAGGGTGTCTGGCTACATACTGACACTTCAGCAAACATACACTGCAAACATTTTTTATTATTTTTTAACTGTTTAAGCTAATAATCCCTCTAGTAGAGCCCTGCAGGTAAGTGCCCCATCTTGAGTAGTCTGCAGACGGCTGTGGTGTGCTAGGGAGAGATGTATACACTTCGCATAATCTGGTAGAAGTTGCTGAATGCTACCTCACCAAATGACAGCTGAGTGAATGCATGTCCTCTATCACACAGTTGGCACAGCTGAGTGAATGCTTGTCCATGGCCACACATATGACGTGCTTGCATTCACTGGCACAGAGGCTGTGAATTTGCAGCCTGCACATGTGCATTGCGCTTCCCTTAACAGAAAGAGTTGGGCAAAATTTAACTGAATGACGATTAAGGAATAAAGATAATTTTTACTGTTCATTTTTTTTTTGTGAATAACAAATAGTAATATTGATTCAAAATTTTATTCATTTATATGAACCATGGACCTTGCCGTTGGTGGGGAGGCTTGCGTGCCTCAGCGATACAGATAGCCGTACCGTAGGTGCAACCACAATGGAGGGGTATCTGCTGAGAGGCCAGACAAACGTGTGGTTGCTGAAGAGGGGCAGCAGCCTTTTCAGTAGTTGCAGGGGCAACAGTCTGGATGATTGACTGATCTGGACTTGTAACACTAACCAAAACGGCCATGCTGTGCTGGTACTGCGAACAGCTGAAAGCAAGGGTAAACTACAGCCGTAATTTTTCTCGTGGGCATGCAGCTTTACTGTATGGTTAAATGATGATGGCATCCTCTTGGGTAAAATATTCCAGAGATAAAATAGTCCCCCATTCGGATCTCCGGGTGGGTACTACCCAAGAGGATGTCATTATCAGGAGAAAGAAAACTGGCGTTCTACGGATCGGAGTGTGGAATGTCAGATCCCTTAATGGGGCAGGTGGGTTAGAAAATTTAAAAAGGGAAATGGATAGGTTAAAGGTAGATATAGTGGGAATTAGTGAAGTTCGGTGGCAGGATGAACAAGACTTCTGGTCAGGTGACTACAGGGTTATAAACACAAAATCAAATAGGGGGAATGCAGGAGTAGGTTTAATAATGAATAGGAAAATAGGAATGCAGGTAAGCTACTACAAACAGCATAGTGAACTCATTATTGTGGCCAAGATAGATACAAAGCCCACGCCTACTACAGTAGTACAAGTTTATATGCCAACTATCGCTGCAGATGACAAAGAAATTGAAGAAATGTATGATGAAATAAAAGAAATTATTCAGATAGTGAAAGGAGACAAAAATTTATTAGTCATGGGTGACTGGAATTCGTCAGTAGGAAAAGGGAGAGAAGGAAACGTAGTAGGTGAATATGGATTGGGGGTAAGAAACGAAAGAGGAAGCCGCCTGGTAGAATTTTGCACAGAGCACAACTTAATCATAGCTAACACTTGGTTTAAGAATCATGATAGAAGGTTGTATACATGGAAGAACCCTGGAGATACTAAAAGGTATCAGATAAATTATATAATGGTAAGACAGAGATTTAGGAACCAGGTTTTAAGTTGTAAGACATTTCCAGGTGCAGATGTGGACTCTGACCACAATCTATTGGTTATGAACTGTAGATTAAAACTGAAGAAACTGCAAAAATCTGGGAATTTAAGGAGATGGGACCAGGATAAACTGAAAGAACCAGATGTTGTAGAGAGTTTCAGGGAGAGCATAAGGGAACAATTGACAAGAATGGGGGAAAGAAATACAGTACAAGTAGTATGGGTAGCTTTGAGGGATGAAGTAGTGAAGGCAGCAAAGGATCAAGTAGGTAAAAAGATGAGGGCTAGTAGAAATCCTTGGGTAACAGAAGAAATAGTGAATTTAATTGATGAAAGGAGAAAATATAAAAATGCAGTAAATGAAGCAGGCAAAAAGGAATACAAACATCTCAAAAATAAGATTGACAGGAAGTGCAAAATGGCTAAGCAGGGATGGCTAGAGGACAAATGTAAGGATGTAGAGGCTTATCTCTCTAGGGGTAAGATAGATATTGCCTACAGGAAAATTAAAGAGCCCTTTGGAGAAAAGTGAACCACTTGTATGAATATCAAGAGCTCAGATGGAAACCCAGTTCTAAGCAAAGAAGGGAAAGCAGAAAGGTTGAAGGAGTATATAGAGGGTCTATACAAGGGCGATGTACTTGAGGACAATATTATGGAAATGGAAGAGGATGTAGATGAAGATGAAATGGGAGATAAGATACTGTGTGAAGAGTTTGACAGAGCACTGAAAGACCTGAGTCAAAACAAAGCACCGGGAGTAGACAACACTCCATTAGAACTACTGACAGCCTTGGGAGAGCCAGTCCTGACAAAACTCTACCATCTGGCGAGCAAAATGTATGAGACAGGCGAAATACCCTTAGACTTCAAGAAGAATATAATAGTTCCAATCCCAAAGAAAGCAGGTGTTGAAAGATGCGAAAATTACTGAACTATCAGTTTAATAAGTCACAGCTGTAAAATACTAACGCGAATTCTTTACAGGCGAATGTAAAAACTAGTAGAAGCCGACCTCGGGGAAGATCAGTTTGGATTCCGTAGAAATATCGGAACACGTGAGGTAATACTGACCCTACGACTTATCTTAAAAGCTAGATTAAGGAAAGGCAAACCTAGCATTTGTAGACTTAGAGAAAGCTTTTGACAATGTTGATTGGAATACTCTCTCTCAAATTCTGAAGGTGGCAGGGGTAAAATACAGGGAGCGAAAGGCTATTTACAATTTGTACAGAAACCAGATGGCAGTTATAAGAGTCGAGGGACATGAAAGGGAAGCAGTGGTTGGGAAGGGAGTGAGACAGGGTTGTAGCCTCTCCCCGATGTTATTCAATCTGTATATTGAGCAAGCAGTAAAGGATTCTAAAGAAAAATTCGGAGTAGGTATTAAAATCCATGGAGAAGAAATAAAAACTTTGAGGTTCGCCAATGACATTGTAATTCTGTCAGGGACAGCAAAGGACTTGGAAGAGCAGTTGAACGGAATGGATAGTGTCTTGAAAGGAGGATATATGATGAACATCAACAAAAGCAAAATGTGGATTATGGAATGTAGTCGAATTAAGTCGGGTGATGCTGATGGAATTAGATTAGGGAATGAGACACTTAAAGTAGTAAAGGAGTCTTGCTATTTGGGGAGCAAAATAACTGATGATGGTCGAAGTAGAGAGGATATAAAATGTAGACTGGCAATGGCAAGGAAAGCGTTTCTGAAGAAGAGAAATTTGTTAACATCGAGTATAGATTTAAGTGTCAGGAAGTCATTTCTGAAAGTATTTTTATGGAGTGTAGCCATGTATGGGAGTGAAACATGGATGATAACTAGTTTGGACAAGAAGAGAATAGAAGCTTTCGAAATGTGGTGCTACAGAAGAATGCTGAAGATTAGATGGGTAAATCACATAACTAATGAGGAAGTATTGAATAGGATTGGGGAGAAGAGAAGTTTGTTGCACAACTTGACTAGAAGAAGGGATCGGTTGGTAGGACATGTTCTGAGCCATCAAGGGATCACAAATTTAGCATTGGAGGGCAGCGTGGAGGGTAAAAATCGTAGAGTGAGACGAAGCGATGAATACAGTAAGCAGATTCAGAAGGATGTAGGTTGCAGTAGGTACTGGGAGATGAAGCAGCTTGCACAGGATAGAGTAGCTTGGAGAGCTGCATCAAACCAGTCTCTGGACTGAAGACCACAACAACAACACATGAATGAAAACATCTATTATTCACCTGTGAATAACAAGCATTGCAAATAATAGATAAATTTGAAATCCATTGGCATTTAATGCACAAATACACAGTCATTTATCAAGCAGATATACTTTTGCTTTTAAAATTATTTTTCAGACCAACTTTTGAAAAAAGAAAAAGAAAAAAATGTCCATTAGAAAGTTTGATTTTTTAAGATTTGCCACTGTTGACATTAAAGAAAATACATTCCATGCATACAGAGAGGATATTGGTGCTTTATATCTCCTTAAATTGTCTTTATTTCAGGGTAATGATATAAGACTTTAAAATCAGTCTTCTTCAGCAAAAAAGAGAAATAATTAATTCCACTGTAGTTTTTTTTTGCAAACAGTTCATTGTGATTCCACATTACCTTTCCCTCCCAAATCATGTTCAAAATAAAATTTACTTTTTACATCATAACATCATTTGAAACTTGTGCCATGATTTCTGCAGCGTTTCTTTGACTATTACATTCCTGTAGGTTCTTGTAATCCTTCCTTTCTCTTGGGCAGCAGTGGTAAACTTTTTGTTTTTAAATTGTGGGTAATACATTTTTGAAATAGTTTCAGATGGTGCAGAAAGATGAAAAATGTCTTCCAAGTGTCTCGACACTTTCTCAGTAAAAAAGTTGGCAGTTAGCTTCAATATTAAGAACTGTGGTGTGTACTGTGTTTACTCAGATCCAGTGGCTCCTCTGAAATTTTTCAATCTGAAAGCTCTCCATAGTGATAAAACATGTCCTCCATCTTCTAACAAGCAGCTTACTCAAAGTTAATCCTAAAACACCTTTGGACGACTTTGAACATCCAGCAGCATTCGATAAATGTTTTAGGAGACTTTCTATTTATGTTAGTTTTAGCAAACACTGAATTCTTACTTTGTATGCTCATTTTGTAGCACCACAAATATAAAGAAACTGCGTAAATATATCAAAAGACACCCATATCTGACAGTGTTGGCAATCTTGGTACAATTGAGGCTGGTGTTGCAGATTGAGAGTTTTTGTTGACTGCCTTCTCATCATTAGCTATTTGCATAGAGTACTTCTGCATTTTAGCAGAGGGATGGTGGGAAGTAATGAGAAGTGCAAAGGCAGCTGAGTTGGGCATTTGCAGTGTGTAATGGATAAGGGCAATTGCCTCTGAAGTAATTATATGTTCAAATAATTACGGTGTAACCTAAGTAAAGCTGTGCTCAGCCCAAAGATTGGTTTGATGATGTGATGTTTGCCTGCTTTATTTCCTCGTTGATTGTCCTCGGTGTTGATGTACTGCGTTGCTATACTGGCTGAATAATGTTGTTGGAAGTTCAGCACTGACTACTTTAAATGATGTAGCCAACAGGTGCACATTTGCATTTCACAGTTCTTTACTTTCACTGTTCACAACCCCCCAATATACACATTTAATATGGCCAGTTAACCTTTGTTTAACTTTCAATAAGCCTCATTAACAGGTTGCAGGCAAACATCCACATACTGCTACTGTAGTTTACTGTTGAACATCTACGAGCAGTAAAAGCCTAACCACACATTTCACAGTCTTTCAAATAAACTGAACAGATGTGTCATTGCTTTAACACACAGCCTATTGGTGTAACACTTATTTCACAGTTAAGTTGATGCATTGTTGTTGATCTGACCACTACGGGTTCCGCATCTAAAACTTGGCCGGGACCAAAAATCGAGGCCTTATATATATTCACAATAATAGGCACTGAAACTACACATTGTTTGATGTTTAATTTACTGAAATTACAATTAAAACTTAACTCCATCAATTAACTGCATACATTGAAAAATTGTATCTTTTTAACAGTTTCTTCTACTACATGGGTTAAGCCATATTATTTGTTTAAATCATGAAATTAACAGACATAGTTATGCAAGCAATACTTTGGACAAACCTGATAATTATTTTGGAATTAATGAAGGGCTGGCTTTGCTAACATGTTTTTGAATAGAGCCAAATAGATCCTTTAAGAATACTATTAGTTGTTCCTCCAAATGTTTACAATTAGTACAGAATTTATATTTGTTTATAGGTCAACAATAGAATTTAAGTTATGATACAATAACTGATTTCACCCTATAACAAAAGGTACTAACTAGGAATAGTCACAATAAATTAGAAAAACAATCACACACATAAAACTAAGCACAAAATTAGATACGGTGTTATATTCTTTAAAACTGAGGGCCAACCTTTCTCTTCTATGAAAATGCAGATTATACTCAGGTATGTTAATGCTAATTAGTTCAAAAATGAAAAATGAATTTTAAGGAGGCAGATGGCTAAACAAGAGGGGAAGTAAAAACATTCCACTGTGCTTCAATCACATCACCCCCTCATTGGATTGACCAGATAGATATTGCAAATCGCTAACTGGGCAGTTCAATGACCACAAGTGACCACAGACAGTGGGTTAAAAATCTACACACAAAAACATATTAAGTACAAAATCTTATTAAAACTATAGTACATATGTTTTTTCAGATTTATACTTATATGAACTGGCCATATGAATATCTCCATACAAAATATTTACATACAATGTACTGTACAATGTCACAAAATATCCACCAGTTACACTTTTAACAAAAATTATTCATCTACATGAAAAGTGATGTACTTTTTGTGTAAACAAGGATTACATTCAAAGATACATATCATTTTATGCAAATGCTATCTTGCTGAGAAAAAAAACTAAATCGTCATGGGTTGCAAAAAGTTAAATTACACTGCGCATTGCAGTTCACTTTTTAGACAGACAATTTCACTTACTCGATGTTTTGTATTTTTCACAAGCACTTCTACACTTTTAATGAGCTTTTACACATATTCTCACCAAGTTGTCCACACCTTCAACAGGTCCAAGTAGCAATTAGTAAGGAAATGCACTGCTGTCAGTTCCCTGGAAAGTGGTTCTCCTCTGCCACATCATATGAAAAAATTAGACAAAATACCCTACTTTAGTACACTTTCTATTACATCTAAGTATAAAAAAATGTTTCACACTAAAAATAATAGTCGTTACTTCATAAATAGATACATTATACAGTTCTGATAACATCACAATAATTATTATTAAAATTGACTACAGTACAAAAGGTGGGGACAAGTAAAAATTGTGAAAATGAAGTTCACATTACACTACAAAACATTACTCTAAGTCATAACTGTCTGAAACTGGTTAAACTCGAAAGATTTGGGTCTCTTTCCTATTTGCAAACTCTCACCTTAGTGTGTAAAATATGTACATTACCTCTTGAAAATACTCAAGATGTGCAATGGCATAAATTTAGTAATCATTACATTATGAAAAAAGAATAGAGTCACTGTTACATAGTTTAATTACTACTAAAATCAAAATTAAGGGGATGGAAGTTGTACCAAATCATTGCCCCACTTCTCTACTCCACTCTGAGCACTACTGTCATTCACCCAGAAAATTAAATTATCACAAAATGTTACCAAATAGTTGACCTGGCAGAATGTTCACATCTGCCTAGCACCATAGTTATCAGTTAATCAACAAAATTACTGTTCTTCATCCCAGTATTACCACTTTAAGCTCATAATTACTCAGAACAGAAAGAGAAGTCTTGAGATAACCTATAGATCTGATAATGCAGCATTATATGACTTGTACCTCACCAAAATATTGCTCGTTCTGTTAAGCTCTCATTCCCAGCTGCTGTGTCATGAATTGCAGTACCCAATGTTGCCTAGTTCAAAATTTAGATAATGCAGTTAAACCACATTTGTTTGTATATAGTTATCTTTCTCATTATTCAATCATGTCTGTCAGCTCCATTATTTTACTTACATTTCTTACCTCGATAGCTAGTGGAGTGCATTCTCAAAAAATATACCTACTGCAGAGACAGGCTCCCTAACCATTAAGACCTTAACATTATTCATTATTTTATTATTACTTGATTATCTAATAAATTAACACCTGCTCTCCTAATCCAATGCAACATTGATTTTACTGAAAAACACTCCACAGTAACACATCCTTATGCTAAGGCAAACTTAACTCATTACTGATCAGACAAAATTATCACTTAGAAAAACCATTATTTCACTGTATTCCATCAAATCGCTTGAGATTCTAGCCTGAAGGGTGATGTACATACACTTCTTGCTTATTCTTTCCACACATTACTCCAGGCAACCATGTTTTAAAGTTGTAATTCCTTAATTTTAGAAGGGGCTGTACCATGAGACTTCTATAGGTAGATAGTTATCTCAATATCCTGACTGCACTGAACACACACACTTATATTACACCACAATTAATATTAACACTATGCCGTCCAGTAACACCACAGTGATGTCGTGCGCCAAATAGCGGTCAATGGCCGGCGACACCGCAGGGATGTCGTGCATAGTATCACTCAGTGGCTGGCGACACCACAGTGGTTTCGTGAGCATAGTATCGTGCAGTAGCTGGCGACAACACTTTAGTATCTTTTGAATTCTGTTGGTGTTTTGTTTAAGTAACAATAAGTTACACACGTCAACATGTTTTTTTGTTTTTATAAGTACTTGTGCCCTTTCATCGTAGCAGGCGAAAGAGATGATATGCTTATTTATGATGAATACGCAGATGTCTTGTCTGACATTCTGGATGACTTGACCGGTTCGGAAGAAGACATTGGACTGATTGGGAAGAAGACATTGGATATCAAAAAAATGAAAGTGAAGCAGAATCGTCAGAAGATAGTGGAATTCATCTAAGAAGAATTCAGCAAACACTACTGTTGCCAACTGATTCGGATGAAACGGACGAAGAAGACAGTGCATAGTGGTCAGACTTTGATTTACTGAGGACCAATAATAAATTTGAAAGATCTCCGGGTCCAAACATATTTCCCAAAGATACACAGAGTGTTGAGGATATCGTAGAATTATATATTGGGAACGATCTATTTGAATATATTAACAATGAAACCAATGAGTACTACAGTCAAAATTGCAATGGAAAGAAACTGGATAAAAATAATGCCAGATTTGTTGACCTTACAGGACCCAAACTTAGGAAATGGTTTCAGCTTGCTATCCTTACGGGATTTGTAAAAAAAGCAAGGATCGATGATTATTGGTCAACAAATCCGTTGATAGGCACACCGATATTTTGCAAAACGATGTCCCACAACTGGTTCAGGCAAACATTATCATTTTTACATTTTTCCAACAACAACAATAAACTGGATAATGCCGACCGGCTTTACAAAGTGCTATTCATAATTGATTATTTTTCCAAAAAGTTTAAAGGAACTTTTAATCTAAGTCAAAACATCTCAACTGACAAAGGAATGATACCATGGTGTGGATGGTTAAATTTTAAAGTTTACAATCCATCAAAAATTACGAAATATAGCATACTCTTTCAGATGCTGTGTGATTTGAGTACGAGATAGGTTTCCTCATTCAAGATATATTCCAGTGCTGGACAGCCTTTAGCAAAAACAGATATGGAACTATTGACGCCTTTTTATGTAAAGTGGCATCACCTCTACATGGATAATTATTATAGCAGTGCAGAACTTGTAAGAAGTTACTTGAAAATAAAATTTGAGTTTGTGGGCTGATATGGCAAAATATAGGATTTCCGGAAAAATTAAAGTGCGCAAGAGTCAATGTGTTTGAAGCTTGTCATTAACAGAAAGGTGAAGTATTCATACAGGAGCTTCGAAAACTAAAATGATATGAATGATCTCTACAGTACATAGTGCCACTTTGACTTGACACTCACAGAAAATGTAGAAGAACCAAATACACAATTTAAAAAAAACCTGAAAGTGTATTAATAGACTACAACAAATACATGAACAGATTGGATCAGGCAAACTAATTTTTGAGTTATTACCCTATATACAGAAAAAACGATAAAATGGTCAAAAAAGATTTGCATGTACCTCTATCATTGTGCATTATTTAGTGCTTTCCATACATGGCAGTATTTCAATACAGAACACAAAGTCTCTGATTTCACGATTTTTTATTGCAAGTGTCTTATTCGTGGATAAAAGACTATGTACTTGCTTCTGAGCAAAACTTGGAGGTTGCCACTACATCAAGTATGTCTCATCATATTTCAATTGACAGACTTTCTGGTCACATAAATCAATACTAGCTAGTACTTATTTCTGAAACAAATAAACGAAAATGGAGAAACTGCCATGTATTTTCCAAAAACAACAAACTTAATGTGTAAGTCTTGTGGAGTTGCGTTACATCTTGGAGACTGTTTTGCTGCATATCGTATGAAAGAGAAATACTAAGTACCAAAGACAATGCAAATAAACAAATATATGAAACAAACAAATTTTGTAAATGATTAATGGAAAATCTCATATAAAGATGTGAAACAAATACTAACAAAGAGATAGAGGGGCTGGCCAGTACTTACCTCAGCTCAGTACAGCCGATAGATACACATAAAACAGAACCGAAAATTTACGTTCCTAGCTTTCGGAACAAATGTTCCTTCATCGGGGAGGAGAGAGGGGAAGGCTTCCCTCTGACAACCATGCCTCCATCCTTGCTACCCTCCCTATTTTCCTTTCCCTGTTGCTTCATAACCTGGGTTGTGAGTAACTGAATCTCCTTTCCCCTCTTCCCTTTCTTTCCCCTCTCTCCTCCCCGATGAAGGAACATTTGTTCCGAAAGCTAGGAACGTAAATTTTCGGTTCTGTTTTATGTGTATCTATCGGCTGTACTGAGCTGAGGTAAGTACTGGCCAGCCCCTCTATCTCTTTGTTAGTATTTGTCTCACATCTTTATATGAGATTTTCCATTAATCATTTAGATCACCTATATGGTTCACATCCTTCATTGTTTTGTCCCTTTTGTTAGCTATCACTTACGTCTGTCATCTTAACACTTTCTCTTCTTCAATGTTTTATATATACATAAATAAATATTTTCGCCACCAACTGTGCTAGGGCTTCTCTCTGACAACCGTGCCTCCATCCTTGCTACCCTCCCAATTTTCCTTTCCCTGTTGCTTCATAACCTGGGTTGTGAGTAACTGAATCTCCTTTCCCCTCTTCCCTTTCTTTCCCCTCTCTCCTCCCCGATGAAGGAACATTTGTTCCGAAAGCTAGGAACGTAAATTTTCGGTTCTGTTTTATGTGTATCTATCGGCTGTACTGAGCTGAGGTAAGTACTGGCCAGCCCCTCTATCTCTTTGTTAGTATTTGTTTCACAACTTTATATGAGATTTTCCATTAATCATTTAACTAATATATACATCAGGTTGATTAAAGGAAACATCTGATATTCACAATTTACAGTGAAAATGGTCACAAATTTATTAGAATGATGGAAGAGGATGACAGCCATTTTGAAGTATTTGAATTGGCAGATTAAAAAAAAAATCTCTCTTTAAGAAAATGTAGTGGAAAATTTTCAAGAAATGATTTTAAGGGGGAAATCAGAAGTATACTGCAGACCCTTAGTGCCCTTGTAAAAATTATGAACGTACATTTTTATGGACAACAGATACCATAGTATTTATTCTTCCCATAATCCATCTGCTAATGAAACTGAATAAAACAGTAAGTACTTCCATTACTGTCCTCACAGTTATTTGGAAATTACAGATGTAGTTTCAAATGAAGAGAATAGGCGTATTAAATATTGAATTTTACTGTGTTAAAATAAAAATAAAAAATTTATTACTGTGTTAATGCTTTGCTGTTCAATCATACTCCATTCATGTTGCGTGTCTTCTCGAAAACTGCATGTTCTTGTGGAATTTCAGAAGCGATGAAGAAGGTGGCAGAGAAATGATCTACCTCCAGGCAGCGTACTAGCCCCAACACTTCAATATTCGTACCAGTGTACACTAATGAAAGAGCTGTGTTGTCCAAAGCTGTATGTTTGAAGAGGTAAAGTGAGACTCACTAACATTCTGGAGAAGCCCATACTAGAGTATGTGCAGGACTAACTGAAGCTAACCTGACAAAATCCCAGGCTACATAGAGAGGAATGCTATTGGAGCACTGCTCCTGCCCCAGATACTTGGGTGCAAACCTGAATAGAGCTCCGAGGTAGACCAGCACAGCCGAAAGAAAATTGGTCATAGAAACAATGTCATCCAGAGAAGTGTAGGCTCAAATTTAGATGCTAAGCCACAAGTGGTAGAAACAACAGTACTGGAAATTTGTTATTGTGCCAAAAAGAAAGAAGATGTGTCTCTCTCATCTAATACAAAGCATGTTGATGCCTCATTCAGTGAAATGTGCAGATTAATCACTAGCTATCTGAAATCTATTTCTATAGGTAAGTTCTACTACCTGGCTTGAATTAATCTGCTACAATTTGAGGAGGGGCAACAACCCACAAAGAGAAAATGAAGCCCTCCATGTCTGAACAACAGTATTCAGTTGGTTACCCAAAGGCTGAAATCAAGAAATAACTGCCTCATAACAGCCAAGGACTATGAATACCAAACTCAGCTTAAAGTGAAGGTTTTGTCAACATCAAGAAACCATTAGGATGGAACTGCCAGAACAACTAGTCCTCAGCAACCTCAAAAACTTGCGAGTTTTGTAATCCCTTAACAGGCAGTGGACTGAAGCAAGACCCAAAGCAAATCACTTAAAACCAGTCTGTCTAACCAGTGTAACTGTGGTGACCAGACAACCCGACATATGTATTCCTACCCTGATAGCCCTACCCAGTATAGCCTCGAGGACTGTAAGTCCTAGCTCCTAGCACAGTTGATGTCAGCCACTCCTGGGTAAAATTTTTGTCTTAATCTGTTCTGTTTTGTACATATTTGTGTGCCTTTTTTTTCATTTGCAAGAATTCTTAAGTGTTCTGTTCTGTTCTGTTTCCATAACGTAAAATCTCTTTCTTCTTTTAATTTGAGATCAATTGCATCTAACAAGAATAATAAGAAAAGGCCTCTTCATTGTTGCTTATATTTGACATGTAACAGTGCCACCACATTCTAGAGAATTCCTTTCATAATATATTAATCTCTTTATTATAGGGCCTCCTACTCCATCAGATGCGCTGGATCTCCTGGACTGCCCAACACTTGCATCCCAAGGCTCGGACAGCTCTCCTGGCCCCGTCCGCACTTTGGATTCTAGCCCGTCACTGCCCCTTCAGCAGCAGATTGCTGGCTACAGCAGCACTCTCTCTGCCTTGCTCGCAGGTCACGTTGGTGGCGACAGTTCACAAGGAGGGTTAGAATAGGCTGGTAACAAAGGATTCACAAGTTTCTTGGTTGAAAACTCTGCTAAGGAATGAGTAGCATAAAGTATAATCATACATCCTGTGTAACAGGACTGAAAAGAAATGCTTAACTTCTCCCAGACAAAAAGGCATTATAGTAGATGCCTTAGTCCGGTAGGGGCTTAATATCGAGAAGGCTGTGAGAAGTAAATAAAAATAGAATCACAAATTCATAAGAAAGTGCTAAAGACTTTAAAAGAAAAATGAGGTTTGATTGAGTGAAGCATTTATAATTTTGTAAAATTGTGGGAATTTTCATGTAAAGTATGTAGACTACAGGAGAAAATCAATGTTTTTAAACGTTACATGCGAACTGTTGAAATCAGAGTGGTTTCCATTACAAAAAACAATTTTTGACATGTGAAGTGCCATGGATGTAAAAAAAAAAAATCTTTTTGCAAGAAAAAAACTGAAAAGCTTTCACTTGGGAACTCCATTGTCATGATACATAAAAGCACATGTACTATTTTCTTAGAAGAAGAAAACATCATACAGCATGATATTTCCATTGAAACTATCAAACTGTCTCTGTAATAAGTGATCAGTCTCAAAAATTTTTCTACTGCATTAGGTATAATACACAAAAAAGTTGCAAAATGGTATGGATTTGTAAAAACCATTTCCTTACAAATGTAATTTGTAACCTCTTCCTCCATTTCTCTCTCTATGGAGACCCCTCTACATGTTTCTAACAAATACTTTTTTGTCATATTAGTTATGATGGATTTTGGGAAAGGAGGGGGAAGGAGACCATCTTTTATGTGAGATATGAGGGCTATCTGGAAATTAACCTCTGGTAGACTGTTAAAAAAGTACTGGAATAATTAAAGGAACTTTATTGGAAAAATACTAAAACTATAACCTTTTATTACTTCATTACACACCACCATTCATATTTAAGAATGTTTCAGATTTTTCAGATCTCTTAATGAGTTGACAAATTTGCTGTTCATAAAGCTTGGCCACCTGAGTTTACAGCCATACCTTGCTTGTACTTTGAAAGCTGTTCGTTCTTGTCAGAACATTGAGAGTCAAGCCACTTTTTCATCTGCATGAAGAAGTGGAAATCACTTGAAGCAAAGTCTGAGCTGTAGGACAGATCTGAAAAATTCCCCATTTGTTACTGTATTTACCAGTGTGGCCAAGAATTGCCCAGCAAAGGTGTGGTAGTCTAGGGACCGCACCATCTGACGGCTCTTCTCAGTTTCCTTAATGTATCACAGCATGCTTCAGAATTGATTATTTTTCCATATTCTACAAAATCTGAAAAGAAGATGCCTTTCACATTTCAGAAAATAATCGTAGCCCTAAACTTCCTAACTATTTTGGTTTGTTGAGTGAGACAGTATGATGTCACTGGTTTGATTGTTGTTTTGTTTTTGTTAACATAGGAAACCCATGCCTTGTCAGCAGTCACAGTTCTGTGCAGTAGGCCTTCTCCTTCAACATTATATCAAATGAAGGCCACAGAAGTAATCAGTCATTGAGTTATGTTGTTCTCAGACAACTTTTAGAATCCAAACAGCACAAGCCTTGAGGTACTCTAATAAATATTTAGTCACTGTTTCATGCAAAAAATGAAATGCCAGTTTTCCCAGATTTTTACATCAATTTTCTATCCTAATTCATTGCTGACTGCAGTAGATGACCACTGGCCACTTCTGCCATTGTAATGAACATTCGCCATTTATGTACAGCACCATCATTTATCGCAATCAGTCTCTGTACAGCGCAATTTGTGAATTGAATGTCAGCACGTGTGAGATTTTCAATTACAGTTCTCATTTTGAATGTCTACTAGAGTTGAACAAAAAGCAATGTGGCATTTGCTCTAAGCTACATGTCCTTGTAGTGTCTATTCAGTTTGTATCAGTACTTCCCGCCAGGGTACTTAAAAACTGGAGGTTACTTTCTGGATAGTGCTTGTAAATTCATTGGAAGGTTGCTGGAGAGAGAGGGAGGTGGGAGGGGGAGACCGTGGGTTGCATTGACTGCAAGAAAGACATGAAGAAATCATTTTCTTAGATAGAAACTATGTGCATGGCGTAATATTTCCATGTGTTTTTTTTTTTTTTTTTTTAAGTAAATACTAGTTGGTGTCGGTGACCTGATAAACAGAGATATTTATGATTAGGCAAAAGGAGATTAGCATCTGTGAATCATGTGACATATGGAAGTGTGAAATAAAGTCTTGAACATTTAGTTGTTACCTGTCCCGCACAGAACTTATTCATAGATAGTAAAATGCAGGAGGAAGACAGAAGAAAATAATGCTGTGACCATTTTGGCAATATTGCTACTTTAGTGTATATAAAACTGTTGTGTTTTGATCCTGTTAAGTGTATTTGATGGTTTACTCTGTTACATCCTATTGTGTATGTTCCATGTTCTACTGTGTCATAAGTGTCTGCTAGATAGTAATTGTTAAAATGATTGTTTGTGAT
The DNA here is from genome assembly GCF_023864275.1 of Schistocerca cancellata. Lineage (NCBI taxonomy): Eukaryota > Metazoa > Arthropoda > Insecta > Orthoptera > Acrididae > Schistocerca > Schistocerca cancellata. The sequence continues at coordinate 1,118,933,060 of NC_064626.1, read as the reverse complement.
CAGATTAAGTCTCTGTCTGTGACAGTCATGAAACAAAGTTTTTTCATTGTGGTACCTATTGAAATGATTATGGATAGTAATATATTGGAGAGGTTCTACTGTTACACTAGCTATGCAGGAACAGTTTTACAACACACACACACACACACACACACACACACACACAAAAGTAGAAATATTTTCTGTTTTCCCACAGGAAGGCTGTTTATTACTATTATTTGTATGGTGTTCCAATTCAATATCAAACAGTAATTTGGGCAAAAAACTGACTCAAGTAGTATTAAGGAACAGATAATGTGTCAGCCTTTCTAAAAACATCTCAAGTTTTTATTTTGCTTCCACAGTAGTTTTACAAAAATTCATTAAATTCCTGAATGGGCCATAACTATTAAAAGAAGACTGCAAACTCACAATATGGAAGTAATGAAAGATGTGTATTTTACTGAACTGTTGCCTTTAGTTTGAATTATTACTGTGATCAGTGTTGGCTTATAAATCCAGGATTATGTTTTCTTTTTTGAATTATGCTATGATTCTGCTAATTGTGTGATATTTTATGTATTTCATATATTTTTGGTGTCTTTCCTCTCTGGATGGCATCCTGTTGACAATTCATATGAATGAACTTTTTCACTGTATTGCATATTGTGGCAACTGATAGGCAGATTAAAGCAGTGTGCCAGATTGGTACTTTAACCCACAACCTTATTTTTAGCGGGCAATGATGTTACCTTACTGATCCGTCCAACCATGTGTGTGGAAGTTTCAAAATGGTGCATACACTGCTGCAGATTGAACAATTCATTCTGGAAACTGACAGCACATTTTTGCAAATTCTGTTTCCATTGGTGTTCACTGCAGTAACGTAAAAGTTCAACCGCTTTCAGAACACACTTTTGATTTTATGTACTTTCAAATAGTTCTGCACATGTGGGAATTTAATTTATCCACAAACATTAGTAAGTAGTAGTAATAATTATAATAATGATGATGATGATGATGATGATAAGGCAGTGTTGATGCTTACAGGATAGCCACATATGCCAGCAGTATTACTTTTTCCTCTTTCCTGTAGATAAACAACAATGTGGAGTGTGAACAAAGTTTCTTGATACAGTGCCCCAGATATCAGAAGTACTGCAATTCCTTTATACAATGAAAAGTGATTTTGTAAAAGCACATATTTCCATTCTTACTGACGTTATTACACAAATAAAACAAGTTTAGAGCAGTGAACACTTTTCAACAGGAGTTATTTTACATTCTGCGATATCTAATTTCATTAATCAGATTCTGAAATATTCTAAATTTATATATCTTTCAGACCCCCCCCCTTTAATAGAGGGAAACGTTCCACGTGGGAAAAATATATTTAAAAAGAAAGATGATGGGACTTACCAAACAAAAGCGCTGGCAGGTCGATAGACACACAGACAAACACAAACATACACACAAAATCTAGCTAGATTTTGTGTGTATGTTTGTGTTTGTCTGTGTGTCTATCGACCTGCCAGCGCTTTTGTTTGGTAAGTCCCATCATCTTTCTTTTTAAATATATATATATATATATATATATATATATATATATATATAAAGTAATGTAGTGTTTAATTGTAAGCAGCTAGGCTACAGTTCCAATTATGTATTTGCAGTTGTATCAATGTAAGTGCAGGTGTTTGTGGACAAAGTTTTGCATGCTCCTGCACTAGCCACTCTGTAATAGCCATGTTTATGTGGTGACATATTTTGTTACTCACACCTCTTGCCAGGTGCTTAACACAGCAGCTTTGCTCTGTACTGACTGATTTGCATAATTTACTTGTCTTGCTCCACCATTATTCTCTTTTAAGAATATGATCCTGTAGCCTCTATCATCTGGAATTTGCTCCTCACTTTCTGGCCATATTCATCACTTGACTCGTTATAATGTTATGGAGTTTCATTACATTAACTTTGCAGTCAAATAACATTTTCCATATGTTGCACTTCTTCAGTTTTACTTTCTTACCTAATTTTTTTATCATATGACATTTTTACCTACTTGAATGCCCTACCGTCTCGTGTCTGAGTTTTTTGACATTCTTATAATATTTGGGACCAGTTATGTCTTTTGGACATTGTAGACAGGAATGGATGGCAGTTGAAGTTGTGAGCCAGTCAGTGTGTAATAATGGGAAGACTTGATTGAAGTTCTCTAGATCAGCACATAGTTCTAATATATTACAGGTTTTAATTTTGAATCATTGTCAGCAACAGTTAATCACTTGAAAAAAAATTCAGACAATTACTTTATTGTGTTCATAAGTAATTTGTGTCCACAGCTCATGCTCTGTTGTGAGTGTCCTGGGTTTGATTCCTGTCCAGGTGAGAGATTTTCTTCACTCAAGGCCTGGGTGTTCCTGTTATTCTAATCATTTCATCTCATCTTTTTAACAGAGACATGCAAATTGCCAAAGTGATGTCACATAGAAAGACCTACACCAGGCGGACGAACAACCTCAGACGGGATCTCCCTGCCAGTATTACCACATGCTCATTTCAGTTTCATTTCCAGTAGTAATTTGTACAGATGAAAACATAGTTGTATGTATTTCCCTCAGTCTGCTATATATTATTGTGCTATCAAGAATAAAAGTTTTTTTTTTTAAAATTCATTGTTCATAAACTGATGTGGCATTCTTCACAAGAGACAAGTAGTTATGTGAAAAGTATCCATGAGACATGAGGACTATCGACATCTGTGTGAGTTCTCTATAATTCACATGTAAGTGCTTGGCAACGGGTTCATCGAACAATCTTCAGACTATTTTTTTAAAAATTGTCAGCCTCTGTATAATGTGTCTGTTGAATGAAACTTCAAACAACTGTGTTACATGCACGACGAAATGCCGTCTTTAACTCAGATTGTGAGTTGTGGAAAATTTGCTTGCATGCAGAATAAGAGCCAGAATATTTTACTGCACAATCAAACACGCATTCTATGAAAAGTCAGTTCTCCATTTGTGTCACATTTGTGATGTCTTCTTTCTTTCTTTCTCTTAGTATGCATGTGTGTGTTTTTAATGCTTACATCCAACTCTTGCCTCTCAAGGTGCTTATGTGGTACTTATCACGTAATGGCACCTTATTCCTATTTGTTTGACCATGAAAAATAGCAGACACAGCTCATTATTCTTCAGACAGACAGAAATTGTTCTTTATTTCTGCATTCATTATTTACCCCTTCTGAAGAGATGTGGGATTATTTTTTAAATCTAGTTCTCAGTTTGTGGCAGAGAGTACACAGAGTACCATTACAATTTTTCCATAGATTGGCCCTCAATTAGACAAATGTCAGTTCATTTTTGTATACGTAATACCTCTAACTCTGTTGCCTTGTAAGAAAGTAATATATACTTAACTTTGAATAGTTGTTTAAAATAATCTTGTGTAAAAGTTTGTGTAACACTTATGGTAATCAAACAAGCAAATGACAAATCATGCAATGTAATTGTTAACCTCTCGCAAATACGATAACAGAAATATATACATACCAGGCAACAGCAGACACCAGAGCAAACAAAAGATGGCTGGTGCTAGATTACAGAGCCGTGTGTTTCCACCTTCTCTAGCAGAAGACTAGGACTGACTGGAAATTTAATATGAAATCCATCCTAGACTGTGAGTGGCAGGAGACACACCAAACAGTAGAGAAACACTGAATTGTTGATTTTATTGATATCTTATTTGTGTGTTTTTTTCTTTCTTCATTTTGCCCTTTTAAGGACTGTGTTTAAACTTAGTATTCGATTGAGAGTTTCTGCATTTTATCCTCCCAAAATATCTTCACGAATTCATGATGTTTTGTCTTACATTCATTTGAGCATTTCTTCTTTTCAGCCTTCTCTGCGAATATTATTTATTCACTTTATTTATTTATTTATTTTTATATTATGCTGTTATTTGTCTTTGTAATCTTATGCAATGTTGCCTTGTAATGATAGCATGATAGTTTTTACATGAATGAATCTCCAGCATGAAACAAGTACAGGTTTCCCAAGAACATTATGTGCTGTAAGTGCAGTATTACATCAGTACTTCAGGGTAACACTCAGAGCTAGCATAAAAGCTGAATAGAAAACTGATATGTTAGCTTTGTTTTTATTGCACACAGTATTTTGCATCTTGCCATTCTTGGTATTTTGATTTGTTACGACAGGTTTACTCTATCTGTTGCTTGCTTTGTCATGTTTGTCTGGTTCTGTGTGAACCATTTAGATCATCTTGTATCATTTTATAGCCTTATCATTTCTGTGCTTTTTCTTTTTAGAAGACTTGTTTTATATGCCAACAACTGTGTGTCGTTCCATTTGATGTGAACAAAAGATGCAAAAGAGGTGTTTGTGACAATATGTGTAAAGTGTGGAAAAGAAAAGTAGTGATTAGTGTGCTATTGGCCTACAGCCCTCTATTTTTTAGATTAACACTCATAAACTACTGTTTAATGACCCCAGAGAGGAAGCACAAATGATGTGGCATACAAAGCACACTAATATTATATTAAGCACTAGCAACTGAAAATGTTTTCTTTCTTATTCATATTGTGCCAAGTGTTCAACATTTTCAGAAACTTATATTTACACACCTGGGCTAAAATTCCTGATGTTTGTATTTGGAGAGAGAAAATTATCCTGGATCTATGATTAAGTCATATTTTAATTGTTGAAGTCAGATATTACATTTTGTAGTGGGAAGTTGTAACCTGATGATAAAAATTAAATTGTAGATATATTCAATGTCAAATATTCAAAACAACGAAACAAAGCATATATGGAACAATTAACTTATGTGATACTTATATGTCACTTACTGCCTTTCATTTTTGGAATTGTTGTTTATGTTATATGAGAAAAATTATTAAAGTTAATGATGTGAGTGTTATATTGACATCACTCTTTTCCTCAACTTTGAGCAAATAATTCATTATACTCTCAGTTCGAAAATTTCATTGTCAAATAGTTTATTGTTTTCCAAATTACAAATACTTCTCACCTTGCAGTTCCTGCTGAATCATTTGCACTAGTCCGAGAAATATTTTAATTTGTGAACTGGAAGCAAGACTGTTGGTCTGGACTACCAGACTTTAAAAATGTGTCTTAGTTGTTAGAAAACTAATTGTTGTTAGTTCCTGTTGCATAGTGATAGAGAACTGAATAAACGAATAGTGATGCATTGCCTGTTGATTAACATCTTCTGTGTATTTGTTTCCTTGTTTTATTATCTCTTGTTGGAGATATCCATACTTTTTTTTAAAAAATATTTCTGTATAGCCGTATGTTAAATTTATAGTGTACATAACGTTTTCGCAGTTGCAATCTGTCGGAACCATGTTTTTCAAGATTACAATGAATTTTGTTTATAATGGAATTGTGCCTTCATTATATTCACTGCATTGCAGTGAGACTCATTTTTTCTTGAGCAAACTGATGTATGATTGTGAAAAGTCTCAAGAAACGGTAATACTCAGCATATTTTATTCCAGAAACCACTGTGTAATTTTTCTGCGGACTTTTTACTACTGTAAATCATAAGAGGCACAGATGACATAAAAGAAATTGTTAAAAAGTAGTGGTGCAGTAACTTCTAATAAGTGCACTTAAAATGTTGTAAATAAAATGAAGAAGTTGCATTTTAATTTTTATATTCTCTGGCCTCTAATTGAAACAGGAATTCCATCCAACTCTCATTACTGTTGTATACAGACTGGTTCAAAATAGGTGTATAAGTATTGCACTGTGCACGTTTATGTTATAAATGAGATTATATGCCATTTGTGTTAAATGTTGATTGTTCATACACATTTTAGATTTGTTGTAACAGAGGTTTAATACTCTGAAATTTTCACATATGTACCCTGAGTATTAATGTTGCTTGAGAAATACCATTTTTTCTCAATTTTTATTCCTTGTTCCAAATTGTAGTTTGTAATTGTTGTAAAGTGTGTCGTTCGAACAAAAGTATGGCTTGAAATAAGTTCACAGTATTGAAAATGCCTACTTCCACCATTGTTGTACCATTTATAAATAAAATGTGGTTTAAGAAACAAACACTTGTCTACATACATGAAAGTGTGTGTGTGTGTGTGTGTGTGTGTGTGTGTGTGTGTGTGTGTGTGTGAAGTAATTTCAAGCAAACTTGATCTTGATGCATGTATGACTTACTGTGTGGTAAAATCTTCTCTGGTTGTAAGAGTCCCCTGGTGTATTATACATACACAAGACATTTTTACTATTAATTTTCACAAAGTAAAGATTTTTTTATCACCCAAAGATAATTAATAACAGTATTATATTGTGCTTCATCTATCCTTGTAGACGTAATAACTTGATAACGCAACAAGTTCACAAGAGTACCATGGAGATATGCATCTGCATCTTTGGATAAAAGTGAAAGTGCAAAATTGATTGACTTGTATTTGTTACCGTGTGATAATGAATGGGCAATATCTTAAATATCAAGCAACATTTCCAGAGATCACAATATTATTAATATCTTTACTGCATATTGCAACATTGCTTGCATGACTGTCAGTCTGTTTTGTGGCTGAAAAACCTGAATCATGCGTCACAGTTAGTGGGACCTAAAATTGCTAGATTTGTTGCAATGACTGCATGACTTAAGACCATGGTACAAATCAGGTGTGTTCTCCAGTGTATGGTACATCTATGAACTGGCTCGCACTCACACTGCTGCAATGAGGAACCAGTTGGCTAATGGCAAGAAGTGAGGGGGAAGGGAAGGGTAGGGGAAGGTTGAAATGGAAAAAGGTAAACCCAAAGGGAATGTGTTGTCAACAAGTCTAATTCTGCAGCTGCTAATGTTATGTTCTACAGAGATGTATCGCATCATGGTGGCTCATTAATCCATTTAGTGGCAAATTAATTTTCTAAGACAGTTGCATTGATGAGAAATGACTATGAAATTAAACTTGTATTTCTTTTGATATTCTGATGAAGCAAAGAACATGGAGCAGTGAAGTATGAAACACGGTATTCCTATTGCTATTTTCAGACGAAATTTAATTGACATCAACTTGTACCCCATGGACACTTCATTTATGCATTAAACGTACAGAATGGATATCACACATTTTACTTTTAACTAAATCATCAATATCTGGTACAATTTTCTATGCACCGCTAATTCAAAGGCAAGCTTTCGGGTGGAAGTCTATCGGTGAGCTTCTGTGGATACATTTCATTTTCTTCAGTGTGGAAAAAAGTTGCTGACACACAATTATGTTGATACAAACTTTGACATTGTAGCTGCAAACTTGTAAAGTTGTGGAAATTTATGTTGAGGAGAATTTTATAAAAATATACAAAACTAATTTGTCATGAAACTTATCATGCAACGCCTATCATACTGCTTGTCTACAAGTTCTAATAGCAGCTCAGTTTCCACATTGTCAGCATCTGCTGATGTTGTTGTTGTGGTCTTCAATCCTGAGACTGGTTTGACACAACTCTCCATACTACTTTATCCTGTGCAAGCTTCTTCATATCCCAGTACCTACTGCAGCCTACATCCTTCTGAATCTGCTTAGTGTATTCATCTCTTGGTCTCCCTCTACGATTTTTACCCTCCACGCTACCCGCCAGTACTAAATTGGTGGTCCTTTGATGCCTCAGAACATGTCCTACCAACCGATCCCTTCTTCTAGTCAAGTTGTGCCACAAACTCCTCCCCAATTCTATTCAATACCTCCTCATTAGTTATGTGATCTACCCATCTAATCTTCAGCATTCTTCTGTGTAGCACCACATTTCGAAAGCTTCTATTCTCTTCTTGTCCAAACTATTTATCGTCCATGTTTCACTTCCATACATGGCTACACTCCATACAAATACTTTCACAAACGACTTCCTGACACTTAAATCAATACTCGATGTTAACAAATTTCTCTTCTTCAGAAACGCTTTCCTTGCCAGTGCCAGTCTACATTTTATATCCTCTCTACTTCGACCATCATCAGTTATTTTGCTCCCCAAATAGCAAAACTCCTTTACTCCTTTAAATGTCTCATTTCCTAATCCAATTCCATCAGCATCACCCGACTTAATTCGACTACATTCCATTATCCTCGTTTTGCTTTTGTTGATGTTCATCTTATACCCTCCTTTCAAGACACTGTCCATTCCGTTCAACTGCTCTTCCAAGTCCTTTGCTGTCTCTGAAAGAATTACAATGTCATCGGCGAACCTCAAGTTTTTATTTCTTCTCCATGGATTTTAATACCTACTCCGAACTTTTCTTTAGCTTCCTTTACTGCTTGCTCAACATACACATTGAATAACATCGGGGAGAGGCTACAACCCTGTCTCACTCCCTTCCCAACCACTGCTTCCCTTTCATGTCCCTCGACTCTTATAACTGCCATCTGGTTTCTGTACAAATTGTAAATAGCCTTTCGCTCCCTGTATTTTACCCCTGCCACCTTCATAATTTGAAAGAGAGTATTCCAGTGAACATTGTCAAAAGCTTTCTATAAATCTACAAATGCTAGAAATGTAGGTTTACAGAATCCAAACTAATCTTCCCAGAGGTCAGCTTCTACCCCATCCGTCTGTAAAGAGTTCGTGTTGTATGTTGCAGCTGTGACTTATTAAACTGATAGTTCGGTAATTTTCACATCTGTCAACACCTGCTTTCTTTGGGATTGGATATGCTGATAAGGGAAGTAAAAAGACATTATGCTCAGTGCCGGTTTGAGAACATTTTTCTACACAAGCGGTCTGTCATTTGCCCCCCCTCCCCTTTTACCCTCTTACGCTTTCAATCACGTCAGTTGTCACTGCTAATAGTTATACACAGTGTCTACAAATTGTGCTTCTCAGCTTGGTCGTTTGTGTCGCTTGGGCCTTAAACTGGTCCTGATCATACTCTTCATTTAACTTCAGAAAGTCCTTGACCTAATCTCAAATTTGTATGGTATATCTTAATATTATACAAAATTGTGCTCTGTTCTCCTCGTTAAAGGTGACGGCCAAGAGATATGAGCAGTGTTCCCATTTCCTAGCTGTCTACTCCACAAAGAGATTTATCTTAAGCACTGTGCTGTAAGTATGTACCGCATCTAAGCCTACAGCAAACATAACAAATGGCCATTCCTCTGAAGACAGTGCACGGTTTGCACTTCGTCTGCACTACATAATGATGTCTGATTGCCCTCTTTTACCATGAGTGCTCACTTCCCAGGTAGCGAGTGAGTGTTTGTGTTCTCCTAACCACTTCCTGAAAAAGCCTACAAACTGCTCTACATATGTCTCTCTACTGTAATGAGGTCTGAATGAACCACAGATTGCCACAAAAACAGTCGAATGAGGTCTACAAACAAACATTTTTACATTACAAAAAAAATTGTGTTTTAATTGCATTCCATATGTTCTGAGAACTTTTCGTGTTTAAAAATATTTCTGGGTTCTTGCAGGCAGTGCCAAGATGGAGTTAACTTGGACAGAAGTAGAGGGAGTGATAAAATCCATGAATGGAGAAAAAGTCCTTCGACTGGATGATGTAAGTGTGATGGTGGTGAGAGCATCTGACATTGTTGGAGTGCAATGGCTCGATCAAGTTGTGAGAACAGTATGGGAAGAAAGGGCATGTGAGGACCTGAAAAAGTGAATCATAGTGCCAAAATTTGAGGAGGAATGCAGGAAACTGTACCAAAATTATAGGCAAATTCTTTGCTGTGTCATGCTTCAAAGGTATTTTGGGAAGAGTCTGGAAAAAGAGGTTCCAGAATATACTAGGATGACTAAGACGAGCAGTATGCATTTAGGCCAGCAAGGTCCACAGTGGGTCTAACTTTTAGTATTTGGCAGCTCCAAGAGAGAGACTACAAATGTGGTAAGGATGTAATAATGGGGTTCCTAGATACTGAGAAGTCTTATGATAACGTGAAGAGAAGCAAGATTTGGGAAACCCTTCAGCCAAAGGGAATTGGAAAACAGGCTGAGAAGAATAAAGGAAATGCGTGAATGGCGTGTGAATTGTGTGAAAGTGGGAGAAGATAAGAGATGACCAGTTAGATCAGAAAACATAGGCTACAGCAAAAGAGTGCACTATTCCCTTTACTTTTCATCTGTGTTACGGATGAGATAATGGCAGGAGTGGCAGTGTGAATAAGCGATGAAAATAAAGCAATGGGGTTTGCTGATGATCGTGGGGAAATGGTGACGAAAACTTACAAGAAAGGCCAAGTGTATGGGGGGGAAATTACGGATTGAAATTTCCCACACAGAAGGGTTAAGTGATAGTGTGAATGAAGAATAAGATAAGAGTAGCAGCTTAAGTATTGAAGAGCAAGTACTAAAGAAAGGAAAGCTTCAAGTAACTGGGGAGTGTAAAAGAAGACAGTGGGAGGAATGATAAGGAGAGTAGTGGAAGGGGAAGTCAAGCAGTGTAAGAAGCTTGGTCTGGAGCAACAGTGTACTTCCAAAACCATAAACGAGCATTGTTCCTAGTATATTATGCTCTGACCCAGACACATACGAAATGGGTAATGAAGAAAAGCCAGGATACACGTTGTGAGTTGCAATTTAAAATGAGCAGAACAGAGCTAACTAAAAAGGATAAACTAAGGAATGAGGTGATAAGAAAAATAATTAAAGAGAAGCTGTGATAAAGTAGGGAGCTTCTTTCCATCTGTTATGTTTTTCTATACCCAAAAGTAACCATTTTTTTCACTTAATGTCATCTTATTTTCAGTAAGTTTACCAGGTGATATGTAGCACTAGGAAATTTGAGGTTCTTGTTCAGACCAAATTTTACTTAAATTTATTATTCATATTACCATTTTAAGTGTTCTGATTCTGTATATGTGACTAGTTAATTTCATCTTATTTTCAGTAAGTTCACCAGGTGACATGTAGCACTAGGAAATTTGAGATTCTTGTTTAGACCAAATTTTACTTAAATTTATTATTCAAATTACCATTTTAAGTGTTCTGATACTGTATATGTGACTAGTTTTCATTCTGGTATTGCATTAAAAGTAAATGAACCACCAAATTATAATCATCTTTAACAGATTACCAAAGGACTTTGGTGAATTTGAGCTATATCATGAAAATAGAGACCTGTGATATTTTTGTATAAATTGGAACATTGTTTTATGCCACAATAGAACAAGTTATTTGCCACTGTAACTGTGCATGCTGGCCTGTAGACTTGTGTTAATGATTGTTCATAGTGTAAAAACTAGTAACTGTAATTAATAACTGGAATGGCTGCACATTGTGAATAACAGCATTGTGCTAGCTCTACAACTTAATGGAATCAGGCTGCAGTGCCAGGAAATGTAGTCATCCAGCACACTGTATCCGTGCATGTTTCATATTAGTCAGCTCCAAAGGAGATCATTGTCTGAAAGTTCAGAAACAGATTCAGGCTTGTTCAAGTGCTTGTTGACTGCGCATTCTATCTGCTATACGCTATGCCTTCCACTAAAGTAATTCACTTCATACATACAGTCAGACATACAGGCCTTACCACATCTTCACCGTATATATAATTGTCCAATTTGTGCCAAAATGATGAATATGTGTTTTAGTAGCTTTGAGATACAGACTGAATATTTGACAGCATTTTAAAAACCAATGGTGGCAGGTTAAGGAATTGTTTTACATTTGATTTATTGTTTGGGCACTTAAAAATTTTAGGATAGGGGATACAACCATACTCTCCCCTTTGGGTGTCTTGTAAACTTGCATGAGAAAGACTTGTTGGATTTTCACATACATACCAAACATTAACGTGTCCTGAGTGCTAGTTTCAATTTCTTTGTAGTTCGAAAAATCTAGAGTGACTTCAAGCAAAAGATTCAGCCAACAACCAAAAATTGAATTCTCATAATTCTTTTAACCTCAATGAAAGTACACTCCAATCATCTCATTCCACCCATTTTCATCACTCAGCAAAGTGCTGTCATATTCATCATACTTGCTTGGAATCATCTCTGCATTGTCAGCAGAGTTTTTCTGTTGGTATCAGGACTGCCTTGAAGCAGACAGATGTGGCAAAGGTCACCCCTTTTTACAAGGTTACTCCTTCAAAATCTGTTTTATAAAACACTGAAACAGCTTTATTTCAGTTAAAGTGAAATGTGCACTGGAATTTTTTGCACGCTCTTCCACTCACTTTTTAAGTGGAGGAAACTATGGTACAACATATTCCAGACAATGAAAGGAGCAGGATTCCTCCATTAACTTCAAGAAGTTGGTGTTCATCCTCCAGGGTGGTATACTGGCACATGGTACACTTGCACAAACTGATACACACTGAAGCAAAGGTAACAGTTTCCTGTTGATCTACATTATTTTCACACATGTAGCGATTGCCACTGGCTCTCTTTTCTGTTTGTGAGTGATTCTGCTAGTAACAAGTGCTATCTTGATGTCCCAAGTAATATATGGTTAAATTATATACTGCTGATAGTCTCGGGTAGGCCACAAGAACCTTTTGAAGTGTTCAACATAGATGTAAGCTTATAGTCAGTACATTAAATTGCTATGTGGTTGCATTTTGCCTTCATTGCATTTCTTTTGAGCCACATCTCTTGTCTGTAAATGTTTGTCATAATCTTCTTGCTTCACCAGCTTCTTCTCCTGTCAGAAAATTAAATGTGAAATATTTATGACACTCATATTTCTTTGATTTAAAGAATCTTAAGTTGTACCTCTGGCACACATCAGAAGTTTTCTCAGGGGAACTGGCAACACAGGTTGGATGCCCTTTGAGAAACATCAGAACCTTTTGGCACAATGCCTCATTAGTAACAATTGTCTGCCTCACTGAGTAATTATATTCTCACCAAGATAAGCTTGAAGGAACGATTTATGTTTCCTTCTATACACCTAAAGGGTGCACATGCCTAAGTGGTGTGCTAGTTAAAAATGGCAATACACAACGGGGCGTGCTGGAAGAGCTGCATGGGCTGGTTCTAACATAGTAACCCAAAAGCTAATGACTACAGTAACATTCAAAACAAACTAATATCTCTTAATCAAGGAGGGTCTGGACCGGGCGCACTGTGGTGGCTTACAACCTTTGTTCAACATTGTCTGGCAGTGTGGGAAACCCGCTTCAATGGTGCGCTTGGCAGCGAAGGGTGCCAAAACGGCTGGGAATAGAATGGTAATAATTCAGCCTGGTAAACCCTGGCACACACTGCACTACAATGCATGCTATATTCCAATTGCTGATACCACGAGGACGAACTGGGTGTCCAGTATCAGGCTTTGTACATCTTAGTTAGTAGAAGCACCTCAAGGAGACGCAGATCGGGAAGGGAGCATAGAAAAAATGCAGGCTAGCTCCCAAAAGCATGGCCAGGGATGTTGGGAAGTGACCATTGAGGGAGTTGGAGGTCTGGTTTCTGGTCTGCAGCATGTCGTCTACTGCTACAGTTACTATTCAGCTACTGGCATGACTGTCAGACTACAGCTTACTAAAGAGTTTGTATGCACAGTGAATATGTGCTCCAAACGGAACAAAAGTGTGCTTAAAATGGCAGATGGCAAATGTGCGACATCCACCAAAAATTAAGAATTACTTGTTTTTGTTCATCAAAACTAAACCAGATTTTTGAAAATGACCTTGATAATACAAGATATTTGATAATCCAGCACCAACAGATCCCCGAGCATGCTGAATTATCAAGGTGCTACCATATTAGCTTATCTTTTGAAAGGATGCTGGTTAGAAACTTTCCTTTTTACGTTTTGCTTTATAGTTGCCATACATTACCAAAATGTACAAGTTTGAATGAAGATACCTTTTTGATGACTTCTGTCAACAAACGCATGATTCAGTGAATGGAGAACTTGACCTATGCTTCCCTATACTATCATCACCACACACTGCCAGTGTTTAATGTTACCACTGCCTTCACATCTCTGTTTATCATTATATCATAGCATTTTGAAGTAATACTTCTCACAATATCTCTTGTTTCAGCTAAGGCAGACATAATAAAATCAAGGCAAACACTTTCCTTATCCTAGTGAAAAGCCATAGGGTGTTTTGTGTATTCGTTGTTGAGCGAGCTTTTGTTCTCTTTTTGATGGGATTTGCAATAAATTGACATAATTGGTATGAACTTTCAGCAGTCTTGAAAGCATTTTATATCTTGATACAGTGGTCTGCATCATCTGAAGTAACACTCACAAGTGTGCCTTTATTCTGATACACAGCAAGTAGCATGGCCTGCACTCACTGTTATATGAATCCAATCTACTGTCTTTGTATTTTCATTTGTAATGAGCTGAACACACAAGTGAACAGCTGAAGTGCTCTCATGCGCATCGATACCCATAAAGAGATGTAAGTAATGAAAAAATAAACTATTGTTATTGCTCATAAGAAAATTAGTCATGATATATGTAACACATATATGCTTGCACAACAATTTAAAGGCATTCAATGGCGGGGCAAAAGCATGAATCTAACATATCAGCTGTTCATACAGTAGGAGTCAACAATATACCAAAATCATGACTGTGCCACATGTGTTATGACATTAGAAAATCTGCTTCTTTTAAACTTTTGTGATATTGGACCTTACATTTTTTCTTATTCTCTCACAGCAACACGTGATGCTTTGCCATAACAAAGATTATGAAAAATGAAACTTGCCTGTGCACATAAGACAGAATATCATTTTTGCATAGTTCTGGTTTTGGCATATGAGGGATAATACACTGAAGGGCCGAAGAAACTGGTACACCTGCATAATATCTTGTACGGCCCCTGTGAACACATAGAAGTGCTGCAGCATGACATGACATGGACTCAACTAATGTCTGAAGTAGTCCTGGAGGTAATTGATACCATGAATCCTGCAGGGCCATCCATAAATCCTCAAGAGTACAAGGGGGTGGAGATTCTTCTGAACAACACGTTGCAAGACATCCCAGATATGCTCAATAATTTTTGTGTCTGGGGAGTTTGTTGGCTAGCAGAAGTGTTTAAACTCACAAGAGATTCCTAGAGCCATTCTGTAGCAATTCTGGTCATGTGAGGTGCTGCATTGTCCTTCTGGAATTGGCCAAGTCCATCGGAATGCACAATGGACATGAATGGATGCAGGTATCAGATAGGATGCTTATGTACGCGTCACCTGCCAGATTCGTATCTAGACGTATCAGGGGTCCCATATCACTCCAACGCACATGCCCCGCACCATTAAAGAGTCTCCACCACCATCCACGCGATAAAATTTGGAACAAGACTTGTCTGACTAGGCAACATGTTTCCAGTCATCAGCAGTCCAATGTTGGTGTTGACATGCCCAGGCGAGGCATAAAGCGTTTTGTCGTGCAGTCATCAAGGGTACACGAGTGGGCCTTCAGCTCCAAAAGCCCATATTGATGATGTTTCGTTGAATGGTTTGCACGCTGACACTTGTTGATTGCGCATGCTGAACGATTCTCTTCGGTCGTCATTGGTCCCGTTCTTGCAGGATCTTTTTCTGGCCGCAACAATGTCAGTGATTTGATGTTTTACTGGATTCCTGATATTCACAGTACACTCATGAAATGCTTATATGGAAAATCCCCACTTCATTGCTATCTCTGGGATTCCTATGTCCCATCGCTCATGCGCCAACTATAACACCACATTCAAACTCACTCACATCTTGATAAGCTGCTACTGTAGCAGCAGTAACTGATATAACAGACACTTGTTATCTTATACAGGCATTGCCGACCACACTGCCATATTTTACATGTTTACATATCTCTGTATTTGAATATGCATGACTATGCCAGTTTCTTTCGTGCTTCAGTGTATATTACGTGGAATTCAAGCAACGTTATTGCAGGATCCTGATGATAAGTGTTGTTTACATGTGACATGTGCGGGGGAAGAAATATGTAATAACATTCCCGCACAGTTAGTTTTGTGGTACACATGTCATGGAATTGGTTCAGAGACATGCAAAATGTCTATTAACTTATGAGATGGATATTTTGAAAACCAGTACCAATAAGTTATTTGTACCAAAAATGTTTTTATCTGATTGTTTTTGTAAAAACTAATTATATTTCTCTTTCATTCTCTATGAGCCTTTTACTTCTTGAAGGTGTGTAAAGCTCAAAACTTACAACCCACATTTAATTTTCAGTATTGCTATCAACTAGTGTTTGTGTATTAGGTAAGTAGTCTACTTTCACAGGTTTATATTTCATTTTTATTTGATGATAAAGTATAAATCAATCTACATCTCAGTTTATTTATTTCTCCAATTTATACATGCCATAGTTAGCCAATTATTCTACTGCTTTACAATTACCAGTTTTAACACAGTTTGTTGAACAACACTAATTAAAATGTTAGCAAGCACATGAACTATACATTCGCATATAGAGCAGGACTGGCTACTTTTTCTTTGTTGTGTCTGGTGTTATTGAGAAGCAAAAATTGTGAGTACTTATTTCATACTTCATCAAATTTGTTTCCTTTTTTGGTACCATCAATTAAAGTAGCTGCATTGTATAATTATTACATTTTGTCAGCTATGCTTTTTCTGATTGGATACAAAAGCAGCCATATCCCTAACATTTTAACAGTGACATTTTTTTGCAGTGGAAGAAATAATTGTATGATTATGAGATGCAAAAATAAGTAGGAAAAACTTCTCAAAAATATTTTGCAAGTTTACATTTATGTTTTGCTGTGTATGGCATTTAAAAAATACTTCAGTGCCTGTTAAAAGTTATAAAATTTACAATATGTGGGTTATTGAGACAAAAAATGCTGAACTTGATGGGGGAAAGAAAGAGGTGTAACATTATATTACATTTCACTCCTCTCTAAATATGTTAAAGGTCAAAACTAATGCACCTTTATTCAATCTGATCATGGTGTAATTCTGTATACCTTGGGCTCATGTTCAAAAAATACTTTATTTCTGAGGAAATTCTTACATGAGTGTATAATGTCAATTCTGTTTGCACTAATATGAAAAGTAAAAAGATTAATTCAATGAGTAAAGTATCAAAATTCCAGTCCAAATTACTACTTCTTCTTTAGGAATGACATAAGCTTTTCTTGTTCAGGAGCGTAACACAGGCCTTGTAAGAACACTACTGACAAGAACATTAATGCAAGAGCTATGAAAGAATGATGCAGAAAATGAAGTGCGTCTATCCCCCGAAGCGTGAAGCAGCTGCCGGGTGTCCCATCTTAAACTGCAATAGAAGAAAACAATTTTAGTAACAAATAGTAGTATAACTGGAAGTTAGAAAGTACTTTTAATTCTTGAATTTTACAGTTCAAAGAACTTTAAATTGCTGTATTACAAACATGTAAAAATATATGTACAATATTACGGTGAGAATATATCAAACTGGCACAGAGATGGCACTGATATCAATGAAATATTGTTTTAGTTGTGTCAGTACATGTTAGGCAATAAATTAAGTTGGCATTGTGTAACAGGAGAAATAATGATTTCATTTTATTTTATGAAGAACACAGTCTACATCTTGTTTTTATTTAACAGTTAGCACCGATTTCTGCTGAATCATGTTCTACATCCTTTTTTTATTTAACTGTTATCACCGATTTCTGTCAAATCATGTTATCTTCAGATCTAAAAAGAGGACGGCTGCTACCACTGGTGTTATCAGGTGGTGTCCTTGTAATCTGTGACCACTCATCTAGTCTACTCTAGTCTTTGGTCTAGAAATATAATTAAGTTCCATGCTGGTCACACTGGAAAGTGAGAAGCCAGCTACCTTGGACGCAAAGGGAATCTCCCCCTGGATAACGGGTTCTGGCAAAATAGCAAGTAAGAGAAATGTAGTACTGCATCCTTGGGAAGCAGGGAGGCCAGACATCCTCACGCTCAGGGGCAAGTACTCTGGGAATGCTCGACACAGCAGATTTAACTTATTCTCACATGTATTTGTCACCGTACCTATGTGACAGCTGGGGTAGTTATGGAACCATAGCAGCTCTGGGAACTGTGAGGCTATTTCTCAGACACATGACGGATGTGTGTCGGCAACTGCCAAGTGTTACTTTCCTGTTAACAGTGATAGCTGTGGTTCCGGACCACAGTTATACTGGGAAATTCATCCGGGAGGAGCATGCAAAGCAGTGGGATAGGAGGGAAGGGTGTAACTATGACAACCAATCAAAAGAGGGAAGAGGACAAAAATATATGTTGTGGTACAAGAGCTGTGAAGCCAATGAGGGAAGTTGGTTTTGAGCTGGAGTCAGGCAACGCGGATTGTAGCTCGATGAGTTGGAATTAGCCAGAAGGAAACAGGTGACAGTTCCGCCTGGGCTGCTGGAGAGCAGAGAGACGCCAGTGCTCACTGTCGAAGGTACAGCATTGAAGGAAACTTTGTATAGTTTATTTAAACATGGAAGCCAGTAACACTATTCGCTAAAAGACTTGTTTTACCAGCTGTCTAGAAGGGCTAGGAATGTCTAAGGGTGTTACGGAGGCTAGCTTAGCCCCTACTTGTCCAAGTGTAAACCAGACAAAATATTGTGAGTTTTCATGCTTTCCCAGTGGATCAGTTGCAAATACACTTCTCAGGTTTGCTGCCAAATGTTACTGTGTAAATCACACAATAGTTCATTGATACAACCGCTTGACATCTTCAGGTGGCAGTAGTTGCTGCTGCCACTGCTGCAAGGCACCTTGCAGCAATGGCAGCAGCAACTATTACCACCTGAAGATGTCGAGCAGTTGCATTGATGAAATATTGTGTGATTTACACAATACGATCCAGCAGAAAATCTGAGAAGTGTATTTGCAAGATAAGATGTTTATTTATTAACACTTTGGAGACGAGCAATGTACCCCCTATGTCATATGAATTTACTCCAAAAGTTGAGCAACACAGAACCTACATCAACTATTTCTCAGCTTTGTAAATTTATTCCAACATTTGTTTTATGTCTGTTGTCTGTGTAAAGGTATTATACTACATTTACACTACCATGAAAGAATACAGTTGTCAGCACCTGCCCCTCATTTTGGCGAGAAAGGAAAGTTACTTGTTTCGTGGCATGCCGATTCATCTTGTTGCCACACACAGCGATTCACAAGGTCACAAGCAGAGCATAATGCCTCAATTGTTGCCTCCATTGTCGGCTTCACACTTTGTCTTCAAGGCGGCCGTACATGATGATGAGACAGAGTTTTTGTTGGACAATAGTGGTTCTGAGCTTGATGAACAAATTTCTGGTTTTGAAGGCAGTGATGGTAAGCTATGTGTTTCACTATATTTTTTCTGTAACTGTATGTACTGTCAGTTGAACTCAACAAAGCTAATTTTTTATGATTTATGTTTTAGAAGAAGAAGGAATTTCTGATGATGAAGTGTCGGTGAGCCCTCAAGATGAAACTGCTGATGTTGATGCTGTATCAGGGTTCTACAGCTACATTATTTTCATCTACATGAATACTGTATAAATCACACTTAAGTGCCTGGCAAAAGGTTCGTCAAACCACCTTTACAATAATTCTCTAATATTCCAACCCTGAACAGTGCACAGAAAAATGAAACACCTATATCTTTCCGTAGGAGCTCTGATTTCCCTTATTTTATTATGATGATCATTTGTCCCTGTGTAGGTCGGCGTTAACAAAATATTTTCCCATTTGGAGGAGATAGCTGAGGATTGAAATTTCATGAGAAGATTCCAACGCAATGAAAAATGCGTTTGTTCAATGATGTCCACCCCAAATCTTGTATCATGTCGGTGACACTCTCCCCTACCTCTCTATAATACAAAACGTTCTGTTCTTCTTTGAACTTTCTCGATATACTCTATTAATCCTACCTGGTAAGTATCCCACACCGTGCAGCAGTACTCCAAAAGAGGAGAAACAAGCCTAGAGTAGGTATCTAAGAGTTCTGCCACTAAAACACAGTCTTTGGTTTCACCTTCCCCACAACATTTCCTATGTGTTTTTTCCAATTTAAGTTGTTAACAATTGTAATTCCTAGGTATTTTTGAATTTATGGCCATAGATGTGACTGATTTATCATGTAACCAAAGTTTAATGGATTACCTTTAGCACTCTTGTGGATGACCTCACATTTTTCATTATTTAGGGTCAATTGCCAATTTTTGCACTGTACTGATATCTTCTCTAAATCATTTTGCAATTTGTATTGACCTTATAATGATTTTAATATATGATAAACGACAGTTCATCTGCAAACAACCTAAGACAGCTGCTCAGATTGTCTTTTAAGTTGTTTAAGGTACAGCAGAGGGCCTATAACATTACCTTGGGGACTTCTGTTTTACTCAATGATTTTCCATCAGTTACCACAAACTGTGACCCCTCTAACAGGAAATCACGAATCCAATCACAAAACTGAAATGATGTTCCATAAACATGCAATTTGAGTACTAAACGCTTGGGAGGTGCAGTGTCAAAAGCCATCTGGAAATCTAGAAATATGTAATGAATTTGAAATCCCTTGACAATAGCACTCAACATTTTGTCTGAGTAAAGAGCTAGTTATGTTTCACAAGAATGATGTTTTCTAGGTCCCTCTGTCTCAACCTATCAATCAGCCTCTTTCAACTGGGCAGCGGACAGATGATGACACTATCACTCTGCAGCTTCCAGTTTTTGAAGAACTGCATGCAATTCAATTTCAAATTGACAAAAACTTTTCTGTGTTTAATTTTTTCGCCTACTTCTTTGATGAAGAACTGTTGGAGATGATAAAAGAGAGACAAACCACTAAGCTAGAACCACTATTGACAAGTTAACTGCAACAGGGAACCTGATGCCATACTCAATTTGGCATTAGTGGAGTACTGTGAAACTTAGTCAACTGTATAAGTTTTTGGTGCGATTTTACATACACCACGTGATCAAAAGTATCTGGACACCCCCAAAAACTTACATTTTTCATATTAGGTGCATTGTGCTGCTACCTGCTGCCAGGTATTCCATATCAGCAACCTCAGTAGTCAATAGACATTGTGAGAGAGCAGAATGGGGTGCTGAGAGAGCAGAATGGGGTGCTCCGCAGAACTTACAGACTTCAAACGTGGTCAGGTGATTGGGTGTCACTTGTGTCATAAATCTGTACGCGAGATTTCCGCACTCCTAAACATCCCTAGGTCCACTGTTTCTGATGTGATAGTGAAGTGGAAACGTGAAGGGACACATACAGCACAAAAGCCTACAGGCCGACCACGTCTGTTGACTGACATAGACCGCCCAGTTGAAGACGGTTATATAATGTGTAATAGGCAGACATCTATCCAGACCATCACACAGGAAATCCAAACTGCATCAGGATCCACTGCAAGTACTATGACAGTTAGGCGGGAGGTGAGAAAACTTGGATTTCACAATCGAGCGGCTGCTCATAAGCCACACATCATGCCGGTAAATGCCAAATGACACCTCGCTTGGTGTAAGGAGCATAAACGTTGAATGATTGAACAGTGGAAAAATGTTATGTGGAGTGACAAATCGCGGTACACAATGTGGTGATCCGATGGCAGGGTGGGTATGGCAAATGCCCAGTGAATGTCATCTGCCAGCATGTGTAGTGCCAACAGTAAAATTCGGAGGTGGTGGAGTTATGGTGTGGTCGTGTTTTTGAATGGAGGGGGCTTGCACCCCTTGTTGTTTTGCGTGGCACTATCACAGCACAGGCCTTCATTGATGTTTTAAGCACCTTCTTGCTTCCCTTGTTGAAGAGCAGTTCGGAGATGGCAATTGCATCCTTCAACACAATCAAGCACCTGTTCATAATGCACTGCCTGTGGCAGAGTAGTTACACGATGACAACATCCCTGTAATGGACTGGCCTGCACAGAGTCCTGACATGAATCCTATAGAATACCCTTGGGATGTTTCGGAACATCGACTTCGAGCCAGGCCTCACTGACCGACATCGATACCTCTCCTCAGTGCAGCACTCCATGAAGAATGGGCTGCCATTCCGCAAGAAACCTTCCAGGACCTGACTGAATGTAGGCCTGTGAGAGTGGAAGCTGTCATCAAGGCTAAGGGTGGGCCAACATCATACTGAATTCCAGTATTACCAATGGAGGGCACCACAAACCTGTAAGCCATTTTCATCCTGATGTTGAGATACTTTTGATCACATAGTGTATGTGCCCTGTTACAAAACCGAAGTTAAGAAACTATAGGTCTACGAATCCCATATTACAGACCTACCGGTACTTTGCAGGAAGGAGTTTATCAAGAGATCATTTTCTATAAGTTCTGCAAATGCTACATCACGTAGATAGTGGAATGTTTATTTCAAAAGGTCAAGAAGGGCACAATCCTGTTCATATGGTGAGACCCATGTTTGATATATATGTGGCAAAAAGTGAATGAGCACACAAACCAGGAGAAAATCTCACTATAAATAAAGGAATTTGCCCTTTTTGCATAGATTTAGTTTCAGGGTATTTTTGAAAAATAGGCCTAACATGTATGGCATAATTTTTTATGTTAAGTGAAAGTTGATGCAATTTGAATTGTGAAATATGTTATGGTAGTCAGGTAAATGCTAATGATGGCATTTTGCATGTAGTAAACAGACTGTATGAAAGTTACTATGGTAAAGGCCATGGATTGATTTTACACTAGCCCTGATCTACTTGATAATTTGTGGAAAAACAAAACTAAGGCAGTGGGTACAACAGTGAAAAAAGGACTAGCTAAAGATCTAATAGCCCAGAGACGGGGGAAGGGGGGGGGGGGAGACTTCCATTTTGTAGACAAGACCATATGCTGTTTGGAAGATGGAAAGACAGTAGGTATGTATGGAAAGACAGTACGTATGTATTTATTTTGACAACAAAACACAAAATGACAGCATCTAAAGTCAGTGTTAGAACAAATTTAGGAATTACCGAGAAAATGAAACCTGGTTGTATTTTGGAGTACAATAAAAAAACGGTTGGTGTAGACCACAGTGACCAGCTAATGGCTATACCCTTTTGAGAGGATGCAAATAAAGTGGTGGTGAGAAATTTGTATGTATTATACAAAAAGTTGAAGCCTACTAACAAATATCTAGTTGAATTCATTATGAATTGGCAGACGCTTTCAAAACAAAGGTGGTAAATACACCCAGTGGAAGACTTTACCCTAAATTGACTCTAGCTTCAGTAAAGTCCAAATGGCCTCAGAGGAGGTGCAAAGTTTGTGCTGAAAGAACCAAGGCAAGAATTGGCAAAATGGCAAGGAGAGGTACCAGTTACTATTGCGGAGAGTGTGATGTAAGACTTTTGTTTTCCAGAATGCTTCAATATTTTTCATACAAAAGCAAATGTAATCAAGTAAAGGAAGCCATACTTTCAAACAGTTTTGTTTTTAGTACCAACAAATTCTAATCTTATCTCTAGTTAGTGAAGTAAAGACGAAAAACATTATGTTGTTGTGAAAACAACACATTTTCATTTCAGCATAAAAAAGTTTTCACTAATGGGCGTCTATGTTCCTTGGCAGCTATGTATAGATGAAGGACCCATCTTTGAAATGCAGTAAATTGATCTAAGTGCCAGTAGCACCATATAAATAAAATTCAGAATAACTGCAAAAATGTGCAGTATAAACCAGTTGAGCCACACCATAGCTGCCCAGTCCTCAGAGTGTTAAGGAAGATTCATAAAACCCTGTTGCTTTTAATATATATCACAAAGCCCTTTTAACAGTTAGTCTGCCATAATTTTCTAAGTTAATATAAAAAGTTGCCTATCTTCTGCTATTGATTTCCCTACAGTTCAACAACATTGTGAATGAATGCTGGGTCTTTACAGCTGTTAGAAGGACCTGTGACTTCTATTTAAAATAATCATTCTTGTCTCAAGGATGGTATGACGCAATTGTTTTAAATTAGAGGACTTGATGGAGGGCTGAAAGAAGCAGTTAAGATTGGTTATCTTTATTTAGGTAGATAAGCAAACGGGTGGTAACTTTCAAACCATTCAAATTTATTGTTGCTTTCCATTTGAAGGTGGCCTTATTTGGCCAGAAACAGTTGAATAACAATGTGGTCTAAACTGTTTTATTCATAAAAGAAAATACTGAAGTAAGTCTAATGTCATTTTTGTCAACAGAATTGTGTCTGTTGTGTCTTCAGTGCACCTACATTTCTTACACTGAACATTTTTTCCAACAAGAAACAATGTTAAAAAGCTCTGTA
The DNA here is from genome assembly GCF_023864275.1 of Schistocerca cancellata. Classification (NCBI taxonomy): domain Eukaryota; kingdom Metazoa; phylum Arthropoda; class Insecta; order Orthoptera; family Acrididae; genus Schistocerca; species Schistocerca cancellata. Next base: position 1,118,908,854 of record NC_064626.1, on the reverse strand, counting down.
CTGTTGAGAACCATTTACAGATATACCATCATGCATATAATATCAAATAGTGGTACAGTTTTGTTACTGGAAATACCCAAATGCAGCATGGAAACATATCTCAACCAATTAATCTTATACAGATTACTTGAATTTGTCCATTATTATTTGTGTGTATCTCAGTAGTGCATTATACAGTTTAATGCTAGGCTCAAGTATGCCTTTTCGAAATAGTGCTGTGTGTGTCTGCTGCATATGCACGTTATGTGTGTGCCTTGAATAGTAGTTGTGCATAGATTCACTGCCAGAAGCACAAGGATCACAACTTTTCAGTTTTTCTTGTATAATAATTAAATTTTCTAATATGCTGTAGAATTTTCGTTTCTCGTAACAGCTGCCTCTACGATTTTCTTTGATTTTCTCTGGTCTACCTCAAAATTAATTTAAAGATATTTTCCTGTAGTCTGAAGGATATCTTCATAGTTTCCATGAAATACTATATCATATTTTGATACTGACAGAGCAGTTCAAAATCACACAGTTCTATGATTATTATATGAGATACGGTTACTTTGCATTACGATGAAACTTATCTTGTTCAGTTTTTTGTTTATATAATGTCTATCTTTTTCCTGGCCTTTATCCCATATCTTCATGAGGTCAGCATGTTTATTATTGGATTTGGCAATGTTTGACACTCCTTTTTCTCTCAGGACAGAATTCGTATACCTGCGACTGTCTGCATCTAGCCTATCTCCTGTGAAAGCATGTGAATGTTTTCTAAATGTTGGAATTATGAAACTGAGGTGGGACATGTAGTCAGATGGTGAATGTTTTCTAAATGTTGGAATTATGAAACTGAGGTGGGACATGTAGTCAGATGTGGGAAGCCACCTAAAGTCCACATCCAGACCTGCCAGCAAACCTACCATTGTTGTTAATCTGCCAGATGGATTTGATCCAAGGTTGTCACACCACCCCAAATCCCAGAAGTGGCACACAAACACGCAGGGCTATGCGGACTGGTCTGTTTACATAATTGCTCTGTATATAACATTTCAGCTTATGTTGTCGCCAAATGCCTGGGAAGCCTGCAAAGCCTGCACTCTCTGTTTTGGCTCTTGTTCATTTAGACCAATCTGTAGATTAGTTGGTACCACACTCTGTGTGGTAATTGTGTCCAATGCAACTGTTTTTTCTAGGTTTTTAAGTAAAGTTGTTGTCATGTTATCTACTCTAGTCTTTGTGAAAGCTTCAAAATTTTCTGTAAATATTTATTTTGTATTTTCTGTAATTAAGATGTTTGCTTCATTTGCTAATTTGTATATTTCACTGTTGTTGTTTAAGTTTATAAATCATTTACATGCAGCAAAAACAGGAATGGTCACAATGCAGATCCTTGGGAGACAACATGTTTAATTGGTTTGTGAAAACTTCTTTGAGATGGATAAAATGGCATATCATGTCATCATAAAAGTTAGGTTTGTTGCCAGTGTAAACTCATAGAAAGCTATTGAAGTTTTATTAAACATCTGTTTGAGACACAGAAAGAACATCACAAAAATGCAACCACAGATGAAGTTACTGAGAGAGTGCACAATATGATGTCAGAGAATCAGTAATTAAATGTGTACGAAATAGCTGATACATACATGTGTCATATGAAAGAACATACTACATTTTAAAGAAGTCAAATTGACTTTGTGAACCAATTTGTTACTGTGGGTGAGATGTGGGGATCTACACCTCCTCTCTGCAAAAACAGTATGAAATCAGTGACAGGGTAATTCACACAGAACCACATAGTAAAGAGTTTTTTTCTGTCCCATTTGGGCATGAAGTGTAGGAAAAATGATAATGTAAATGCCTTTGCATGCACTGTAATTAGTCCAATCCTGTCTCCACAGTTCCTTTGGCCTGACATATGTTTGTAGATTCATTACATCATACTGTTTCTTGAAACTTTGGAACTAGGCTTTCGTATGCTACTCGTAGTTAACATCTTATCTTCAGGCATCTCCCAGTTCAGGTTTTTCAGCATTTCTGTGAAACTCTCCCATGGGTCAAGCAAACCTAAGACTTCTGTAGCTGATTGATATATGGCACATGGAAATGTGTACATCACAGAGACATAACTGGGCTTTGATTTACTGCTTTTTTTCTAGTGTAAGTGCATACACAGCTACACAGACACATCCAACCAAAGCTCTGGCGTCCAATATTGTATAGTAAAATTCTTAAGTTTGTATTTGTACAAATTTAAAGAAAATACCAAAGGGAAGAACAATCTGCTAGGGAGCATGCTTATACTTGCACACACATATTCAAATTACAAATGTAATTCTTAAATGTACATGCTGAAGAAAGCTCACGACACATTTAGTCACACAATGAATAAATCATATGAAACAACCATTTGTTAACCAAAATAGCACTAGTATACATTGTTAGTATACTTCAGAGAAGTTGCCTGCAGAGGCTGCTTCTGTCTCTTAATGTATAAGCTGATTCACTCCATGTCCCCAAGGCTCTCCTTCGTATGGGATTTACAAAACACAGTATGTAAGTGAATGAATGAACACAAAAGTGGAAAATCTGGTATGAAATAACTGAATAGGAGGCACTGAACAGTAAACACACACACACACACACACACACACACACACACACACACACACACATATGGGGGGGGGGGGGGGGGGGAAGAGAGAGAGAGAGAGAGAGAGAGAGAGAGAGAGAGAGAGCCCTCTCACACACCAAGATAAGTTAATGTAAATGAATACAGAATGTGTAACAATGACAGTGACTACCTGGCAGAAGGCCTCCACCAATTATCTGACTCCTCCACCTATAAACCTGCAAATCCAACACAAACTCCAACCCCTGCTTAAAACCTTATGCCCTTCCCAGAACATCTCCCCTGAATCCATTTCCTTGCTCACTCCTATGACACCATGCACACCCATCTTCTACATGCTCCCCAAAATCTACAAGCCCAACAATCCTGGACGCCCCATTGTGGCTGGTTATTGTGCCCCCAATGAAAGAATTTTGGCCCTAATTGACCAACACCTCCAATCAATTGCCCGTAATCCAGCCTTCCATGTCAAAGACACTAACCACTTCCTTCACTGACTCTCCGCCATCCACACCCCTTTCCCTCCTGGATCCCTACTCATCACTGTTGAAACCACCTCCCTATACACCAACATCCCTCATGCCCATGGTCTTACCGCTATTGAACAATACCTTTCTCATTGTCCTTTTAACTTCATCCTAACCCACAACTACTTCTCATTTGAAGGGAATGTCTATAAATAAATCTGCGGCACAGCCATAGGTACTCGCATGCCACCCTCACTTGACAACCTTTTTATGGGCCATATAGAAGAGACCTTCCTAACCTCCCAAAACATCAAACTCCCAGTCTAGTTCAGGTTCAGTGATGATATCTTCATGATCTGGACTCAGGACCAAGACACACTATCTTCATTCCTTCATAACCTCAACACCTCCTCTCCCATCCACACCTCTGATCACATTAAACCCACCAATCACTAACTGTACTTGCATTTTGACAGCTGTCATCCCTTTCACACCAAAAAATCCCTCCCATATAGCCTGGCTACCAGGGGATGGTATCTGCAGTGACAAAAACTCCCTAGCTCAGTATGCTGAGGGTCTCACCATGGCCTTCAGAGACAGGCTCTATCCCCCAGTATTAGTCTTCAAACAGATCTCCTGTGCCATTTACCCTCACACCCCCAATCCTTCCACCATCCCCAAAAAGTGTCTCCTTTATCACCCAGTACCACCCCAGACAGGAACGACTGAATCATGTCCTTTGCCAGGGCTTTGATTACCTATCATTGTGCCCTAATATGAGGGACATCTTACTCGAGATACATCCCACCCTTCCTAAAGTGATGTTCCGTTGCCCAGCCAAGTGCCACAACATCCCAGTCAATCCTTATGCCACACCCAATCCCAACCCCTTTCCATAAGGATGACAACCCTGTGGAAGAACCAGGTGCAAATCCTGCCCCATCCACCCACCCAGCACTTCCTATTCCAGTCCTGTCACAGGTTTATCCTAACCCATCAGGGGCCAGGCCACCTGTGAAAGCAGCCATGTCATTTACCAGCTCTGCTGAAATCATTTACAGTTCTTTGTATTGGTAGACTACCTACCAACTGTCCACCAGGATGAATGGCCACTGCCAAACTGTGGCCAAGAGCAAAGTAGACCAGCATGTGGCACTGCATGCAGCTGAACATAACACACTTGATGTCAATGGCGACTTCACTACCCGAGCCATCTGGATCCTTCTGTCCACCACCAGCTTTTCTAAACTGCGCAGATGGGAGTTATCCTTACAACAAACGTTCTCCACTTCCGTAATAATCCTGGCCCCAACCTACCGTAACATACTGTCCCCACACTGTCCACAATTTCCATTCCATCTGTCCTATCACCTACTCTCCATTCTCACCTCCCATCCTGTTTATCCACAGCCCTCTGCAATGCATCCACTCATCTTTCCCAGCTCCTCTTCTTTTTCCCCCCACTGTCCTGCTCCACAATCTCCTAATGCCACACCTGTCGGCTGTGTAGTCCCAGCACTCTCCACCACACAGCATTCGTCTCTCTCTCTCCCCACCCATACACTCCTATCCCTTCCCCTTCACCCTCCTCATCCTCTCCAGGTTGCTGCTAGCATCCCACGTGATGTTGCATTCCGGCCCGAGATGCTAGAGTTGGTGGTTGTGCATGTATGTGTGAGATGTGCTTGCTTTTGTGTATGTGTGTGAAGGCTGTGGCCAAAAGCTATATGTGAGTGACTTAATTGTGTCTGCCTGCAACTTGACATGTCTTCTTTATGGCAAGTAGCAATCTGTCTTTTCCTACAGTGTTGATAGTCCTACCTGGAGTTTCCATTGTTTGAATGTTTAACATCATTTTGATGGGTTGAGTTAGGCATTTTGCATGGTGAAGACATTCTTAATTTATTGTTATTCTTTTTCTTCCTATCTTTATTTTTGTCAGAACAAACACACACTACACAAACTTAACAACAACATAAAAGGCATCTTGATGTACAAGATATGAGTACTGTGTAATACTTGTTAGTTCCTCAGTAACAGCAAAGTGACACTGTGACAAGGGACTGTGTTAAGGCAGTTGCAAATTAGTTTATATTTGGAACATGTAAAACACTAGGAACTGCATTCTCATTAACTGTAACACAGCAAAGTAACTCACTGATAAGAGTTCTGCAATAACCTGTGCATTCTTCTCCTCCATTTATTTAATTATTCAAGTCTGCACTATTTATGAGACAGTGCATGAGGCACCTACAGAAAAATCATTTATTTCACATAATATGCAAAGTGATTTGCAGCTCACACTTGTAAGAAGTGCTGACAAGAAATCATTAGTAACAGACAAGCACTCTCCCTGTGCATTATTAACAGTGGAGATATTCGTACTTGAAGACAGAGTATATATGAAAAAATAAGAAAACACTATTTAGTGCTTTGTTAAAAAGCATAAAATTTAGTTTATGACTGTGTGATGTGAAATATTGCTACAAAGTATGCCATAATGAATCCTGTTCAGTTAAAGTTATCATTTAGGAAAGTTATTGATAAACAAAAAAGAAATTGCTAACAGAGTTATAATATTTCTCAAGTTATGTATAAGCATTTGCAAAGTTTATTAGGCATGTACAAGAAGAAGTGAAAATATCAGAAATAATATTTTTACTTAGTTTAAGAAATACTGCTTTCCACTGATGACACCCAAAACCTGACCCTTTCTTTTCCCTGTAGCTAGTAGTCTTAAGTGCTTCCAATTTCATTCACTGTGAAATTGAATGGCATAATGTTACTTTGACTGTTCTTTCTAATTTAGTTTGATATGGAAATGTAACCAATATTTTACACAGCATTGACTCAAGCAGTATGAAATTATGCTAATACATTTTAAAAAGTCCTGCAAATCCATAGCAATGTGGCTGTAAATGAGAATGGTATAAATAACATACAAACATGTATATTTGTGACAGAAGAGGAGCATCTGCTTATCAGCAATGAAAACAATAACAGAGCTGAATCATACAGTTTTACCAAGACTGTTGAACCTCAGGTTTCAGAAAGATTTAACACGCACCCTACAATTACAAGTCTTGTATTTTAGCTCTCTCAGTGTGTGTTCTTTTTATTTTTTTTTTTTTTTTTAAGGTAAATTGTTTCAGAGCCTCAGACACCCAGTGAGTTCCATTTTTTTTTTTTGGGGGGGGGGGGGGGCGCTTAAAAAAAGACGCAAACCATGCTGCAGACAATTCTAATAAAGGTACCACTCATTTCCAACAACAGTGTCATAACTCATAATTTGTCATATTTGAGTTGTTGACATGAAAAAAACCACTTGCGGGAGTTCCTCTGAATGCTACATCATCGTAGCTCTAAATGCAAAATTCACTGATAAAGGGTGTTTGTGGTGCTGTCACATACTTCGAATCCAGCACTTCAGTTACTAGCAACACTTGCACATCTCAGTTGTGCTCTGGCAGTTGTCCTGGTGTTGCCACATAATTTGTGCGAAGAGTGTCGTAGTCTGTATTAAAACGTTACTGCTTCAGGATTGTGACAGGTAAGGTCACTGATGTTTGTATCAATAATGTATTATTTTAACATATGACTGATGTTCATTGGTGTATTTGGAATACATGATAGTCACATTTCAAAATGTGATGTTCTTGCAGCAATGTTGTTTTCAACTCTGCCTGTACTACCTTTACTTATGGCATTACTTCAACAAATCTGGCAGTAAAGCTGATAACTGAACTTTGAACAAAACACAAATGTGACACTTTTGCAGAAAACAAGTGAAAGACCTTCAGATGTAGTTTGTAATATTTTGTTGTATGATACTATTATTCCTGTCTTAGTTAACATTATTTCCATATAAGATGTGGAGTTTAAACTTATAATTTTTCATAATTTCAGGATTCATGTATAATCATGATAGGTCAAGGGCAGCCTTGGAGTCTAGTTTGAATGAAACTCCTTTGCAAGATGTTGGTATGTACAGTTCAATAATATGAGACAATGGTATTTGACCAAATAATACTACAGTTAAACTCCTTTTTAGGAAATGCTTCAACTTTAGCCACGAAGTTAATGATAACGCAATTCATGATGGAGACAAAGAAAGTTTATTTTCTGGGAGTAGTAACTTGTTGTTGGCATCCACTAATGCCATTACCACATTAGTGTCGTTATCATCCAGTTCTTCATCCTCATGCAGTAGTTGCAGTAGCTTTGAGTCATCACCTGAAGACTGTGATTGTATAGTTGGTGATAACCACCTACATACCATAGGAGGATAGTGTGTCAGACAGTGATGAAAGTTGGTGAGATAAACATCTTTGTGTTAATACCGTTGATGCTAGAGTAGTTTTGGCGAGTGGGGCTAATTCTACATCTCGCACACTATTTTTCAATAAAAATGCTTCCACTTTGATAGGGATGGAAATGATATTAATGAGCCCACTAGAGCAAGGTATGAAACACAAATGTGATGTAGAAAAATGGTGCAGGAATATTGTTAAAGATGCTAGAAATTCTGGAATGGAATACAAAATGCGAATAAAGGATAAGTGAATAAGGGAGGAAAGAAAAATTACACCAGCATCTTCAGATAAATGTAGACTTAAAACATTCAGTGAAGAAGAAAGATTGAAACTGTTTTTGGGATATTGGCATTGGGCAACTTTGAAAAGCAGAGACATTTCATAAAAAACAGTATGAATGAAATGAAAGCCCCATATCACTACGTGCGAGATGGTAGCAAGAAATATGGCATTTTATTGTTGTGTAGGACAAACTTCTCCATGTTTGTAATCTGTTCTTCATGAGTACATTAAACATAAACAGTTTCCCTATATGTACAGTGGTGGAGAAACAAAACAAGGTTGCCAATGTCTTTATGGAAGAAGATAAATGAGGGAAGCATGGAAAACAACCAAAGATCAATGAAAGTGTAAAAGAAGGAATCAGAAAATTTACCGGTTCTGAAAGCCACTGCACTAGATCAAATACATCCAAATATTTTATCAAAGAGGGTAAGACCATTTCAGGAATTCATAAAGATTACCGTGTCACATTGCCAAGTTAATAATGTTGAACATGGGAATTACATATTGTTCGACTGTTTATTTACTACTGAATTCAACATTTCATTTTTCATACCGAAAAAAGATCAATGGGGTCTCTGCACTGCATATAACAATGCCAAGGATGAAAGAAAGAAACACTGGAAGAAAATTACATTGAACACTTGGCTGAAAAAGAATTATGTCGAATTGAAAAGACAGGTGATAAGGAAACAGCATCAGAAGGAACAGTTGTTGCAGTCTATGATTTGCCAGCAGTGATGCAACTACCGAAGGGGGACATATCACTATTCTACTGTAAATCAGAATTAAATATACTAAATTTAACAGTCTACAACTTGAAATATAATTCCTGTAAGTGTTATGTTGGGATGAAAGCCACAAACACAGAGATGTGAATGAACTGGCAACCTGTATATTGCAGTACTTGACAGAGAAAGCTGACAAAGACAAAAGTCCTTTATATTTTATTCTGACAATTGCACCAGGCAACAAAAGAATTAATTTACTTGCTGTGTACCTCTATGCAGTCCAGTTCCTGAATGTAAGAAGTATAATGCACAAATACCTCATCTCACACAAAATGAAGGTGATTCTGCCCATCTCTTGATAGAGAGGAATGTAAAACATTTGCTGAAGAGCAGCCCTATCTACACACCTGAAACGTACACCTCTGGTGTTAGAACTGCAAGAAAGACTTGAGAACCATTCATTCTATGATATGAAGCATGTGCAGATGGACATAGCATCTGTTAACATGGGAGCCATAACAGTTTCTTAAGTAAGAGTCTTTCAAAGTTGTGAAGCAATCAACCTGTTTAATTTTCCACAAACTGTCTTATTCAGATGCATATTTTCAGGAAGCTACTGACATAAAAAGGAAGATGAGATCATCTAACAATCATGTAATGCTGACCCCTGCATTCACTGTATAGCCAGGAATCTCTGAGAGAAAGAAAGCTGATTTGGTAGAATTGGTAAAGGAAGGAAGAATGATTAGGTTTAGCGTCCCACTGACATAGAGGTCATTAGAGATGAAGCTTCAGCTCGGATTTGTGTCAAGGACAGGGAAGGGAGTTGGCCATGCTCTTTCAAAGGAACCATCCTGGCATTTGCTCAGAGCGATTTATGGAAATCACAGGAAACATAAATTTGTATAGCTGAACGCAAGTTTGAAACATCATCCTCTCGAATGTGAGTCCACGCTCAGCAATTGATTTGGTATGCAAGAATTTGATCCCGAAGTTCTATGAACATCATCTGTTAGTAAAGAGACACAAGACTAAAGGAATGTTTTGTGTGGGGAAGTAAAATCCACATTTTGTTGATAAGTTTGTTAATTGCTTGTTTGGAGAGATGAATCGAAAACCATTTTGTATAATTTAACTTTTCAAAGAATTGAAAGAATTTCATAATGATAATTATTATATTTCTATTTTAATATATTCACAACTTGAAGTAAACCAATTATGTGTGGCAACAAAGATGTCCTATTTCAAAATAAAACATAACGTTTGTTCAGAATTTGTAGTAAGAGTGTCATAAAGCACACAGAGGGCAATAGAACAAACTCATAGGTAAGACAGGCTATTTATTGAGTGATTATTGTAAACAATTATATTTTGGAAACTTCCTTCTATCAAATTATACTATGAAAGTATTCCAGAATGTCTATCTACTAAAACTATAAGACTTCAAAACCTTTCAAAGGCTTTCCTGAAAAATCACAGATTTTGAGTTACGACACTGTTTTCACAAATGAGTGGTATGTGGTACACCATTACGACATACCTGCAAGGTCATAACAAATTTTGTCAATGCAGACATGGACATGTACACTATAACAGTCTACCTGTGAAGTTCTTTGTGGAATGAAGTTTGTTACTTTATTTATGGAATCATTCATCAATTATGTGTTACACTCTGGCCTTTCTCCTCTCTATAAATTGGAATTTTTTATTTACTCTGTTCCCCTCCTCCCTTCCTCTTTTCTGTGTACTCCTCCTCCATTTATCTCCTTTTCCAGTCATACTCTGTTACCTCTTGGGTAAACTACTATTGTTGAATTATTAATTAAAAACAGGACATCATTAGTAGCTATCTGAAATTTGAATCGCAGTCCACTGTTACCCCCCCCCCCCCCCCACATCAAGTCAAATCAAATGAAAACTTTGTCTCACTACAGGCCTCATACAACCTGAGGTATTGTGTCATATGTGAATTGTCTGCATATGTTCTAACAAAATTAATCTGCAGCTATCCAATGCCCCCATAAAAGCCTCCATCCGTACCAAAATCACTGACCTTTAACACTACCACTATTCAGAAAGCTGCCATCCCTTCCATACTAATAAATCCCTCCTATACAGTCCAGCCACCTGTGGATGGCACACATATGGTGACATAGTTGCACATGTCCCTAATCCTAGAACCATCCTGATGAATCCACTGCAAAAGCACCACTCTCCCCTCCCCCTCCCTCATTATGCAGTATCGCCCCGGACTGGAACAAGTTTATCACCTCTTCTGCCCAGGCTTCAACTACTCATCATTGTACTCTGAAATAAGGTGCATCCTTGTGACAATGCTTCTCACTTTTCCCAATTTATGAAATACCCTTAGGCCAACCTCTAGCCACAAGACCCCCAAGACCCTGGTGCAAGATCTGTTCTAAGCACCAACTGAGGACATCTTTAGTCAGTGGCAACACAGGAATACCCTATGCTGTGAGAGGCAGGGCCACACAGACATCTGTGAAAGCCATTATGTAACATTCCAACTCTGCTGTAGCTCATATACAATCTTTTATCGTGGCATCACTACGAACCAGCTGTCCACCAAATGAAAGGCCATTCAAAAAGCAGCCAAGAGCAAAACTAACCATGAAGTGATGCAACATAATGCTGCGGAGTGTACGCTGATATGAAACTTCCTGGCAGATTAAAACTGTGTGGTACTCACAGCTTTACTTCTGCCAGTATTTCTTCTCCTACCTTCTGTGTAGTTTTAATCTGCCAGGAAGTTTCATATCAGCGTACACTCCGCTGCAGAGTGAAAATCTCATTCTGGAAACATCCTCCAGGCTGTGGCTAAGCCATGTCTCCGCAATATCCTTTCTTTCAGGAGTGCTAGTCCTGCAAGGTTTGCAGGAGAGCTTCTGTAAAGTTTGGAAGGTAGGAGACAAGATACTGGCAGAAGTAAAGCTGTGAGTACTGGGCGTGAGTCGTGCTTCGGTAGCTCAGATGGTAGAGCGCTTGCCCGCGAAAGGCAAAGGTCCCGAGTTTGAGTCTCGGTCGGGCACACAGTTTTAATCTGCCAGGAAGTTTCAATATTATAGTAGTCTGAACAATATGTGACAAGTTAAAATAGTGTGCCAGACCAGAACTCAAACTTAGATATTTGTCTTTCTTCAGAATGATTATAATAATAATTAATAATAATAATGAGATGTGAAGTTGAAGCTCTGAGTCTGTCTGTAAAATACAGACATACAGTTTTAACTTGTTTATCTTGGAGAGGCTATTACATTTTAGTTACGAGCTACTTACAATTGAATAGTCCACTGGCTTTCTTGCTTGCAGCACCTGTGGTCTCTGACACTTTTTCTGAGGCCACCTTTGTAGTGTCTTGAACGGCCTTCTGAACGCCGTGTCGTGTCTCATCCAGTGCCTTCATAAACACAAGACATGACAAGTATAATATTTGCAGCATTAATTAGACAGGCAAGTTTCAAATTTTAGAACTGCTTTGGTAACTAGTTATACTATTATAATAATAATTTAATGATGTTTTGAATGCACTTCTTTAACGTGTGCTACAGTTAAAGATCCAATGACAAAAGCTAGCAATTCTATTTGAATCAAGAAAATAATGCTAATGAGAAAGAAGAGCACACTACTAAGTTAAAATATGTTTCTAAATGTGAATTCTTCACCCCCAATGAACCATGGACTTTGCCATGGTGGCGTCACTTGAGTGCCTCAATGTTACTGATAGCCAATACCACTGGTACAACTGCAATGGAGGGGTATATGATGAGAGGTCATACAAATGTTTGGTTCCTGAAGAGGGGCAGTAGACTTGTTAGTAGTTGCAGGAGCAACAGTCTGTATGGTTGACTGATCCGGTCTTTTCATACAGTTGACATGGCCTTGTCTGCTGGTACTGCAACCGTTTGTTTCTGCCTAGTCAGTCAGTCAGGTTCTGGCTGTCACCTGTCATGTACCAGCAGAGCAGCAAGTTACATTTTTAGCTTTCTGTGTCTTCTTCATAGTTTAATTCTTAAATTCTGTGTATGTTTTTGTATTTATAAGGTGTAATCTCATATTTTAGTAGCAGTAAAGTGCAGATTCATGTAGTCTGTAGCACAGTTGTCATTTCTTTTGAATGTCATTTTACAGTGTACTTCTTAAGTTAGTCATGCTGAGATGGATTGGCTGCAGTTGGCAAACAGCTGAAGGTTCTTGCAGCTACAGTCAGCTGTCTTCAGGCTGCTGTCTCGGATCAGAGAATCTGCTGCATCACATGGGTCACGTCAGGCATCGCTTGTTTCACCCACGAGCCCAGCTGCCATGGCACCTTCCAGTATACCCAATGCCGTGGATCTGAAGTCGCAAGTAATGCATCCGTGTCACTGGAGGTGAGGTTCAACGTGGAGGCTGGCCGTCTAGTCTCACTCATTCACCCTGTGAGTGGATAGGTGCCTGCTCTTTCAGCAGGGTCTGAGCAAGCACATGGGGAGAGAGGTTTGCTAGTTATCAGGAGATCCAGTCTCAGTTCATGTGAACAGCTAGTGGAAGTGGTGAAGACTGCTGGCCTTGCATGTGCGGTCCCAAGCAGAGCTCACAGTTTTGAAGCACTGTTCTCCGAGTTGATTGGTTTGGAGCTGAGTGGAAGGTCTCGACCAAAGGCTTCATTGTTTCTGTGACAGTTTTGGCTCCAGTTTTCTGGACCTGCGTTATCAGGTGGAGAATTGTAGGACTCCCCTTGATAGGTCAGAGATGCACCACATAAAGGACGCAGCTAGTCAGGTAGCAGAGCACTTGTGGAGTCGACATGGGGGCTTTTTAGGCTACAAAGTAGTTTTAAGGTTCTCTGGTGAACACTCACCAGTTGCCACATACAGCACAACCATACCACATTCAGAGTAAAGGCACTTCTACTGTCAAAATTTTATCAGTAAAGTGTCAAAGTGTCCACAACAAAGTTCCCCAATTTACTGCCCCCTAGGAAATTTGTCACACCCTAATTTTTCTCAGGACCAAGGGCTGACTGAAACCCAAAGTAGAAAGCTCTGAAATATTTGACGAACCATGGAATGTGTATTGGAAAGACAGAATAGATGCCATAGAAGTTGACAAAAACAGTTTCTCTATTGAGGGCAAATTTGAGTGTGACTGAAGTTATCTGGATGCATATAACAGGTCTAGGTGAATTCAAGTTAATTGTTGGATGTTTTTATTGGCCACCCGATTCCCTACACTGAGTAGCATGAAAACGCCCAGATCATGAAATATTAGTTGGAGACAATTTTAACCTATTGAGTACAGGCTGTGATGTCCACAGATTCACTGCAGTGGTACGCACAGGCTGTCTTGTGAAGCACTTTTGAATACATTTTCTGAAAACTGGTTCGAGGGCCTACATGCAATGGAAATATTTTAGAACTTGTAACTACAAATAGGCCTGACCTTATCGATGGTGTGGATAGCAACAATGGTTATTTAAGTTAATAAATCCCTCAAGAAAGCCAGGAGAGTGTTTAGGCCAGAAATAGCAAATAAGCAATTGCTACTATCCCACTTAAACAATGAATGGACATCATTTAGTTCTGGTATGGTGGACAAAGAGGAATCATGTACAAAGTTTAAACGAATTGTAAATCACACTTTGGAGAAGTATGTGCTAAGTAAGTGAACTAAAGATGGAAAGGACCCTCCATTATTTAAAAAGAGACTGTGGAAAGTCCTGAGAAAGCAACTGCAACCACCGTACTCTAGTAGAAGCCAAGAACCAGAGAAAATTTTGGTACTATGTAAAATCAGTAAGCAGGTCAAAGGCTTCTGTCCAGAGAATCACTGACCAGTCTAGGTGTGCCAATAGAAGATAACAAAAGGAATGCTGAAGTTTTAAATTTCACATTTAGGGAATTGTTCATGCGGAGATGAGAGTCAAGTATCGTATCGATGATCACAAAGGCTTTGTTAAAGGTCACTACTGCAGTTATGAGTGCTAATAAAACAAAATGGGAAAAAGTATTTCTCCAAAAATTTTGAACCGTTGTACAAGGAATTCAAGTAATTTTGTGCATCAGTTAGTTACCATGGACAAGATGTGCGCCACCGCTTCACTAATTAATTCATGATGTACAATGGACCATACTCTTTCTTCTGATATTCCTATGGAAGTAGTTATTTCTTTGTTTTTGCCTGTTCATACAGTTTCGGGTTACCCTTCTTGTGGATCAGCTTCAAGATATTGGAGCAGTGTTAAGATTTGATCAAAGAATTTCTAGTCAAAGTTGCTGGAGAAACATTACCAAGTAACTGACTTTTCTGATTTTCCAGATTTTGGTCAGTTGACACACTTGACTCAGTACATCTGCTGTTATCATGGAAATGACCAGTTTTTTATTCTTTACAATAAAGATGAAGCTGAAAGAATATTGCATAAGTTAAACAAGGGGAAAAAGTTGTACTTTCCACATAACAAAAGAAAGAAATGCAGAATAACTGGTGTGTTAGAAGCTTCACAATGCTATTCATGGATGGTGTGGTTCTGCCACCAGCAAAATGTGTCAAAGGCTTTAGGACAGAAGACGATGCAAAACTTCACAACAAAAAAAATCATGAGCGTGATGTCACAATTGTTTACATTACGTTCGCTTGAGCAGTTGCCAGCGAGCTCATGCGCAGTTCAGTTGCTTATGGGCGGTACCTTCTCCTACTTCTGGCTTAAAGTGTGGCTGTTGGCTATATCAGCAGTAGCAACAAGCAGGGACATGCTACCAAGAAAAATTTTTCTCGCGCGCCCAAGCTGCCAGATTCACGCATGCGCCGATCAGTCTGAATGGTGGAGGGGAGCGGGTAGTCCCCACTAGACCAGTATTTACCTGTTGCTGTTTCCTCTTCATTTACAGCTCTCATTTCAAATGAACACAAAACAGATTTCTGTGGCCGGAAATCACCAAGTGAATTAAAATACATTCACATGATCACGGAAGGCCAAAATACGTCATTAGTTACAGTTTTCTTATTTCCAAGTTTTTGGCAGCCAATTATTAATCGCCTTGCAGAACAATGAAGTTATTTTTATCAGTTTGCTAAAGAAATTTGGCTTTTATTAATCTTTTCCACTGAGGAAATCAATTTAGTTGAAACGAAGCGTTTCACTCTACACTATTAGCTGGTTTCAACTGTTCGCTGATTTAGAAGTGCATGTGTACATCTTCCGGCACATACAGCATTACGCCATAATAAAGAATCAAGCACAAGATAACACTGTAGTTGTGTACCACATAAATTTACATCCCGAAAGCCACAATGAAAAGCTTAATGTCAGATGGGGACCTACTTCATCGAGAATCTCAACATATGAATGAGCACTTGAAGCCAAATTATGCATTTTAGTGTGGTTTACGAAATTCCGATGCTCTTAGAGTATCCTCTGATGTCTTGTTTCTTTTATGGCATAATGTGAGATCTCTTAAGGGGAGATGGATGGCAAGTGGGCTTCAAAAATCCGATTTTTAGACTTAAGAATATTTGAAATGCCTGGTCTTTCCGGCATGAAACAGTTTTTGTTTTATATAAATACGACAATTTTTTCGTGAGATATGATGGTTTTCCAAATGCTCTGTGCAATCTGGAGATGGTGAATGACCGGGTATGTGCAGAACAAGCCTATGGTCCTAATGTCATAATTTATAAATTAGAGTGCATTGGGCATGCCCAGAAGGGAATGGGGTCCAGTTTGAGAAGATTATTGAAGGAAAAGTCAAAAATACTATTGGAAGAAAGGTGGTAAAGGTCGCCTGACAAATGTTGAAATAGGTAGATTACAGAATTATTATGGCTTGGCCAGAAGAAGAAATGTTAGAAAACATGAAAAATGCTTCATGGGCTATTTTTTTACATAAACTTTCCACAAAGGAAAATCCAGTGCACGGTCTTTGCCCGAATGATCCTGAAACTTGGTGCAAGTACATGAAATTAAACCCATATTTAGAGACCTTTGTAAAGATACCTTGTTGAAGAAATGTCTTCATGGGAAAACCCAAAATTTAAATGAATGTGTGAATTCTGTCATTTGGAACCGGTTACTGAAAACTGTATTTGTTCAGCTTACAACCTTCATATTTGGTGTTTATGATGCTATTTTATGCTTCAATGATGGTGTAA
Source organism: Schistocerca cancellata (assembly GCF_023864275.1). NCBI lineage: Eukaryota > Metazoa > Arthropoda > Insecta > Orthoptera > Acrididae > Schistocerca > Schistocerca cancellata. Next base: position 1,118,892,296 of record NC_064626.1, on the reverse strand, counting down.
TTATGGGACGTTTTGGAATTATTGGGCATAAAATCTAGTGGAAATACTGCAAAATCCTTGGGGCAAATAGATAAAGAGAGAATCTGTAAAGCAGATATTGCTAATTTAAAATGCACAAAAGAAGCCAGACAGAAAAGAAGAGGGACCTAGACAAGAAAAGAAGATCAATATATTAAGATGATGCTCAGTATGGTGCAGGAAAATATTAGTGGTAATTCTCATCAGTAACTATACTAGAATTTCAATATTAAACTTTAAATGCATTTTTCTAAAAACTACATTTTTTTACTTTCAGGAACCATTATCTGATAAACTAATGGGGTTAGAAACATGAAATTTGGTCAGTTTGCACTGCAGATGGTAATTAGTTGTTATAAGTAAATTGAGAATCACCAAACAATCAGAAACTGTTTTATAATAATTAATGTACAAAAAAAGTTAAATTTTACTAGTGAAAGAATAATTTTTTTTTCTTCGATCCATAAGAGGTATTATGTTCATTTTACTTGTAAATTGAAGCATACATGTTATATAAATGCAATAAAAATTTCATTGTTTTATCACTTAGAGTTCTTTTGAAAAGTGTACCTATTCAAAGGGTAAAATAGCATTGACAGAACAGACGTACGAACACACGGGCTTCCTACGTCGTCGTAGTTGCGCACGCGCAGTAACGCCTGTTTCTGGCAACTGCTGAAACGAACCTTTTTCTAACAGGTAGCAGGAAAACATTGCAAATGGTAGTTTGAAAGGCATTACTTTTAAAGTAAATTTCCTTTTAAGCAAGATGAATTATGTTACATGTGAGAATGTGTGACAAATTTCTTAAATCACAGAGAGTTTGACTCTCATTTAAAACTTAACACTTTGAGGACCAGCCACTCGGAAGAATTTCTAGCCCAGAAAACCAGACATGTATGTCATTATTAATGTTTTACTGGCCATTTGTGTGAGGTATCTGTTAGTATGACATGCAGGAAAAGACCAATATTGTAAGTGGAGGCTTACCTGTTCTTGTAACTTATTAATCTTCGACCAATATCATATGAGGAAGCCTAGCTTTTCTTGTAGATACACCATGTATATTAATTTAAATCATTAACTTTTCCTATCTGTGTGTTTGTGCTACTTAAAAGTGATGTTGCTATTGGCTGACTACATCACGTGCCCTACGCTCTGAATATGTGCTATCATCAGCTGGCAAGATAACGTGACGTGAGCTATGATTGGCTTATAAGAAGGCATCGCAATCTCGATTTCAATGTTTCGGAAACTAACATGCTGTTTGTGATGGAATTCGAATTCATTCTTTCGTAATACGAAAATATGCAGCGTACATGTTGTTGCACATCAAAGACCTTTCAAAAATGTTTTTTTTTTTATAAAGTGCTAGAAAGTTTTATGTTGGTGTATAAAACCTTAATCATTCAAAAGGGTTGATAACTTTTACAGTTCCGAGGGAAAGAATTCTGTCACTTAACACGCTAAAAGTGTATTTTTAACCGGGAAATCCAGAAATTTTTCTTTCCTTGTCCGTATACACCTTGAATGAGATCAAACAAGATTCCTGCTGAAGTACTACTCATAGAATAAAACCTGATAAAATACTCATTTGCTGTCAAATTTTCAGAAACGACTCTGAAACAAACATAGACTTGCTCCATTTGGGACATGTCACAAATTTCATCCAATAAAATTGAAAAATATTCTGTAGTTTTCTTGCCCATAATTCCTTACAAAACTGCAGTCGCCATCCAATCAAGAATTTCATTTTGATTATTGTGGTGACGCTATTTGTAATGATCTCTTTGTAACTAAGGTTTTGATTCTGCCCCATCTTCTGCTCAAGGCTTTACAAATGTCATGAAGTTGGGATTTTGAACATTGTTGCATCCTTTTATGAGGAGACTCTATGTTGACAGTCCTTGAATGTGCTGTTTATTTAAATAATGCGGGTCGATTAGCCATCATGTGTTTGAGCTGATGATATTGAGGGAACTAAGCTAGTATTTTCAACATTTTTAATGCAATTAGTATGAAAAGAATTTATTGCATGGGTCCTTATCCACACTGCTCCCTGTTTCCAGTTTGAAAATCCACCATCTACCCCAACCTTTTTCGATTTTATGGGCTGCTTGTCAAAAGTGACAACTTTCACTTACACAGATTTGACAAATTTCTGTTATTGTTGGTTGATTGAAGCCTTGGCTTAAGTTTTGTCTAATTTTTGAAAACTGAAGGCACTGAAAAGTTCCTTGCTCCTGATCCTAAAGACTGAAATATACTTTTATATGATACAAAAATGTAAAAACAATATGAATTACACAGATGTTCTGCATACTATACATTTTTCATTTATATTTCAGGTACGTAATATATTTCGGAAGTTAAGAGTCAAATTTGTGATAGATAAATTACTTATTAATATCACTTAAATGCTTTCTGTATACCACAGAAATTTAAACTACATACTTTGGAGTGTAAAATACCGGGCACATGGATTTATAGTGTTCTTCTCAATTTTGTGCAAATACAAATAATATACAGTATTCATAATTATTAGAAATTAAAAAAACTGTAATTTTTATATTATACTTATGACTTTCACCGTCTGCTGCCTCAACAGATTCACCATTAAAGGTGCCAAGGCACACTGGTTTCAAAGATGGTGCAGAAGTCTCTTCTGTATTCTGTGCGTAACTGCCTCTCAGTACCAATCTATCCAGGACCATTTTTAATGTTTCTACAGTGATACATTTCACAATGAAAAGGAAAGTTGAGATACAGCACTGTTCTCCTATTATAGACAGACACTTACTTTCTTATGATTCTTGACTCACTGGGACAATTTGGTAATAGCACAATACAAATATTGAAGAAAAGACATATTCTTATGCTATAAGTGCACTGGAAAATTGACTAGCTGTGGCTAAAGACAAACACTGTCCTACAGAGAATAATTTCACTAAGTCTATGTGCCATCCAATAAGTGCTTATTAGTCTGAAAAATGGCTTTTACTGCTTGTTTATGGAACATGCTCAGAATAAGCATCTGATTTCTGCAAAATAAATAAACTGATAAAAAACAAAATATAGCACACCTCTGTGCCCCTTCTCCTCCTTCCTTTTTTAAGTGTAAGTAAGTCATTGTGATTGAAGTTATCACAGACGTTCTCTCGGTGTACATATAAGGGGCAATCAAAAAGTTTCCATTTGAGGGCACTGCTGCAGGTTATATGCAACATAGCACAACTCAGATTGGATATATAAGCACCGATGTGTGGGCAAGGTATTAGGTGGCATTCGTGTCTTTGCAACGTGTGTGAGGTAAATGCAGAAATGAGAACAATGGTGACATTATTGCCAAATGTGTCTGAACAGGACCAATGTTCTGTTATTCTTTTCTTGGTTGCTGACGAACAAACACTGGTAGACATCCATCGAGAATCTGTCTTGGGCAACATGAAACGTCTGGGAAAACTGCAACAAAGGGTGCTGCTGCTTCATGACAACACATATTCTCATACTGAAAATGTCAGAACACAGAAGTTATTACAGTCAAGTAGGAAACTGTCAAGCACCTGACCTATAGTTCCGATCTCTCCCTATGCGATTATCATGCTTTCGGTCCCTTAAAAAAGGGCTTAAAGGGTCAAAACAATTCCTGTCAGACTAAGATGTGTAGCAGCCAGTTACAGATTGCTTCATGCAGCACAACATGGTGTTTTACTATATGAGTATCTTCAACTTGGTGCATCGTTGGGATGATTGCCACAATGCTCATGGCGATTTTGCATGACTGGCGTAATGATTCAGGATGGTACAGCCATCAAACAGAAATTTTTTTATCTCCTCTTTGTATATTCCCTCAAATCCAGTGTGGGTATTTAATTCATTCTGAATTTTTTGAGTGAGTACAGCTACCTACTATACTCCACCAACCTTCCCAAGCATCCCTATTACACTTTTATAAGGGCTATATACAGATCTGTTAAAATCATAGCAGCAAGTTGCTGAATTTATTAGATGTCTCTTCTCATGACTACTAGGATATTAAACTCTGGAATAATACTTTTAGAACTGGTCGCCCCCTTTTAAAAAATCTAAGGCTTCTATTTGCCTTCACTTACATTCATTTCACATGATCGTCCCATTTGATATTGTTTTTTAATATTACTCCAACATAGATACACAATGTCACATGCTCAAGATCTTTAACTGCATCTATTGGGCTACTCCTCTTTGCTGTAGGCATTATCTTAAATTTATCCACATTTAAAGAGAGCCGCCATTTATTGCACCAAGTGGAAGTTTTGTACAAATATTTCTGCATTTCCTCATGATCATCCATCAATGTTAATTTCCTGTATACAACAGCACTGTCAGTGAACAGTCTTATATTGCTGCTAACCCTCTCCGATAAATTATGTATTCAGAGAACATTAGAGGTCCTATTATGCTACCTTGGGACACATCTTCTGTTACTTTAGTTTCTGTAGAACACTCGTCATCTTTTATAAAGTACTAGGTTCTGTTATTCAAACATTCACTGACTCAGTCACATGTCCAAAGACACTGTGCCTGAGCATATTTTGGTTAGTAGTTGGCTGTGTGGTGTAGTGTTATACGCTTTTAGGAAATCTAGGAAGATGGAATCTACCTGTTTACCTGCACCTGATGTCTACAAGCAATCGTTTAAGAATATAGCAAGCTGCACAGAATAAATCCTTCACTCATTGCAGAGTTTGTGCTGTTTTGAAACTTCCTGATAGATTAGAACTGTGTGCCATATGGTATCTCGAGCCCAATACCTTGCCTTTATTGGGCAATGCTCTTGCTGACTGGGTTAGACAGGTACGTTTCACAACCTGCCCTCACAGCTTCATTTCTGCTGGTACCTCTCTGATACTTTTCAAGCTTCACATGTGTGTTAGTCCAGCAAAAAATGGCAGTGGAGCTTCTGTGAAGTTTGGGAAGCAGAAGACAGCTACTGACAGAAGTAAAGCTGTGACTGTCCCTCTCAAGTCATACTCAGATAGGTACATCAATAAGAGCACTACTGGCGAAGAGCAATGCAGTTTGACACACAGTTTTAATCTACCAGAAGTTTCAAATGAAGCTGTATTTCACATAAAAGGTTTTTCTTGAATTGGTGCTGATTCTTTGAGAGATGCTCAGTTTCATCCATTAACATCATAATGTTTGAGACACTTTAAGAGAAAATCTCTAGAGAATATTAAAAAGACAGGTGAATTGGACCTACCAATACTGGATGTTGGTCTCTCAATATGTTGTAATGATACTATGGTGTGTGACAACATACATGCACAAACAGAAAGATAACAGAACACTGACTATATTTTGGCACCTATAATTTTTTTTTTTAATTGTTAAATTGTGACTGACTGATGATCTGTAGCATAGCACGAGGTGCACTGTAGTTGAAATGTGGAAATTTAATTGTGAGTTGGATAATTCCAAACGTTTAACACAAAACTTGTGCTGACAAACTGATCTATAGTGTAACTCAAGGTCTAGCTTACGTTGAAAGCTGAACATTTGGTCGCTAGTTGCTAAGCAATATCGAAGGCTCCACAAAGACACCGTTAGTTCAGCTATTCGAGTAAAAGGGGCAACGCGAGTACCTTGCCAGCCTCGTCGATCTTTGAGTCGATGGTAGTGGAGGCGGTTTTGATGGTGCTGTCGACCGCCTTTTCGGCGTCAGCCATGGTGGCATCAAAAGCGTCAACGGCCTGCTGCTTGGCAGTTTTGGTGGCGGTGGCAGCAGAGGTTGCGGCGGCTGTGGCAGCGGAGGTGGCGGTGCCGATGACTGCGCTCTCCAGCTCACTCTTGGTCTGCCAAAGCAGGTCACCCGTCTTCTTGCTCTGCTCCTCAAGAAGTGCTGCTGCTGCCTGCTTCTTTTCCACACCGATGCGCTCCAACTCTGACTTCTTCGATTCCACAGTCTGCTCTACTGTGGAGGTCAGCTTTGAGCCGATGTCCTTCAGTCCTGCAACACATAATGATACATCTCAATTCACCAACCGACACTTTTTCATGTATGCCATGCACAGTCTCTTTGGGAATGGATGGTAGAGCAGGTCAATGGATCAGCTTAACTAGCAAGTTAGTCTCAGTTCCAAATAATGCTCCCCCTCCAGTTATCTGCAGAACTCTCATAGGTATCTGCAGGAAACGTACGGGGTTGTTGTTTGGCGAGAGACAATGAGCACACATTGACATTTCATGTTCTGATATACGAGAGGTGTTCCATATTGATTTATGCTTTATTTTTTCCCGTCATTCATTGTGCGCCATTTGACTGGTCATCACAGTTGCAAATATGTAGTACAGAGTGATCCAAAAGTCAGTTAACACTTGAAAATGCACTAATTCACAGAATAATGTAGGCAGAGAGGTAAAACTTTACACACATGCCTGAATTGACAGGGGTTTTACTGGAACAAAAAATGAATGCATAAACCGGCAAACAGATGGCGCTGGACAGCAACACATCAGTGACGCAGCATGAGACTTGAGTATAAAATGAGCTGTAGTGAGAAAGGAAGTCATAAGCGCCAGCACTTTTAGTGAAGCTTTACTATCAGAATGAGAATCAGCTACTATAGCTTTATGATCCTGTCACCATAAGGAGGGTATCTGAACGGGTAAAGGTCCTGTGAAGCCAGGGGATGTCCAGACGATTAACCCCGTAGTGGGCAACCAAGCACAAGTACTACTGCTGCTCAGACAGTTCAGGACAAAATGAAGACTTCGTTTCTGCATGGTGAAGTAAGCTCTCGGGAAGTCACACATCTTACTGCCATTCCCTGTACCACTGTTTGGAGAGCACTAAGGCATACTCTCCAAAGAGATCTGTACAAAATTCACCATCATCATGAACTGTTGGCCATCGATTTTGTGACACATGGAGCATTTGTGGTGTGGGCACTTAAAAAGAAAAATGGGGAAAGATGACGATTGGTTGTCGAACATTTTGTGGACCAATGAAGTCCATTTCACACTCTGAGGGTCTGCCACCACCCACAAATGCAGAATTGGGCTACCATATGTCCTACAACTGTTGTGGAAACCCTACTGCTTGAGGAGGCAGTCTAGGTGTGGTGTAGATTTATCACATCAGTTGTGATAGAATCTCTTCGTGGAAAAGCAGCACTGCGAGACAGGTGCGAGGTCTGCTGATACATTACAGGAATCGCATCATCCCTAGCCTGCCTGAAAAACACCTTTTATGCAGGATGAGGTTCCACCCCATATTGCTACACATGTGAAAAATCTCTTGCGCACATCATTTGGCTAGGATCGTGTGCTGATCTGCCACTTCTATCATTATTGGCCTCCCAGGTCTCCAGACCTCAAACAGTATGACTACTGGTTGTGGGGTTACCTGAAGTCTCAAGTCTTCTGCAATAATCTGTCCTCATTATGGATGGCGAAAGACAACATCCGACAGCAACTTCTCACCATACCTACTGATATATTACAGGTACTGATGATGAATGACAGCCGACATGTTGGACACTCGCTATAAAGAGCCTTGTCTTTGCTCAAAATCAGTTGTTATGCTAATTATTGCTTTTATGTCATATGAAGCGTCATCTGTTGGTCATTTTGTGCACTTTTTTTGGATTCAACAAGACCCGCATGTCATTTCAAGCACGTGTGGCAATTTTTACCTCCTACCAAGATTATTTCGTGAGGTATTGAATTTTCAAATGTTAACAGATTTTCAGGCCACCCTGAACCTTGGTCTAACCTTAGGTGGCACGACAATCACTAGAAGTGTAATCCCTGCAGAATACAGCCCATTTTCGCAACTATTGTCACTATGTGAGCGCGCAGCATGGAGTATGAGTGTCAAGAACAGGACTGGACGACGAAATTTCTATGGAAGGAGGGTGTCATACAAAGAAACAGGTACGTTGGAGCTTAAATGGTTTTATGAATTTTTCTTTCAAAAATGGTGGATCTGGTAAAATTATTACATTTGCAATTGGAAAAAATGTATATTTATTAGGTATGTGGCAACTGAAACTGGGCGTGTGGGAGGTTTTTTGAAAGATTGGAATATTAAACCAAATCATAGGTAGGAGGAGAGTGCGCCGATTTGAGACTTTGGTGGGAGCTGAAAACTCTGTCCCATCTGTCACAAGGTTTCAATCTCCCAGGAAGTTTAAAGCCATAGGTTGGTGGTGTGGGCGGTCTTGTGCCATGGATGGGGGAACGTCTGATCTCCAGAATCATTTAGTGACGCCACAGGGGCAGCTCCGGATCTACGATAATTCCGAACCAACGCACAGGCTTGATGGTGCCCTCCCTCCCCCCCTCACTCGAGCGTTTGGGATGGGGCGAGCCAGGCCTAAAATGAAGGTGTCCTATGGTGCCTCTCTTGCTCCCAGTCGGCCGGTCTCACATCCCACCCCCTTTACAGAAAACTCAAATTAATACTGGGTGGGATTATTTGTGACCGAGAGAATAAGAACTCCTCAGAAAATCTGCATTCTTCATTGTCTATTACTTAACAACGTTCTCTTTTGCGTGACATAAATTTAAATATAGGAAACATAAAACCAGTAAAGACAAGAGACAATCAAGACAGTACACATTTGTTCAATCTTTAGGTTCCAGCATTTTTCTCTCTAATCTTGCCACGGCTAGACACTGCGTGCCTTTCTTTCGGCGAAAGAATCTATCATCAAGGTTCGTCAAACGCTTTCTTAAATGAAAAATCAAAATGGTGTAGGCTAATACTGAAAAAGTTATTAATACGAATAGTAACCAAGAGTGATGTGGTTTCACGATTTGATTACACGTCTATTTTGTCACAGTTTGTTTATTTTGTTTTGCTTTAGGGCGCAAAAAACAGCTGGGGTCATACGCGCAGTCAAAGCTAGAGAACGCGAACAAAGAGTGGAGTGAAATGACTATGCGTCAGTCCCAATGGACAAAATAGGAGACAGTTAAAATCAGGTACGTGGAAAAAGGGCAACAAAAAAACCATACATTTATGAAATAGGCCTTTCTAATTTTGGAGCAATTGCAACACATGCCAAATAAGCGAGACTGTTTTGACACAAATGGTCATTTTTATCTACCTCATTTACATGAATAACACGACAGAAAATAATTCACGAAGTACCAATATCAAATGCCCATTAGGCCGGTTACAAGAAAAAAAGTTTTATGTTTGGAAATAGTTGCTCATTTCATTCATATGCTCCAGTTTCTCAAGCATGAGATCGAAAAGTAGTAGTAATACTACGAAATTTTTATATAAATTTGGAATCGTCATATTCTTCCATATAACTTGTGTGACGTCCCAGTTTTTTCTCCTTCCTCGTTCTAACAACCAGTCTTGTCACCACTAATTCATCGGTTAACTTCACTAACCCTGCTAGAATCACCGGTTTATCCTGCGTTTATTCTCTGGTTAGACGTTAATACGCTTTCGTGCAACGCATTGTCCACGCTATTCCGAGAATAGAACGTAAGCGGCTGCTAATCGGGGATTGTAGAACTGGCCTTAGTAATGTAGTGATTCGACAAAAATTTTCTGTCCAAATTTTATTTTCTTGGATACAATGAGAAGACAATATGTAATCTTTCTTACCTGTTATTTGTCTTAATCGTTTATTTCCACTCTGTTGGTCTGAATCTGTGAATTTCGCTAGTAATTATAACAACGCTTGTCATTCGCACACCCAATCAACCACATAAAAAGCAGCTATTGGTATGCACCCGTAGGTTATTTCGGCTCAGCTCGTACAGCCCTGTACCCTTTTGTCGGCGGGTTAAGTTATTTATTCTGGAGGAAGTTCCATGCGGCTTTTCGCGGATGATGCTGTAGTATACAGAGAAGTTGCAGCATTAGAAAATTGCAGCGAAATGCAGGAAAATCTGCAGCGGATAGGCACTTGGTGCAGGGAGTGGCAACTGACCCTTAACATAGACAAATGTAATGTATTGCGAATACATAGAAAGAAGGATCCTTTATTGTATGATTATATGATAGCGGAACAAACACTGGTAGCAGTTACTTCTGTAAAATATCTGGGAGTATGCGTGCGGAGCGATTTGAAGTGGAACGACCATATAAAATTAATTGTTGGTAAGGGGGGAACCAGATTGAGATTCATTGGGAGAGTCCATCAACAAAGGAGGTGGCTTACAAAACACTCGTTCGACCTGTACTTGAGTATTGCTCATCAGTGTGGGATCCGTACCAGGTCTGGTTGACAGAGGAGATCCAAAGAAAAGCGGCGCGTTTCGTCACAGGGTTATTTGGTAAGCGTGATAGCGTTACGGAGATGTTTAGCAAACTCAAGTGGCAGACTCTGCAAGAGAGGCGCTCTGCATCGCGGTGTAGCTTGCTGTCCAGGTTTCGAGAGGGTGCGTTTCTGGATGACGTATCGAATATATTTCTTCTCCCTACTTATACCTCCCGAGGAGATCACGAATGTAAAATTAGAGAGATTCGAGCGCGCACGGAGACTTTCCGGCAGTCGTTCTTTCCTTGCCGGCCGCGGTGGTCTAGCGGTTCTGGCGCTGCAGTCCGGAACCGCGAGACTGCTACGGTCGCAGGTTCGAATCCTGCCTCGGGCATGGGTGTGTGTGATGTCCTTAGGTTAGTTAGGTTTAAGTAGTTCTAAGTTCTAGGGGACTTATGACCTAAGATGTTGAGTCCCATAGTGCTCAGAGCCATCAGTCGTTCTTTCCGCGAACCATACGCGACTGGAACAGGAAAGGGAGGTAATGACAGTGTCACGTAAAGTGCCCTCCGCCACACACCGTTGGGTAGCTTGCGGAGTATAAATGTAGATGTAGATGTAGAGACATCACGTACACTATGCACGCATTCAAAAACCAACTTATGATTCGTTCAGAAATCAACTTAGAATGTGTTAAAAAATCAGCAAGGATGCGTTTCAAAATCACATGAATAATCGATAGACTGGATGGTAGAGGCTTTGTGAAACAAGGGTTTTTTCTTCAAGAATTTGAATTTGGCGCCTCCTGAAATTGCCGCCGAGTGCAGATAATCTGGTTTGTCCCCTCACCCCCACCCCGATCCGGCCCTGCACAAAAATTATTACAACGGTTGAGTACCTGTCCGTAAATCGTTTTCGACGGCAGCGGAAATGTTGCAGCTCTGTCAGACAAATCCATTCAGTTAAAGAAGTCATCAGTTTTGGCCGTATGCCCTGCAACTGTTTGCGCCGCCATTTTTCCGAATCCAGAAAACGGCATATACATACACAAAAAGAATAAAAAGAATAAAATGTAAAATTTTTTTGCGTACGTCAGAAAATTCGCCACATTCTCCATAAAAAATAAATAAATCACCGCAACGGACAGTCCATATCAATTTAACTGCCGTCCGGCTGTAGATTTATGTGCCCGGTCACTCGCTCAAGAAATGCATGCTATCCTTCCAGATGTGTGCCCGGCCGAGTATTACGCTGCATACATGCTCTGAAATGAAATGAAATGATCGTATGGCATTGTTGGCCGGGATGCCCCTTGCGGGAAAGTTCGGCCGCCGTATTGCAAGTACTTTTTAGCTGACGCCACTTCAGCGACTTGCCGGCGACTTGCAAGTCAATGATGATGAAAGACACATAACACCTAGTCATCACGAGGCACAGAAAAATCCCAGACCTTGCCGGGATGCGAACCAGGGACCCCGTGCGCGGGAAGCGAGAACGCTACCGCAAGACCACGAGCTGCGGACCATACTCTGACGATAAAAGACGAGTAAATGCCTACCGAAACGTCACGGGATTAACGAGAACTGATGCTGCATTACACCCGATAAGATTTTATTGCACCACATTATTGTTCTTGTTGCGGTCTTCAGTCCTGAGACTGGTTTGAAGCAGCGATCCATGCTACTCTATCCTCTGCAAGCTTCTTCATCTCCCAGTAACTACTGGAACCTACATCCTTCTTAATCTGCTTAGTGTATTCAGCTCTTGGTCTCCCTCTACGATTTTTACCTTCCACGCTGGCCTCCAATACTCAATTGGTGATCCCTTGATGCCTCAGAACATGTCCTACCAACCGATCCCTTCTGCTAGTCAAGTTGTGCCACAAACTCCTGTTCTCCCCAATTCTATTCAACACCACCTCATTAGTTATGTGATCTACCCATCTAATCTTCAGCATTCTTCTGTAGCATCACATTTCGAAAGCTTCTATTCTCTTCTTGTCCAAACTATTTATCGTCCATACAAAGACTTTCAGATACGACTTCCTGACACTTAAATCTATACTCGATGTTAACAAATTTCTCTTCTTCAGAAACGCTTTCCTTGCCATTGCCAGTCTACATTTTATATCCTCTCTACTTCGACCATCATTACTTATTTTGCTCCCCAAATAGCAAAACTCCTTTACTACTTTAAGTGTCTCATTTCCTAATCTAATTCCCTCAGCATCATCCGATTTAATTCGACTACATTACATTATCCTCGTTTTGCTTTTGTTGATGTTCATCTTATATCCTCCTTTCAAGACAGTGTCCATTCCGTTCAACTGCTCTTCCAAGTCTTTTCCTGTCTCTGACAGAAATAACAATGTCATCGGCGAACCTCAAAGTTTTTATTTCTTCTCCATGGTTTTTAATACCTACTCCGAATTTTTCTTTTGTTTTCTTTACTGCTTGCTCAATATACAGATTGAATAACATCGGGGAGAGGCTACAACCCTGTCTCACTCCCTTCCCAACCACTGCTTCTCTTTCATGCCCCTCGACCCGTATAACTGTCACCTGGTTTCTGTATAAATTGTAAATAGCTCTTCGCACCCTGTACTTTACCCCTGCCACCTTCCGAATTTGAAAAAATAGTATTCCAGTCAACATTGTCAAAAGCTTTCTCTAAGTCTACAAATGATATAAACGTAGGTTTGCCTTTCCTTAATCCCTGCATTATATAATGTAAATTTTTAGAAGGCAAGGCTAAGTGAAAATACCAATTTTTAGAAGGCATGACGATAGGAGTGGAAAGAGGTGGCGCGCATTTTCTTAATCGTTTATAGGCTGCCAAAATATCCCTTCCGGCCCTCGATAACTACCAATAGCGATTTGAAAGTAGCCGCGATCAAATAACTCCTAGGACGGAGAGTTCAAACGGTGCAGCCGTTCTGTGGCGTCATGGCCGCGGGACGTTATTAACCGTGGCTCCGGAAGCGATCTGGCGCCAGCTGAAATCCTTTGGGATAGCGTCACTGATGGAAATAAACTGACCGACACATCACGCGAGGTATTTCGCAGAAAGCAGGCTCGCGCGTTAATGATACGTCTGCCCGTCGCCCCTCTGACCTCTGACCTATCATACCACACTCGTACACGCCACTCGGCCACATTTATTTTACCTTAATCTGCATTATCCTCTCCTTTCGAAGTCGGCAAGTGGTCCTAACAAAAGCCCTGGGTGCAACTGTTCTGGTAAAACGAATATACTCGTGTATTCTTTATCGTTAGCCGTATACTACAGCACAGCCAGGGATTTCCCGAGACCAGATACGACATAAAATTTTGTATGAATATCAATATAACATCGGAACAATGGTATCGCGAGGTATAATATGCTAAACTATTACCTAAGATAAATGCGTTCACTTCAAATATAAAGCAAAATAAGGAAATTTCTTGATTGCATGAACCAACTTAAGATCACGAAGAAACGTAAGTAAAAAAAGGGCAAATATCTCAGATACAAACAAAAAAACCTGCCTTAACAAATGCCACACATACAGGGAGTGGGCAAAAATATGAAAACACCAAAAACGCAACACATTACTATGCCTAATACTCTATAGAAAGAAAACTGGCGTTCTACGGATCGGAGCATGGAATGTCAGATCCCTTAATCGGGCAGGTAGGTTAGAAAATTTAAAAAGGGAAATGGATAGGTTAAAGTTAGATATAATGGGAATTAGTGAAGTTCCGTGGCAGGATGAACAAGACTTCTGGTCAGGTGACTACAGGGTTATAAACACAAAATCAAATAGGGGGAATGCAGGAGTAGGTTTAATAATGAATAGGAAAATAGGAATGCGGGTAAGCTACTACAAACATCATAGTGAACGCATTATTGTGGCCAAGATAGATACGAAGCCCACGCGTACTACAGTAGTACAAGTTTATATGCCAACTAGCTCTGCAGATGATGATGAAATTGATGAAATGTATGATGAGATAAAAGAAATTATTCAGGTAGTGAAGGGAGACGAAAATTTAATAATCATGGGTGATTGGAATTCGACAGTAGGAAAAGGAAGAGAAGGAAACGTAGTAGGTGAATATGGATTGGGGCTAAGAAATGAAAGAGGAAGCCGCCTGGTAGAATTTTGCACAGAGCATAACTTAATCATAGCTAACACTTGGTTCAAGAATCATGAAAGAAGGTTGTATACATGGAAGAACCCTGGAGATATTAGAAGGTTTCAGATAGATTATACAATGGTAAGACAGAGATTTAGGAACCAGGTTTTAAATTGTAAGACATTTCCAGGTGCAGATGCGGACTCTGACCACAATCTATTGGTTATGAACTGTAGATTAAAACTGAAGAAACTGCAAAAAGGTGGGAATTTAAGGAGATGGGACCTGGATAAAATGAAAGAACCAGAGGTTGTACAGAGTTTCAGGGAGAGCATAAGGGGACAATTGACAGGAATGGGTGAAAGAAATATAGTAGAAGAAGAATGGGTAGCTTTGAGGGATGAAATAGCGAAGGCAGCAGAGGATCAAGTAGGTAAAAAACGAGGGCTAGCAGAAATCCTTGGGTAACAGAAGAGGTACTGAATTTAATTGATCAAAGAAGAAAATACAAAAATGCAGTAAATGAAGCAGGCAAAAAGGAATACAAACGTCTCAAAAATTGAGATCGACAAGAAGTGCAAAATGGCTAAGCAGGGATGGCTAGAGGACAAATGCAAGGATGTAGAGGCTTATCTCTCTAGGGGTAAGATAGATACTGCCTACAGGAAAATTAAAGAGACCTTGGGAGAAAAGAGAACCACTTGCATGTATATCAAGAGCTTAGATGGGAACCCAGTTCTAAGCAAAGAAGGGAAAGCAGGAAGGTGGAATGAGTATATAGAGGATCTATACAGGGGTGATGTTCTTGAGGACAATATTATGGAAATGGAAGAGGATGTAGATGACGATGAAATGGGAGATATGATACTGCATGAAGAGTTTGACAGAGCACTGAAAGACCTAAGTCGAAACAAAGCCCCGGGAGTATACAACATTCCATTAGAACTACTGACAGCCTCGGGAGAGCCAGTCCTGACAAAACTCAACCATCTGGTGAGCAAAATGTATGAGACAGGCGAAATACCCTTAGACTTCAAGATAGAATATAATAATTCCAATCCCCAAGAAAGCAGGTGTTGATAGATGTGAAAATTACCGATCTACCAGTTTAATAAGTCACAGCTGCAAAATACTAACGCGAATTCTGTACAGACGAATGGAAAAACTGGTAGAAGCCGACCTCGGGGAAGATCAGTTTGGATTCCGTAGGAATGATGGAACACGTGAGGCAATACTGACCCTACGACTTATCTTAGAAGAGAGATTAAGGAAATGCAAACCTGCGTTTCTAGCATTTGTAGACTTAGAGAAAGCTTTTGACAATGTTGACTGGAATACTCTCTTTCAAATTCTAAAGGTGGCATGGGTAAAATACAGGGAGCGAAAGGCTATTTACAATTTGTACAGAAACCAGATGGCAGTTATAAGGGTCGAGGGGCATGAAAGGAAAGCAGTGGTTGGGAAGGGAGTGAGACAGGGTTGTAGCCTCTCCCCGATGCTATTCAATCTGTATATTGAGCAAGCAGTAAAAGAAACAAAAGAAAAGTTCGGAGTAGGCATTAAAATCCATGGAGAAGAAATAAAAATTTTGAGGTTCGCCAATGACATTGTAATTCTGTCAGAGACAGCAAAGGACTTGGAAGAGCAGTTGAACGGAATGGATAGTGTCTTGAAAGGAGGGTATAAGATGAACATCAACAAAAGCAAAACGAGGATAATGGAATGTAGTCGAATTAAGTCTGGTGATGCTGAGGGAATTAGATTAGGAAATGAGACACTTAAAGGAGTAAAGGAGTTTTGCTATTTGGGGAGCAAAATAACTGATGATGGTCGAAGTAGAGAGGATATAAAATGCAGAGTGGCAATGGCAAGGAAAGCGTTTCTGAAGAAGAGAAATTTGTTAACATCGGGTATTGATTTAAGTGGCAGGAAGTCGTTTCTGAAAGTATTTGTATGGAGTGTAGCCATGTGTGGAAGTGAAACATGGACGATAAACAGTTTAGACAAGAAGAGAATAGAAGATTTCGAAATGTGGTGCTACAGAAGAATGCTGAAGATTAGATGGGTAGATCACATTACTAATGAGGAGGTATTGAATAGGACTGGGGAGAAGAGGAGTTTGTGGCACAACTTGACTAGAAGAAGGGATCGGTTGGTAGGACATGTTCTGAGGCATCAAGGGATCACCAGTTTAGTACTGGAGGGCAGGGTGGATGGTCAAAATCGTAGTGGGAGACCAAGAGATGAATACACTAAGCAGATTCAGAAGGATGCAGGCTGCAGTAGGTACTGGGAGATGAAGAAGCCTGCACAGGATAGAGTAGCATGGAGAGTTGCATCAAACCAGTCTCAGGACTGAAGACTACAACAACAACAACAATACTCTATAGGACCGTTGGCATCCAAAACAGCTTCCAGTCGTCTCGTAATTGATAAAGACAGATCCTATACGGTTTTCAAGCGAATTTCATACCATTCTTCCTGAAAAATACTGGCAAGTTCAGGTAACGATGATGCAGAGGGATATTGATCACACATCCTTCTCTCCAAAGTAGACAACAACGGCTCAGTAACATTGACATCTGGGTACTGTGGTGTCCAGGCGAGATGCGACAGTTCATCCTCGAGCTTAAAAAATCAGGCCCGGACGATATGAGCTGTGTGAATAGGGTTCCTGTTGCCTTGGAAAACAGCATCACAGTTGGGGAACAAATAGTGTACTATGGATGGACCTGATCAGCCAAAGTGCTCAAATAATCCTTGCCAGTAATTCGAGCTTCTAGAGTAACCATGGGGCCCATAGAATCCCATGATAGGACTGCCCAAATCACCAACGGACCCCTGCCATATTTCACTCTTGGCACCAGGTAGTCTGCATCGCGGTCTTGGAACGTGGTACGCCAGACGCAAACTGGACAGAAGTTGGAAACAACCTCAAACAAGACTCTTCCCACCAAATGGATTTCTTCTATTGCTGCACAGTCCAGATTTTATGGTTTGGGCACTACGTTTTCTGTATAATGTCATTTGCATCACTGATGTGTTGTTTAGGAATTCCAGCTCGCCCTGCAATTCCTTTGTGTTGTTTTGGTGCTGACAGGGTTCGAGAGTGTGACATTCGGTTTTGCAGTGGCTTTGCAGCTCTCGTCGCCTTATTTTTCATCACAATCCTCTTCTATCACCGTCTGTCATGCTCACTCAACACACACTTTCATCCGCTTTGTGATTTAGCGGACGATGTGTTCGGCTTTCCTTGTTTGAGGTATAAATTTTCGATACGGCGCCTCTTGTAACACCAAACACTTCGGCTGCCTTGGCTACGGAAGCACCCACCGCACGAGCGCCAGCAATGTGCCCACGTTAGAATTCACTTAGCTCCAACATAATGCACTCACAATTACAAAGAGCACTGTTCTGACCACGACTGACATTAGCAACGTATTAAGGAGTTTGCACAGGTGCCGTCCGTGTTCAACAGCGCCCCCCCCCCCCCTACCCTCCGCCCGGCCCCTCCCCAGGCTTGGCTAGCATCTGCATTTACGAGGGTCACTCCAAAAGAAATGCATACTATTTTTTTAATCCATCTTTTATTCTACATGTTTGAAAGTTTTACAGTGTATAGATACATCCCTTAGGATCAATATTTTCATTTCTCCACATAATTTCTATCCCTCTCAACTGCCTTACGCCATCTTGAAACCAGCGCCTGTATACCCGCACAGTAAAATTCTGGACCAACCTGTGGGAGCCACTGTTTAGCAGCGTGCACAAGGGAGTCATCATCTTCAAACCTTGTTCCACGAAGAGAGTCTTTCAGTTTCGCAAAGAGATGATAGTCACATGGAGCCAGGTCAGGACTGTAAGGCAGATGTCTCAGTGTTGTCCATCTGAGTTTTGTGATCGCTTCCACAGTTTTTTGACTGACATGTGGCCGTGCATTGTCGTGCAACAGCAAAACATCCTCCTTTTGCCGATGTGGTCGAACATGACTCAGTCGATCACGAAGTTTCTTCAGTGTCGTCACATATGCATCAGAATTTATGGTGGTTTCACTTGGCATGATGTCCACAAGCAAGAGTCCTTCGGAACCGAAAAACACCATAGCCATAACTTTTCCAGCAGAAGGCGTGGTTTCGAATTTCTTTCTTGGGTGAATTTGCATGATGCCACTCCATTGATTGCCTCTTCGTCCCTGGTGAAAAACGATGGAGACATGTTTCATCACCTGTCACAATTCTTCCAAGAAATTCATCTCCACCATTCTCGTACTGTTCCAAAAGTTCGCTGCATACCGTTCTTCTTGTTTCTTTGTGAGCTGTCAACATCCTGGGAACCTATTTTAACGCCAACACTTTCAGTATTCTGCAAACACTTCCTTCCCCTATCCCAAAGTAGCGTGACCATTCGTTCACTGTGATGCGTCTGTTAGCAGTCACCAGTTCGTTAACTCTCTGCACATTGTCTGGAGTGTGTGCACTACGAGGCCTGCCGCTGCGAGGACAATCCTCAATATTGTCGTGCCCGCTTTCATCACGTAACCTGCTTGCCCAACGACTAACGGTACTGCGATCGACAGCAGCATCTCCATACACTTTTTTCAACCTCTTGTGGATGTTTCCCACGGTCTCGTTTTCACAGCACAGGAATTATATGATAGCACGTTGCTTCTGACGAACGTAAAGTGTAGCAGCCATCTTGAAGACATGCTCTGACGGCGACACTCACGGGAACAGATTGAACTAAGTTTGAAGACAAACGGGAAGGATGTGTCTACACACTGTAAAACTTTCACACATGCAGAATGAAAACTGTATTTTTACAAAAATAGTGTGCATTTCTTTAGGAGTGACCCTCGTATGTTAAGGCATGCATTTCTCGCTGTTTCCATTTTTTGATGTACCGGTATCGTTATTACCAGCAAACTTAACTTCGTAACGAAATATTGTATCTATCCGAACTCGAACTATTCTTTTTCTTAGAGACTGCATACAATTATTGTGTAGGTATTTACTAAGATGCTGATTTCTCTCTAAGAGTTTCTGAGGCTCAGACATTCCAGGAATGCCGCTCACGAGGTATTCATACAGTCCTGTTTATTAATAAATTCTTGCCTGTTAACGTAACCAACAGAAAAGGTTTCAAGGTCCTCATATCACAACCACGTTAAAAATGTTTGTGAAGTGAAAAAACGTGAATTAAGAGCTGTTAAGTGTGTTGGTGAAAAATGCTCTATCATTCCTGGCACCCCGTGGAATCTCCCGCAAAAATTTGCAGCTCATTGCTGCCTTTGTGCTAATTCTGCCTCGCTCTAATGCTGCTGTAGAAACAATGTTCTTTGTTACAAATTTTTTATGGACTGCTGAAAAGAAAACGTTCCGTGTGGTAACTGTTAAGGAACTACAGTAATTATAACTAAGACCCATTTTCAGGATATTTCATGTCCTTATTTTTACAAAATTGTATTTGAAAATATCAAACTCCTGAATGACATTCATTCTGCAACAACAAAAAAGAGTTTACAGCAACTACTCTCGGCAGAACTTCGTGACCAATTGTGAGTGAGAAATAAGTAACCTACGTAAGTAATAATCATCGTCTACCTTAGTTAAGAACCTCGTTATATGAAAGTGAGATATTGTGTTTGTGTGTGGCAACAAAAGAGCGGAATATACAAAATTACTTGGAACTGTGGCAAATTCTCTATAGGTCAGTCTGGCAGGACAATATGTACCTACTTAAAGGAACACCACATAAGTGTGAAACTTAGAAAGGGAGACTCTACTTTTACAGACCACCGGCTTAAAGAGGGTCATAGTTGCAAGGTGGGTCTTGAAGCATTACATCACATCCATAAAGGCAGGAAGATGAACTGCCTTGACATTTTGGAAATTAGTAAACACATGTCCATCAACCCAAGCTTACGGTTAGTACTGAACGATCAGATACAGTTCCCTTATTCACCACTTCTAACTGCAGATACTACTCATAATCCCTCCAGGACACGTAGAAAATTGCGCCCTCACTCACATGTCCCATTTTCGTTTCAGTTACTATAATATCCCTCATTGTGTTAAAAAAATTACTTTGCGTAATCGGAGCTGCTTCACTTACCTGCGTAATATCATTCTTATATCTTATCTGTTTGTAATTGAGCACCTATTAAAGACAAGTTTATTTTGCTCACCCACATCTTTAGAATAAGTCATCGCATTTTATTGTTCAATTATTTTCTTCTATGTGCAATTTTGTAATTTGCCCATAGTTCATTAGTTAATGTACACATGTTTTATCTTAGTTAAATAATCTGACTTCACATTTACACTGAATTTATCCCTCTTGTTTTATTCCTAACTCTAACACCAACGTTTTTCATCTCTGGAAATGCAGATCATCTGCAGATGCACTAGTTTAAAATCTTTGATCTAGCAAAATTTCACTGCGTCACGTTCTTTTATTTATGCATGATGATGGCGTAACAGCCGGCCGCGGTGGTCTAGCGGTTCTGGCGCTGCAGTCCGGAACCGCGGGACTGCTACGGTCGCAGGTTCGAATCCTGACTCGGGCATGGGTGTGTGTGATGTCCTTAGGTTAGTTAGGTTTAAGTAGTTCTAAGTTCTAGGGGACTTATGACCTAAGATGTTGAGTCCCATAGTGCTCAGAGCCATTTTTTGATGGCGTAACAGCCGAAAACCGGTTCATGTAACAAATAATAAATATTGTAGATTTGTGTTTCATTCATAATAAAATAAAAGAATATTTACTCGATTAGTAACGCACATTAATTTTTTTTTTCGTGTGAGTTTTAACACAAGGTACAAGATCTACGTAGCTGTAGCGCAAAACCAAGTATAAAATACAGATATAGTATTAATGAAAGTTTCCATAATATGTCGATTCATTTCAACTTCTAATGTGTACCCATATTTTGAATTTGGAAATATATTCACTCTATCCTATTCTTCGACCCCCCACGAACCATGGTCGCGGTGGAGTATCTTATGTGTTTCATGTCTGCGACGTTTGTCTTCCAAGTTTCACATCCATACAGACCTACACTTCAAACAAAAACCTGCACGAAGGACATCGTAACAATTAAATTTATATGCGATGTTAACACATTTCTCTATTTTAGAATCGCTTTTTTGCTACTGCCAGTCTGCATTTCGGCCATCGTCAGGTATTTTGCTGACCAACTGCTAAACTCACCTACTTCTTGTAGCGTCTCGTTTCCTAATCTAATTTCCTCAGCAACCCCTTCATTTAATTGAACTACATTCTATTACCTTTGCTTCATTGTTATTGATGTTATCTTATAATCTCTTTTCAAGACACTATCCATTCCGTTAAATTGCTCTTCCAAGTCCTTTGCCGTCTCTTGATAGAGTTATAATTTGACAACCACAAAGTTTTTATTTCTTCTGCCTAAACTTTAATGTTCTGTCCAAATTTCTGTTTGGTTTCCTTTACTGCTGGTCTAATGTACAGACTGAACAACATTGGGGCTAGACTAGAACCTGGTCGCACTCCCTGCTCAGCTACTGTTTTCTTTTCATGTCCTATTCTTATAAAGGCAGCTTGGTTTCTGTAGATGACATTTCTCTGCCCTCAGTCTATCTTCTAACGTAATTCCTAGAGTCAGTACTGCCTTGCGTGTTCCTACATTTCTCCAGCACCGCGATTCATTTTCTTCGTGTCGGCTTCTAGCAGTTTTTCAACTTCTGTAAATGATTCCTGTCAGAATTTTGTAACAACAGCTTAATAAACCGAGGGTTCGATAATATTCACACCTTTCAGCAACTGCCTTCCCTACAACTGGAGCTATTACTTTCCTTTTGAAGTCAAAGCGTACTTCTCCCGTCTCAAATATTTTGCGTCAGGAATAGTTTTGTCAGCGTATGTTATTCCAAGGAGCTCAGTAATTCTGAGGGAATGTCGTCTACTCCAACTGCGTTGTTTCGACTTACGTCTTTATTATTCTCGCAGCAACGTAACTAACATGTCAACATCACCTGCTTTCTCTTTCATTTGCACAATACTATCCTTAAGGTCCTTTTCTTTCTACTGCCCAACTATATTCCTTCCACGTGTCAGCCATTTCTTCGTTGCGCTGGCTTGCCATCTGAGTCTTGATAGTCATAAAGTCGCTTTAACTTTTCTATAGACGGCATCTATCTTTCCTACAGTCAGTCATGCTATAGATTTTTGTTTTTATATTGTCTCCTTTCGTCTGTTAAACTCATTATCTCGTGTGCTATGCGAAGATTTCTACTTGGTCTTTCTTTTCGCCTAGTTCTTCCTCTCTTGCCCTCACTAATCCAACTCTCAGAGCAACCTATTCATCTTCTATTGTATTCCTTTCCCCTGCTTCAGTCAATCGTTCCTTAATGTTCCCTTCGAAACTCTTCATAACCTCTGGTTCTTTTAACTTAGATCCCACCTCTTCAATTTCTTACCTTTCTTCAATTTCTACAGTTTTAATCTGCAGTTCGCGACAATTAAACTATTGTCTGAGTCCACACATGCTCCTGGCAATGTTTTGCAGTTTAAAACCTGGTTTCGAAATCTCTGACTTAAAAAAAAAAAAACTGTCTGAAACCTTCTGTTGTCCACAGCTCCATTCCACCTATACACCTTTCCTTAAATATTCTTAACTCTAGTGTTTGCGATGATTAAATTGTGCTGTGTAAAAGCCTCTCCTTTCATTCCTTCCCGCTAGTCCATGCAGAGAATTCCTAGTAAACGTTTGCAACGTTAAAGAGATTAAACTGCCTGCAAAAAGGCAAAGCAATAAAATGTGTCCTTGTCTGAAGCAGTTTAGAGGAAAAGTAACTGTGCATTTCCACATACACTTTAGATGGCACAACTAGCTGCCACTGTGCATTTCCATTTACACTTTGGATGGCATAACTAGCTGCCATGCCTTAACAGGCACCTGGTGGTACACCGGATTTATCTCACAGGTATGTTCTGCATTTCTGATTGGTTGTACCTCAGTGCACTTGAGCAAAGATGCCTGTGGAACAACATCTGGTGCCTCACCGAGTTTTCTTTTGGGTGGGCGCAACCAGCGTAGAGGGAGAGCCGAATTGTAAGACTATACAGGGCCAGATAATGTGATTGTTATATAATTACTACAGCTCACCGCGTTAATACAAACAATTTGTTTTTCCCACTGTTCATGTAAATATATTAATGATACTGCACAGGACGATTATGAACAGCGAAAAACATGAGATAGTTTTTTTTAGGCTGCTGGAAAAATGACTGCCGCTGCTTTTTGAAATTATGGGGGTGTAATCCCGATAGGCTGCTCCGATAAAGAGAATATCGTAACTGGGTACCATTCATTATTGGATGTCTGACCAGTAGTTGGTTGAAAAACCTAAGATTGACTGACAAGAAGGTGCTCCTTCGCCATGGCAAAGCTATCGCCACCA
Organism: Schistocerca cancellata; assembly: GCF_023864275.1. Classification (NCBI taxonomy): domain Eukaryota; kingdom Metazoa; phylum Arthropoda; class Insecta; order Orthoptera; family Acrididae; genus Schistocerca; species Schistocerca cancellata. The sequence goes on along the minus strand of NC_064626.1, from coordinate 1,118,868,512 downwards.
CCACAAAAGTCAACGATGACGAATAGGCTTCACCTGAAGCCGCCCACATATGTTGTGTTGGTTTGAACGATACTGAGGCAGCCTGTTGCTTCTCGATTGGCTCACTAGACTATCCGATGCAAATTCCACGGAAAAGTCTGGGGCTATTTGGAACAGCTGGTGAAACGTGGCAGTCAACATCGTCGCAGTTTGCTAGCTCTGCAGGGTCTACTCAGCAACGAGTGGTTTCAACTGGATATAGTAAACCCGAAAGACACTTATGGACTCTCTTTGCCGCTGAGTTGGGGCGATGTTACTCGGTATTAGCGTGAGCTCTCCTGGGAATGACTTTTTTATCCGTTGTGTTTACCTCCAACAAGAGAATGCACCATCCGTTTCCCATAGCTGCCGAGTTATTGTAGAACGGCTTGAGGAAGATTTCGCGGACACAAATGACGTTCGAGTGGAGCCCGAGGGTACCTGTCCACATCCTGTAGAGCACTTCTGCCAAGTCATCGGGTAAATTCTATGAGCTTTAGGGACAACTCTGAATGATCGTTGTGGGTTGTGGTTGGCAGTTGAGCGTCACTGATCATGGGGTTACGTACATACTATGCAGGTCATGCTAAGTAAGTTGCTCGTGAGTGTATACTGAAGGTGAGAGAATACTCGGCAGTCACAATAGTTCGTAGTGTGCTGGGTGGCGTCGCGGTTAGGGGCTGTCCATTTATTACGTGAAGGGTTTTATATAAAATGTGGACCCCCCACTCCTCCCTTGGTGAGATGTTGTATGACCACCCACCCCCTCCTCCCTTTTCAAGTGAGGTTTACCCCATAGTCGGGTAAAAAAGAATTTTCTATTCGTTTTAAACACTGATTAAAATACTTTCATAAAAACATATTTTATTTATAAAGTGTATTAAACAGTGTTTTTAACGCGTGATTAAAACACTATTTTAAATATGCCAATCCTGAATAGTATTAGGACGGACGGATAGGAGGGAGAAAGAGGCTCCACGAAATAGTATTAACCGTATTGAAGGATCCTTGAAAAACTAACCTTTTATTGACATGTAATATATACATTAAATGTCGCTGAACCTTTAATTACTTTGAAAATAAAGGACAAAATTGTTTGTCTTTTCCTTTGAACTGTAGGATTATGTAGCTTTTCAGTCGCTTGATTTATGTGATCACTAAGAGACTTCACGTCGGTAAATTTCGGCTTAGCTCCCTTCCACAAAAAACTAACTTCTTGCTCGCACATGTGTAACGACTTGTTTGCATACTGCTTGACAGACACATTACAAAATTGTTTATACAAATTCGTATTCGTGTTGAACACAATAACATAGGCTTTATATGTGTTGCAGAATGTCGCGGCTTACTGACTGACACGCAGTGATATCGATTGTCGCGACAGAGAACTCCCCATCTGACATTTGTGTGGCACTTGTTTCAAATAGGGAAATACCGGGTTTGTATACATGTAAAGCATTCAGTTCGATCCTGAGAGGCCATAAAGATTAGTGAGCACTTTAATATTGACTAAGTTCAGGATTAATTATACAAAATATAATGTTACCCATTTTAGTAATGTATAAATATTGCTTATGCTCAGGTTAAGTATATAAATTAAAATATAGTCCATTTTAACAATGTACATTCTCTGAATTAAAAAGCTGACGTGAGATTTTCATTGCAACCCTCCCCTCCACGCCCCCCTTAAATGAGACTGGATGTAGTTTTACCGGATGCCCTCCACCCCATTTTGACGTAATTAATCGATATACCCTTACACACTAGACTTGTATATAGGAGGACGGCGGTCCAAATCCGCACGCTGTTGTCCATGTTTACGTTTTCTGAGTTTCCTAAATCGCTGAGTTGTTGTTGTTGTTATTGTGGTCTTCAGTCCAGAGACTGGTTTGATGCAGCTCTCCATGCTACTCTATCCCGAGCAAGCTTCTTCATCTCCCAGTTACTGCAACCTACATCCTTCTGAATCTGCTTAGTGTATTCATCTCTTGGTCTCCCTCTACGATTTTTACCCTCCACGCTGCCCTCCAATGCTAAATTTGTGATCCCCTGATGCCACAGATCATGTCCTACCAAACGGTCCCTTCTTCTAGTCACGTTATGCCACAAACTCCTCTTCTCCCCAATTACATTCAATACCTCCTCATTAGTCATGTGATCTACCCATATAATCTTCAGCATTCTTCAGTAGCACCACATTTCGAAAGCTTCTATTCTCTTCTTGTCCAGACTATTTATCGTCCATGTTTCACTTCCATACATGGCTACACTCCATACAAATACTTTCAGAAACGACTTCCTGACACTTAAATCTATACTCGATGTTAACAAATTTCTCTTCTTCACAAACAATTTCCTTGCCATTGCCAGTCTACATTTTATACCCTCTCTACTTAGACCATCATTACTTATTTTGCTCCCCAAATAGCAAAACTCCTTTACTCCTTGAAGTGTCTCATTTCCTAATCTAATTCCCTCGGCATCACCTGACTTAATTCGACTACATTCCATTATCCTCGTTTTGCTTTTGTTGATGTTCATCTTACATCCTCCTTTTAAGACACTGTCCATTCCGTTCAACTACTCTTCCAAGTCCTTTGCTGTCTCTGACAGAATTACAATGTCATCGGCGAACCTCAGAGTTTTTATTTCTTCTCCATGGATTTTAATTCTTACTCCGAATTTTTCTTTTGTTTCCTTTACTGCTTGCTCAATATACAGACTGAATAACATCGGGGAGAGGCTACAACCCTGTCTCACTCCCTTCCCAACCACTGCTTGTAACGCCGGAAATGCATATCTTCCCATTTCCATCTATTGTACTATAATTTTTTTCCTTATTTTTGTTACCTGAATATATGACATTTCTGTGTCTTTACATATTGTAATTGTTTTACTATTTGTATATATATATTTATGCATTTATGTCGATGTATAATTGGTTTGTTTCGTAAATATTATTTGTATTTTTACGCTGGGTCTTGCCTAGGGAAAACTGCTATCGAACGATTACATCGATAGGTCGTGTGAAGAATCAAAGTGTGTAGGATCTTTGGTAGTGTTAACTCTGTCGCGTGGAGCGCGGGCAGAGGGAGGGTCTGGCTGGAGTAGCGAGTGGAGCAGGTGTGTTGTGTGACGCTCCCGCGAGTTGCCGCGCTTTCGGGGTTTGGCAGCATGTAATTGCGCTCGACTTGCGATCATAGTTTCTGACATGGTGTCGCGGACGGGAAGCATTAGCTGGCGCACATCAAGAGCCCGTTTCGTCTGGTGACCGTGTCGAGAAGAAGGCGCGCCAACATCCAGTTTCTGCAACAGCGACGGCCGACAATGAGTGACTGTCGCCACCTCCTCGATCGACGGCTTCAAACCTTCAATCAACCAACAAGGAAGACTGGAAGCACGTAAAGTTTTAGAACTGTATGGCAGACCTCAGCTTTTCAAACTTTTAAAATTGTTGCATTACAAAATTACAGCAACTTAGCATGAACGTTTGTTGCTCATTGTCCCAATTGCATTACCAAGCAGGGTCCCTTCCTTTTCCGGAATGAACCCGAGTGTCGTTGAAATTCAAACGCCAGCATCATTCTATTTCACTGCTTTAATTTCAAAGTTCAGTTAAGGTATCCATAGCTGGCTACAATATTTAGATTACACAAGCACAAATTAAGAGTGCGAGTTTTGTTACCGTATTTTAGCTTACCTGTGACTGCAGCTCAGCTTGGTACGTACTAAATTTTACTATTGTTAATTGTTCAGAATCATTTAATTCATCTTTCAAAGTTAAATCTCTTATTTCTAAATTGCATAGATTCAAGTAGCTTTCGAAATGATTGTTGAGGTAGTCCAAGACTAACCGTATTTTACTGAATTTCGATGTGCTTCAGAAAGAAAGCTCACTATTAACTTCAGTCACTAAATTAACTTTCGATTTTCCGGTTTTATTAATTCTTTTGCTAAATTAAGTCAGAGTGTAGCGAAATTTATTACTTCTGACAAACTGTCAGTTTTCACACTACACGTGTCAACCTTCAGTTGCCACGCTTCTAGTGCTAATTATATGTGTAATAACCTTTCTTTTTCAGTTACTATAGTAATTGTCCTTAGGACTGGCGACCGTAATTTCCCCCAAATCTCAAATATCTAATTACCGCTAGTTAACTGTTAACGTAACGGCCGCACATTTACTTTCTTTATTAACTTTACCCCTTTTCAAAATTAATTTCCACCAGTTTCATTAGCATTTTTCCTTTCATTTAGATGTAACCCTTTCCTCCCTCTTTACCGACAAATTAACCTCGGTGACGATTGCTTTTCCCAAATTTTCATTAGGTACACGCGGTTTAATTTTTCACTGTCATTAAGGTCGATAAGTGAGGGGGAGGTTACATGCTTCCCTTTCGTGCCCCTCGACTCTTATAACTGCCATCTGGTTTCTGTACAAATTGTAAATAGCCTTTCTCTCCATGTTTTTACCCCTGCCACCTTTAGAATTTGAAAGAGAGTATTCCATTCAACATTGTCAAAAGCTTTCTCAAAGTCTACAAATGCTAGAAACGTAGGTTTGCCTTTCCTTAATCTTTCTTCTAAGATAAGTCGTAAGGTCAGTATTGCCTCACATTTCTACGAAATCCAAACTGATCTTCCCCGAGGTCGGCTTCTACCAGTTTTTCCATGCGTCTGTAAAGAATTTGTTTTAGTATTTTGCAGCTGTGACTTATTAAACTGATAGTTCGGTAATTTTCACATCTGTCAACACCGCCGAGTGGGTTCCTTTAAATGGGCATGGCCGATTAGACACCCCGTCCTTCCTCAGTCCGAGTTGGGGCCCGTCTCTAATGACCTCGCCAACCGAACGTTGCATCCTAATCTTTAAGTTCACTGAGTGAATACTACGACAGTAGTTGTCCCTCAGTCTGCAAGATCCGGGCGGTCGCAGAGGGTGGGCTTACTGGTAGTTGGGAGCGCCAACGTCAGGCGCGTAATGGGGCCCCTTAGGGATATGGCAGCAAGGGAGGGGAAGAAAACCAAAGTGCACTCCGTGTGCATACCGGGGGGAGTCATTCCAGATGTGGAAAGGGTTCTTCCGGATGCCATGAAGGGTACAGGGTGCACCCATCTGCAGATGGTCGCTCATGTCGGCACCAATGATGTGTGTCGCTATGGATCGGAGGAAATCCTCTCTGGCTTCCGGCGGCTATCTGATTTGGTGAAGACTGCCAGTCTCGCTAGCGGGATGAAAGCAGAGCTCACCATCTGCAGCATCGTCGACAGGACTGACTGCGGACCTTTGGTACAGAGCCGAGTGGAGGGTCTGAATCAGAGGCTCAGACGGTTCTGCGACCGTGTGGGCTGCAGATTCCTCGACTTGCGCCATAGGTGTGGGGGGGGGGGGGGGGGGGTTTCGGGTTCCGCTGGATAGGTCAGGAGTCCACTACACGCAACAAGCGGCTACACGGGTAGCAGGGGTTGTGTGGCGTGGGCTGGGCGGTTTTTTAGGTTAGATGGCCTCGGGCAAGTACAGAAAGGGCAACAGCCTCAACGGGTGCGGGGCAAAGTCAGGACATGCGGGGACCAAGCAGCAATCGGTATTGTAATTGTAAACTGTCGAAGCTGCGTTGGTAAAGTATCGGAACTTCAAGCGCTGATAGAAAGCACCGAAGCTGAAATCGTTATAGGTACAGAAAGCTGGCTGATGCCAGAGATAAATTCTACCGAAATTTTTACAAAGGTACAGACGGTGTTTAGAAAGGATAGATTGCATGCAACCGGTGGTGGAGTGTTCGTCGCTGTTAGTAGTAGTTTATCCTGTAGTGAAGTAGAAGTGGATAGTTCCTGTGAATTATTATGGGTGGAGGTTACACTGAACAACCGAGCTAGGTTAATAATTGGCTCCTTTTACCGACCCCCCGACTCAGCAGCATTAGTGGCAGAACAACTGAGAGAAAATTTGGAATCCATTTCACATAAATTTTCTCAGCATGTTATAGTCTTAGGTGGAGATTTCAATTTACCAGATATAGATTGGGACACTCAGATGTTTAGGACGGGTGGTAGGGACAGAGCATCGAGTGACATTATACTGAGTGCACTATCCGAAAATTACCTCGAGCAAACAAACAGAGAACCGACTCGTGGAGATAACATCTTGGACCTACTGATAACAAACAGACCCGAACTTTTCGACTCTGTAAGTGCAGAACAGGGAATCAGTGATCATAAGGCCGTTGCAGCATCCCTGAATATGGAAGTTAATAGGAATATAAAAAAAAGGGAGGAAGGTTTATCTGTTTAGCAAGAGTAATAGAAGGCAGATTTCAGACTACCTAACAGATCAAAACGAAAATTTCTGTTCCGACATTGACAATGTTGAGTGTTTATGGAAAAAGTTCAAGGCAATCGTAAAATGCGTTTTAGACAGGTACGTGCCGCGTAAAACTGTGAGGGACGGGAAAAACCCACCGTGGTACAACAAAGTTAGGAAACTACTGCGAAAGCAAAGAGAGCTTCACTCCAAGTTTAAACGCAGCCAAAACCTCTCAGACAAACAGAAACTAAACGATGTCAAAGTTAGCGTAAGGAGGGCTATGCGTGAAGCGTTCAATGAATTCGAAAGTAAAATACTAGGTACCGACTTGACAGAAAATCCTAGGAAGTTCTGGTCTTACGTTAAATCAGTAAGTGGCTCGAAACAGCATGTCCAGGCACTCCGGGATGATGATGGCATTGAAACAGAGGATGACAAGCGTAAAGCTGAAATACTAAACACCTTTTTCCAAAGCTGTTTCACAGAGGAAGACCGCACTGCAGTTCCTTCTCTAAATCCTCGCACAAACGAAAAAATGGCTGACATAGAAATAAGTGTCCAAGGAATAGAAAAGCAACTGGAATCACTCAACAGAGGAAAGTCCACTGGACCTGATACCAATTCGATTCTACACAGAGTACGCGAAAGAACTAGCCCCCCTTCTAACAGCCGTGTACCGCAAGTCTCTAGAGGAACGGAAGGTTCCAAATGATTGGAAAAGAGCACAGGTAGTCCCAGTCTTCAAGAAGGGTCGTCGAGCAGATGCGCAAAACTATAGACCTATATCTCTGACGTCGATCTGTTGTAGAATTTTAGAACATGTTTTTTGCTCGAGTATCATGTCGTTTTTGGAAAGTCAGAATCTACTATGTAGGAATCAACATGGATTCCGGAAACAGCGATCGTGTGAGACCCAACTCGCCTTATTTGTTCATGAGACCCAGAAAATATTAGATACAGGCTCCCAGGTAGATGCCATTTTTCTTGACTTCCGGAAGGCGTTCGATACAGTTCCGCACTGTCGCCTGATAAACAAAGTAAGAGCCTATGGAATATCAGACCAGCTATGTGGCTGCATTGAAGAGTTTTTAGCAAACAGAACACAGCATGTTGTTATCAACGGAGAGACGTCTACAGACGTTAAAGTAACCTCTGGCGTGCCACAGGGGAGTGTTTATGGGACCATTGCTTTTCACAATATATATAAATGACCTAGTAGATAGTGTCGGAAGTTCCATGCGGCTTTTCGCGGATGATGCTGCATTAGAAAATTGTAGCGAAATGCAGGAAGATCTGCAGCGGATAGGCACTTGGTGCAAGGAGTGGCAACTGACCCTTAACATAGACAAATGTAATGTATTGCGAATACATAGAAAGAAGAATCCTTTATTGTATGATTATATGATAGCGGAACAAACACTGGTAGCAGTTACTTCTGTAAAATATCTGGGAGTATACGTGCGGAACGATTTGAAGTGGAATGATCATATAAAATTTATTGTTGGTAAGGCGGGTACCAGGTTGAGATTCATTGGGAGAGTCCTTAGAAAATGTAGTCCATCAACAAAGGAGGTGGCTTTCAAAACACTCGTTCGACCTATACTCGAGTATTGCTCATCAGTGTGGGATCCGTACCAGATCGGGTTGACGGAGGAGATAGAGAAGATCCAAAGAAAAGCGGCGCGTTTCGTCACAGGGTTATTTGGTAAGCGTGATAGCGTTACGGAGATGTTTAGCAAACTCAAGTGGCAGACTCTGCAAGAGAGGTGCTCTGCATCGCGGTGTAGCTTGCTGTCCAGGTTTCTAGAGGGTGCGTTTCTGGATGAGGTATCGAATATATTGCTTCCCCTTACTTATACCTCCCGAGGAGATCACGAATGTAAAATTAGAGAGATTAGAGCGCGCACAGAGGCTTTCAGACAGTCGTTCTTCCCGCGAACCATACGCGACTGGAACAGGAAAGGGAGGTAATGACAGTGGCACGTAAAGTGCCCTCCGCCACACACCGTTCGGTGGCTTGCGGAGTATAAATGTAGATGTAGACAGTAGCGCAAGGGTCTGTTCTATTTTGAAATATTAGGTTCTATTCCTGTTTCTGCGTCACGGTTTATTTACAATCTTCGTGTCTAAGCAGCACTCTTACCCTCCCTTGCACAATTCGCCGGTCATCGGCGTGTCACTGTCGTTCCTTGCCAGCGACTGTTGTCTACGTCTTACACCAATGGCAGCGCCAACTCGTGCGAAAGTGATCGCTGTGTTGTCGTTTCAGCCCGTTGGCACACTGACACGGTTTTAGACGTGCAACTTAATTGGCCGAGTATAACCGGAAGGTGAGTCACCGCTTCTGTCGACTGAAAAGGCCGCGAGCACGAGCAGTAGTGCTCGCCATGCATAAAGCTAAAACGAGAGCAGCTGGATTGTTTACACACAGCGGGTACTGGCAGCTATTGCTTATGACCCGCTGCCAGGCGGAAGCGAACTTCGGCAGGCCGAGTATTCACTACAGAGAGCAAACGAAGCTCAGCGACAGTTAAAAAAAAAAAAAAAAAAAAAAAAAAAAAATACCAGAGGTAGGGGTGCCATAATCCAAGGACGAAAATCAAGGACAAAATTCGGTGATTATTAAGATGTGGTTGAAACACGGACCGATATGTCGTGCAAGTGACCATTGGTTTGCATTTCAGTTGAATCTTCATCATTACTTTACAGTGGTAATTATGAAAATGTGGTTGAAACGTGGAATCACACAATGTCCTTTCACCTTTCTGCACATCAGCCAAATCTTCATAATTACTACTAAGGTTGAATTCTAAAATTATTTTATACACACACTCAGACACTGTACTGGAGGTTTCATTGTCACACTCATTCAAATGTAATAAATTTCTTTGAACACCTTGTGTAATGTCAAAGTATTGGACCAGAACAGGTAACATTTTTACAAGCTTGTGATTACTAGCATCTGTACTGATCCCAACATAATTAACTTTCGATAGACTATTTTTAACATTGTCTTTTAAGAAAGGTGCTATAAATTGTTAGCAATTGCTTCAGTTTTAGTTTTTGCACTTGAAAACTGAACTGCCACCTTTGAATCACTAAAAATTTCACTAATGATTTTTTATGTACAAGACGAAGAATTCTATGAATGGTGGTGTTTCACAGCATGAAACGCGAATGTTGCTTCTGCTACAGCAACCTTTTTTAATTCCGTCTGATTAGCACTAAAAAAACTGGTCAACTGTTTGGAAATTGAAGCAGAATTCACAGCTCTTGTGTCTTTCTTGCTTGTTATATGGGCTTTGAGAGTTCGTTTCTCTCCATTGGCGATTGAAATGAAGCAACTGTAATGAAATAATTTAGGATTAGTTGCAATTTAACCAAAAGAACGCGAATTAACATTTTAGTTTGTGTACGGTGTTGCGTAAACGTGCACAACTACTAAATTTTTACGCCTCAAAACACACGTTTTTGACAGCTCTTTCATTCTATGGTCACCCTGAAAACTAAATTTGATGGCACGATGGAAATATATTTTTCAATAACTGAAAACTATCGCCAGAAAATAAAATTGCGGGAGACTTGGTTTTTAAACACGTACAGTTGAGTAATCTGATCAATTATAATACTCATTTGTATGCTTTCTACAAACGATAGGCATTGTTTACCGTTACGTACCTACAATGCATTGTACTTCCCCACACACTTTGCAAATAGCCTCGTGTTTGTTTCTTTCACGTTTAATACTTGGAAACGCATCAATATAATATTCTTCTCGAAAATGTTCTTTTCTTTTCGACATTTTAAATTTCAAATTCTGTGCAATAACAACACCAGAAGAACACTTCGTACAGCAGAATGTTAATTTTATACGACCAAAGATACCGACAGCAGAGTCGTTGTAAACCAACATTGGAAAACTGAAACAATCGCAACGAATCGATTACTGCACTGCTTTCACAGTCAATTCTGAAAATAGCCGAGCGATTCTGAAGTGACACGGAATATCAGCACATGTTTCAACTGCTATCGTCAAGTTTGCAGGAGTTATGAAACACTTGATCGGTGTTCTGTGGCAAAACATGCGTAAAATTTTTTTTTACTTACTAGCCACTTTTTTCGGAGACATTTTCCTCTTCGTCCAGGACACACGTCTTCGAGCATAAAATCACGGACTGTCCGCGAAATGCGCGACGTATGGCAACCCTAACCAGAGGTCGTTTGTATCTGTTGCTACCCGTTCAGCTACAAAGGAAGCTCTGCCTCCACCCCTCGTGGTGGAGTAGCCACGGTAAAGAGGCAACGAACGATAAGCCGTAGAAAAGTTTTCCCAGCCTGGAGTATAACGAAATTTTCTGAGGGGTAGGACATTAAGGGTTCGATTATGGATTAATCACGACTCTGTATTGTAAGATCTAACCTCTATTATTACTATTTCGTTTAGTAAAATACGGATTGTGGGTCCGCCTGGATGCAAAACGCTTATTTTTAATTTCTCTCGTCAAACTAATTTCATCGAAAATATCGCCATCGTCATTGGGTATTCTTTATTGTAAAACGTACGATATTAGTACATTTTGCAGTGAACACATAGTGTGTTGTGGGGCGATCACTCTGTTGTAGAAATAATTCAAAAGCCAAGATCGCTTAAATACTGTCTACTGAATGACCGGTTTCAACACACTAAAGGTGCCATCATCGGATCAGAATGTAGCTCAACATTTATAATCCATTTGGATACAACGATACATGAGACAGACCAGTTGATATAAAACCATTGTCACAGAAACAATATCTTGTGACTTCGGTTTTTTTTATCTGATGCTATAGAATGACCATGAGTGCAGTTGTTTTTATTTTTTATTTCTGTGACAATGATTTTATATCAGCTGGTATGCCTCATGTATCGTTGTATCCAAATAGTTCAAAAATGGTTCAAATGGCTCTGAGCACTATGGGACTTAACATCTAAGGTCATCAGTCCCGTAGATCTGAGAAGTACTTAAACCTAACTAACCTAAGGACATCACACACATCCATGCCTAGGCAGGATTCGAACCTGCGACCGTAGCAGTCGCGCGGTTCCGGACTGAAGCGCCTAGAACCGCTCGGCCACCGCGCCCGGCTATCCAAATGGATTATAAATGTTAAGCTACATTCAGATTCGATGATGGCATCTTTAGTGTGTTGAAACCGGTCATCCAATAAACAGTTTTTAAGCGATCTTGTCTTTTGAATTATTTCTAGAAATTAGTACAGTTACAAAATATTAAAGCACTATTATTACGGCCGGCCGCGGTGGCCGAGCGGTTCTAGGCGCTTCAGTCCGGAACCGCGCGACTGCTACTCACGCAGGTTCGAATCTTGCCTCGGGCATGGATGTGTGTGATGTCCTTAGGTTAGTTCGGTTTAAGTATTTCTAAGTTCTAGGGGACTGATGACCTTAGATGTTAAGTCCCATAGTGCTCAGAGTCATTTGAACCATTTGTGATGTTTGCGGTGAAATCTTTTGTAAAGTATTGTTTTTGTTTTTCTGTTTCAGTTTATCATGTGGAAATGTGCTTATCTTCTTTATTCTTGCTTCCTTATGACTGTATATAACAGATCGAAATTAGTTTTGTTTCCTGTAACGCCAAATACTGATAATAAAGCAATATGCAACATTTATTTTGACAATTGTAAAAACCGAATCCGACACTTATCTGTCCAACACAATCACAACTTAACATGGAGAGTATTAGTCTAGACGCCAGTGTTGCACATGACGCATTATCACGCGCGGTACTACCGGAGTTATCAGTATTATTATATGCTGCAAAATATGCTGGCATTTAAACCCCGACCCTTCGTGTCACCTTATCTGAAATATGTATTCCTGTGTGGGGACTTTTAAATTATTTTCCAGATAACCTCAATGCAACAAGCCAACTGATTTTAGATTTGACTCGACTTTGAAGGTATATTCACAGCGATTTTCTTGCGGCGGTAGTAAAAATCGAGGATCGGTTGTACTGTGGGCACTTGTGAGGAATAATTTCCATCTTCTCACAGAATAAGACCCGAAAAGAACTAAGTATCTTCATAAAAGTATAAAATCGGAGGATCACCCAATCGATCAGCGTTTTAGACTTACATCTGTTACGAGCCTAATCGCCTTTCTCTGTGTAGTGAACCAGGTAGCGGTGAGATTGAGAAAGTGGACTCGTATTTCGGGACTGTCTAGTCCTACAGATTTAAGTATTCGTGGTTTCCCTATAGATTAAGCAAATGCGAGATCGGTTCCGTAGGAAACGAAACTGCCGTTTCCCTTCCCCATCCAAATTCAATCCGAGCTTGGTCTCCGTATCTAATGACCTCGTCGTCGACGGGACGTTAAGCCCAAATCTTCCTTTCCCTTTAACGAAAATCAAGGAATATATTAAAAAACTAGAAACCCGCCTCGATTGCGAAAAAAGCACCTAGTGCTAACCTAGGTTTCGGCGTAGATAACTACACCTTCTTCAGAACAATAAAACCCACAAGTGCCTAAGAAGACCTTTGTCAATGATTAAAAGAACACCATAGCTATACATTTATAAACGAAGAAAAGGAAAACACAAACAGTACATATGTACAAAGTCAAAACAACTACTTAACTTAATGGTGTACGCTCCACCTCACACCGGCCTATGTTCGATGGGTCATGACCCGCCATAAACTGCGGTGTAGTTATCTACGCCGAAACCTAGCTTAACACTAGGTACTTTTTTCGCAATCGAGGCGGGTTTCTAGTTTTTTAATATATTAACCAACGATTGCTGACGCGCTGCGATATTAAAGGTTCTTAAAATCAAGGAATCCAAGGGTGCATGATGCACTCGCAACGCTAGAAACTAGCAGCGAAATACGGGAAAATCTGCAGACGACCGACGCTTGATGCATTGGATAGCACTGATCGTAAGCATAAACAAATGAAACGTATTGCACATAAACAGACTGAAAGACCCCTTACTGTATGAATACACGATTACAAAACAGTTAGTGGATGCAGTCACATCCATTAAACATATGTGATTAGGCGTACGGTACTATTTAAATTTGAACGATGCCATAAAACTTATCGCAGTAAGGCAGACACCAGACAGATTGAGTAGAAGAATCCTCGGAAAGTGCTGTCCACCCACAAAGGTGATAGCTTATAAAACCCTCGTTCGACCAACACTTTAATATTAGCTGTCAGTCGGAAACCCGTTATCAGATACGGTTGGCAGAGAAAAGAGAGAAGATCCAAGAAGAGCAACGCGAAAGTGTCACGCAGTTTCTCAGCCAACAGAGAGATATGATTTCACACGGAGGCTTACCAACGACCTTTTCCGCTCTTGTCTGAACAACATGGTAGAAACACCCGTTGCCATCAGAGTAAAATCCTTTCTGTCTCACTTCATCGTCAGCCACTATCTCCAAGTCCTTCTCAGCAGCAAGAATCCGACTCAGGAATGTCCTCTCGCAAAATATTAGAGAACTGAGTAACATCTCCAGCTTCATAAGACAGTTAATGAAATATCTACAACACAAAGAATAATGATTACCATTACCATTGCACGCACTCGTTGCTCCTGTACACCTTTATTTCCAACCAGATCTTCCTAATTTCCCCTACTGTCAGCTGGTGCAGCCTCATGAAATTAACTTTCCCCACAACACGCTATATTTATTGGTAGATTTACAAATTCTTTCTTATATCAGTCACTTATTATTATTGTTATTATAGGCAGCAGCAGCAGCAGTAGTGTATTTACATTTGCGAATATGGACAACCATCAGCTGAATAATGGAATAACGGCAGAGAAAATTTCTGTCGGGCCGGGACTCGAACCCACATTTTCCGTTTATCGCGAGGTCGCCTTAGCTTGTTGAAATTCATCGTTGATACATTAACTTAGTTTTCTTATTACAGAGGGCAGCTAATCCTCTGACCGAACACGCTGAGCTACCGTGCTGGCCAACCATCCACAGGCTGGCCGGCACATCGGACCTCGACACTAATCCACCTGACCGGCACGCCTTCCCGCTCGGGAAACAGCGCGTCAGACCGTGCGGCTAGCCGGGCGGGCTGCTAATCTTCTCTCTATCGTTCCAATTTTAGTACATGTACCGCCGAAGCCAGTACTTCGCCTTACTTTTTTTCTTTTTTTTCGTTTCGTTTCATACAGTTCGTTGCGTTTGGTCTGGGCGGACGTCACAAGACATCCGTTCAAGTTGATCGTTAATTCCTTTACTCAGTTTTTTTTTTATTACAGAGAGCAAGCAGCCCTCTGACCGAACACGCTGAGCTACCGTGCCGGCTGCATTAGGCTATCCGAGCACTCTTCGCGGCTACACCCAAACTTCCACATGTCGTCATCACGTCCGAAGGAACAGTGCATAGTACTCCTGGGCAGCACAGGTACTGCAATATCGTATCGTGTTACTTCTTAGGTAACTGTGATGTGAAAAAGGTACTGTATGTGTAAAACCTCGTCCGATGTAAGAATCGGTTCAGGTTAAATAAATACGCAAGGAAAAAATAAGAACTGTTCTTTCTGCGCATCATTCTCGACTGGAACAGTAAGTCGAGGAAGTGGCAATGGCAGACAAAGTACCCTCCGCCAGCTTGCGGGATGAAAATGTTTTTTGAGATGCTCGTAGAACGTTACAATTTTATAGCCATACATTTAAGACCAGAGTATTTTGATCTAATAATGTGTCACAAGTGTCAGATGCCTAGGGTTCAATTCTCAGTAGGTCCTTGAATTTTTTTCTGCCGTAAATCGTATCTTTTATTTCTGACAACGATTTTTATAATATAAATTGCTCTGTGCTTTGGATTGTAGATGCCTCTATAACTGATTCTGTAAGTCAGCTGAAAGGTCGGAGGAAAGCTCGGACATATCACCTCAAATAGTACAGTACAATTCCTAGTGAAGCAGTGCTGTGTTCTAACCAACCTTCGGGATAAAGACAGCTTTACTTTATCCTGCAGGAGCCCAGGTATCGAACTTTCGAAGTTCTGAATCCAATAAAAAGGAGTCGTGTGCCGTATTGCGGCTAATCCCGTAAAAGCCATCCCATTAGCGTTTCCACGGCAGCCTCGCCGGACTGTGCGGACATTAATTCGCTTGGCTCTTATCGACCAACTGACCTCTACAGAAGGTCGATACCATATCGTCCGAGGGCGCCACAGTCGAAGAAACGTGTGAAGGCACTACACCATTCTTGCGAAACGTCCAACGCAGTTCCTGCGTCCGTCAGTTTGAACAAATCAAGTTCCTCGGCCAACTGATGCGAATATATAAGTCTGCCTCTTATTTTGTATCGTGTGCAAGTAGCATTTATATGTGGCTGAGTAATGTGTCATGTGTTAATACTTATATACTAGTATTGTCACACAGATTCAAACGCTTTTTATATGCAATTTACAGGTCTTTCTTATAGCCCTTATAATATAAAATTTATGCCGTTTTAAGAAGAAAGTTGCATCTTCAATCGTTTAGTATCAAATTGAAAACAGCCTTTTCATGACGGTTACTCATTTGATTTTTTTCAACTTGTTTAACGTCATATGGGTGGTCAGAAACAATCTGGAAAAATTGTAACGATGTTGAATGGTAGATTCAGGACGTTGCGCGCGCAAATTCAAGCGTTCCGCTAGATACAGTTATAGTTAGAAGTTCTCATAGTGTGGTTTATACCGCACGAGACTGCTCAGCCTTTGGCTCGGATTCAGTCGTTACTACCGCCCCATGCCAAATTTTTGTGTAGCTCTCTTGTTCGGTTTTAGGAAACAAAAAGGAGAAGTTTGGCGACACCGTCTCTGGCGGTGTGACGGCATTTACACGCGCAACGACCTGAATGGCTAACTTCAATACTAATTACATCAGGAACGGCGCAACGTATCGAATTTTTTCTTAACAACTATTTGTCCGCACGACCTACCCTGTAACACTCTAACAAGTTCGTAAGACTGTTTCTGACCAACCTGTACATCTAGTGGACTACAGTGAAGATCACTTGTACTTTCTCAATACGTTTAATGTTTTAAAAGTAGTTCCCTTCCTTTTCGATGTCTACTCTCAATCTGTTCTATTAAGTTTTTCCAGTGGCTGCTACAGTTAGGCATCATTTTTCAGGCAGCTCGAAGTACGCGACTGATTCATTCTAAAAATAGAACTATTGTACGTAAACTTTCACTTGTAAAAGTATTGTATATGTTTCGAATTACGACAATAAGATCAATATTTAAAACAGAAAATCTCTCATACGAATCAAGGGTATAGCTTAAATACCGGAGACAGTCCATAACTTCCACATTAAAGAAATATTTTAACTGATTTTCACTGAGTGGTCAACTTTGTCAAATAGTGTAATACAGCACAAACTATTTGTAGAGGACAATTTTTGAAGTCACTAATGTTTCAGTTCAATTATCTCAAAACTACTTTTTTATTACATTCTTCATCCGTCCTTGCCAACAACTGAAATTCAAATGGCTCTGAGCACTATGGGACTTAACATCTGAGGTCATCAGTCCCCTAGGACTTAGAACTACTTAAACCTAACTAACCTAAGGACATCACGCACATCCATGCCCGAGGCAGGATTCGAACCTGCGACCATAGCGGTCGCGCGGTTCCAGGCCGTAGCGCCTAGAACCGGTCGGCCACTCCGGCCGGCCAACAACTGAAATAAAAGAAAAATACGTTGCTTTGTTAATGACTGTTCTAGAGGGGAAACGAGCCAGATAAACTATCAGGAGCTTTGCGATAACTGTTCCACTGAGGTTATCATCGAGTAGCAATTGTGCTAAACAAGTGGAACACTCGTAATGGTTGTGGTAGCGATATTTACACACACCACCGCGAGAAAGCGTCCAGTTAAGGAAGCCTTGGGTGAGCCAGTGTTCCTGTTCGAAGCGGCGCGATGGTAAAAATACGACGAAAGTTGTTTCAAGGAGATCTCCCCCATTAGGCGCGTCAGCGTTCGCCGCACCTCCTTTTATAGCCGACAGTTTCTTGTTTTTGTGCTCCGTTTGGCGGCAAAGCCTCTCTTTGGCTTGAGCAAAGGAGCTTCTGCTTGAGGTCTGCTGTTTCCTGTCGGAATATTTTCTCTCAATACCCACGTTCTCACAAGTGTGGCTACAGAAATCACAGTAAAATGCATTACAAACACTGTTTCTACCAAATGAGGCGCACTAAGATTGTTTACGATACTTTCTTCCAGTATTTCTATGGCCAGACTTACAGGAAGAGGATGTCTGTATTAAGTGTGAACACCGGACATTGCTACGTGTTTTTGTGTGGATTAAATCTGCAGGTACGCTTTCTTCCCAAACCGGCAAAGGGATCTGAAAACCCGAGTGGTTATTGGGGAAAACCTATATTACGCCTCGAAGTTAGAAACCCTTCAAAAATACATTCGAAAAAGTTTAAGTTTTATTGGAAAGACTTCTGGTATCTCTTGATGACTGGAAACGAAATGTGGATTCACCATTGCACACACCAAATAAAATTGCAGTCAAAGCAGTGGATTGGCGGAGTAAAAAGTACAAGGACTAAATCGAACATTGTTCTGTCGACAGACAATGTCATGAATTTTTTGGGGCAGGAAAGGGGGGAGGAGTGGATACCAATGTAGCTGCAGTAAAAGCGTAAAACAGTGGCCAGCTCTTACTATCTGATGTTACTGGATCTTTTCATTAGTGAATTGAAGCAATTAAACCCGCAAAAAATATTCTGGCATGTGAATTACGTACTGTTTGTTCACTTTATCTATAGCTTTGGGCTTCCTAGTTTACAATAGTCAGTCAGCTGTCTTTCGGCAGACAATGAAAAGACATCGGGGTTTAACATCCTGTCAACGAGAAGATCATTAGAATTCAAGCCGTACCGGTCAAGCATGGGGAAGGATATCTATTGCGTCCTTTTCATACTTATCGTAGCAACATTCGGCAAGATCGATTTAGGAAAACAACAAAAATAATAATCTAGATGGGCGGACGAGAATTAGAACCCCCTCTTCGCCAATTAGAGACGGTGCCGTACTACAGCGCCAACTCGTACGGTCCTAAGGGTAAACAACAAAAACCGAGACACAATCTGAATTTCTTCAGGTGTTTCGGTAATGTTCTTAAGAGAAGTCAAATATTTTTGCAATGGTGTTTGGAAACACTAACTAAGTAATTTTAGCACTATTGACCACATTCTGACCGTTAGTGAAGTGATAAGCAGAGCGAATGAATACCAACTGCCTCTCTGCATTGCCTTTGTTGACTTTGAAAAGGCATTTGACTCCGTTAGCCATGTAGCTGTCCTCCAAGCTTTGATTGAGCAAGGAGTGGGAGCAGCATACATTGAAGTACTCAGGAAAATCTACAAGAATTCTTCAGCTTATGTTAACATCGGCGAATCAATTCAAGAATTCCGCATCATGAGGGGTGTCAAGCAAGGCGATCCCATCTCTCCAAAACTGTTCCCTGCTGTATTGGAAATGGCTTTGTCAAAGCTGAGCTGGGAAGGTAAGGGAATTAGAATTAATGGAAGAAGGCTTACCAACTTGAGATTTGCTGATGATATTGCCTTACTGGCCAAAGACTTCGCAGAGCTCCAAAACTTAGTTACAGATCTTGCATCGGAATGTCAGCTGGTTGACTTCCACATGAACCTTTCCAAAACAAAAGTAATGTCCAACAAATGGGTCCCAGCTGGAGATGTGAAAGTCAAGGACAGTCTACTAGAAGAGGTCAGTGAATATGTCTACCTTGGCCAGATTATAAATATGAAGGGAGACATAAGGCCAGAAATCTATCGACGCATCAAGCTTGGCTGGCAAGCATTTAGGAAGAATTCAACAGTATTCAGATAAAAAATGCCAGTAAAAAAAATGAATAAAGCAATATTTGATCAATGCATTCTTCCTATGATGACGTATGGCTTCGAGACATGGACACTGAACTCGTTTACAAAAGGGAAACTTAGGACAGCACAGATAGCCGTGGAGAGATCAATGCTGGGCTATACAAGAAAGGATAGGAAAAGGGCAGATGACATCCGGTCTGTGACGAAGGTTAATGACATCTTAGAGACAGTATGTTCCTTGAAATGGCAGTGGGCTGGCCACGTCGCAAGAAGAAAAGACAACAGATGGACGAAGCTAGTACTGGAGTGGAGTCCGAGAGAGCACCGGAGGCCTAGAGGAAGACCATCAGACAGATGGGACAAAGACATCAAGAAGATCACTGGTAACACCTGGCAGAGAACTGCCGAAGTCCGTCCCACTTGGAGAAGACTGCTGAAAACCTACCTGAATCTACGCCTCGAAGAGGCCACATCATTTAATGATTGAATTGGCTGATGATGATGATGATGATGATGATGATGACTGCAGCAACTCGACGTGGCATGGACTCAACAAGTCGCTGGAAGTACCCGCAAGCCGGCCGCTGTGGCCGGGCGGTTCTAGGCGCTTCATTCCAGAACCGCGCTGTTGTTACGGTCGTAGGTTCGAATACTGCCTCGGGCATGGATGTGTGTGATGTCCATAGGTTATTTAGGTTTAAGTAGTTCTAAGTCTAGGGGACTAGAACTTTGCCGGTGCAGGATTTTGGGCACGAACTGACCTCTCTATTACGTCCCATAAACGCTTGGTGGGATTCATGTCGAGAGATTCGTTCGAATTGTCCAGAACGTTCTTCAAATCAATCTCGAACAATTCCTGCCCGCAGAGGTGGCGCACTGTCATACATAGAAATTCCAGCGTTGTTTGGGAACATGAAGTCCATGAATGGGTGCGAATGGTCTCCAAGTAGCCGAACATAACCAGAGGACCCAGACCATTCCATATAAAAACAGTCGACACCATTATGGAGCGAGAACCAGCTTGCACAGTAACTTGTTGACAACCTGGCCCCATGGCTTCGTAGGGTCTGCACCACACTCGAATACTACCATCAGGTCTTACCAACTAAAATCGGGACTCATCTGACCAGGCCACGGTTTTCCAGTATTCTAGGAGGCAACCGATATGCTCACGAGCCCTGAAGAGGCGCTGCAGGCGTTGTCATGCTGTTAGCGGGTCGGTCGTCTGCTACCGTCAAATTTCGCCGCACAGTCCTAATGGGTATGTTCGTCGTACGTCCCAAATTCATTTCTACGGTTATTTCCCACAGCGGTGAAAAGTACGCAAACGCCGCTGTTCTCGGTCGTTAGGCGAAGGCCATCGACATTGCATTGTCCTTGGTAAGAGGCCAGGATATTGAATTCCGTAACGATTTCCAAAACAGAATGTCCCTTGCGTCTAGCTCCAACTACTATTCCGCATTCAAAGTCTGTTAATTCTCGTCGTGGGGCCATAATCACGTCGGAAACCGCGTATTCATGCTTTCATTCACCTGGTGGCCTTTTGTTTCCTGTTTCTCGCTGTGAGGCGGCGGTCGTATTCAAGTGCACTAGGTTTCTATTTTAATAGATTTAGCTTTTATTTCGAAAGTGGTGTACGTCCATTCTTTTATAAAAACTAGAAACCACATCAAATAATTTCACATTACATTAATCAGAAACCAGGTGATAGATATATCATTTGTTCAGAAAGGTCTCTCTATGCGCCTGGCTGATAGGCAACACGTCATACGTTGTAGTATTGCTGGTAACATAACTGGTAAAGTCGAGCGTGGGCCACTGGTGGTACTCGCTACACAATGGAAAGATCTAGCGTGAACCACCGGTGGTACACGCCACTGTGAACGTGTAAAATGAGGATCTTTGGAATAGGGGCGATGTAGTTCTCTTGAAACCCTGCTGGATAAATTTAGAGAACCGGTATTCGAGGAAGACAATGCGACCATTCTGTGCCACCACCGCAGAACTCACGCAGGGGCCTTTTTATCAAGAGAACGTAACGGAGATCTGGAGCCATACAAAGCTTTATAGGCAGTTTTTTTCGCTGGCCCAATACGCGAATGGGCAGGACAGAGAATCGCTAGTATTGCTGGGTAGTGCTCTCTGCTATGCATTGACAGTGACTTGCGGAGTATATACGTAGATGTATCTTCTGGACATCTTCGTGTCTAATATTTTGCAGTAAACAGATAACATGCAGGATTGGAGTAAATTTATTTCCGACGTAACAAGAGCGTGCTCGGTTTTTTGAAACGTACCCGATATAAGGCTTCTCCAGTTGACAATGGCAGTCGCTGCAACTGCTGCGAAGTTAGCGGCAGAAGTATACCACTTCCATTTAGGGCCAGAGTATTACACCGTACCGGTACTATCTTTGTCTCGATGCGGCAGACGCTATATTATTTTGGCATATTTAGCTGTTTTGTATTATAATTTGTAGTAGGCCGTTTGAAGGCAACAGCGCATTGAAGATTTATCATAAACACGTCACCGTTATCGTTAAATGTGAGTTATGGCATATCAACGAAATAAGCCTTAAAGAGATACTGTCATAACCGAGACAACAGACCAAAATAGCACGAGAAATTTGGAAATTTGTGGTAAGGACTATGGAACCAAACTGCAGAGGTCATCGGTCCCTACGTTTACGCACTACTTAATCTAACTTAACCTAACTTACGCTAAGGAGAACACACACACCCATGCCCGAGGGAGGACTCGAGCCTCCGACAAGGGGAGCCGCGCGAACCGTGACAAGAGAAAATAGCATGACATCGGCTTAATGTAATGGGTAATGTTCTAAATTACAGTGTCGAAGAAAGTAGGTTCGCGTCCCGCTAAATATTACACAGTCCAGTGACATTAATGTGACCACCTGTCACTAGCCTGAATAAGCGCCTTTTGTAGAATTTTAGAACATGTTTTTTGCTAGTGTATCATGTCGTTTCTGGAAACCCAGAATCTAGTCTGTAGGAATCAACATGGATTCCGTAAGCGGCGATCGTGTGAGACCCAACTCGCTTTATTTGTTCATCAGACCCAGAAAATATTAGATACAGGCTCCCAGGTAGATGCCATTTTGCTTGACTTCCGGAAGGCGTTCGATACAGTTCCGCACTGTCGCCTGATAAACAAAGTAAGAGCCTACGGAATATCAGACCAGCTGTGTGGCTGGATTGAAGAGTTTTTAGCAAACAGAACACAGAATGTTGTTATCAATGGAGAGACGTCTACAGACGTTAAAGTAACCTCTGGCGTGCCACAGGGGAGTGTTATGGGACCATTGCTTTTCACAATATATATAAATGACCTAGTATACAGTGGCGGAAGTTCCATGCGGCTTTTCGCGGATGATGCTGTAGTATACAGAGAAGTTGCAGCATTAGAAAATTGTAGCGAAATGCAGGAAGATCTGCAGCGGATAGGCACTTGGTGCAGGGAGTGGCAACTGACCCTTAACATAGACAAATGTAATGTATTGCGAATACATAAAAAGAAGGATCCTTTATTGTATGATTATATGATAGCGGAACAATGGTAGCAGTTACTTCTGTAAAATATCTGGGAGCACGCGTGCGGAACGATTTGAAGTGGAATGATCACATAAAATTAATTGTTGGTAAGGCGGGTACCAGGTTGAGATTCATTGGGAGAGTCCTTAGAAAATGTAGTCCATCAACAAAGGAGGTGGCTTACAAAACACTCGTTCGACCTATACTTGAGTATTGATAATCAGTGTGGGATCCGTACCAGGTCGGGTTGACGGAGGAGATAGGATCCAAAGAAGAGGGGCGCGTTTCGTCACAGGGTTATTTGGTAAGCGTGACAGCGTTACGGAGATGTTTAGCAAACTCAAGTGGCAGACTCTGCAAGAGAGGTGCTCTGCATCGCGGTGTAGCTTGCTGTCCAGGTTTCTAGAAGGTGCGTTTCTGGATGAGGTATCGAATATATTGCTTCCCCCTACTCATACCTCCCGAGGAGATCCCGAATGTAAAATTAGAGAGATTCGAGCGAGCGCGGAGGCTTTCCGGCAGTTGTTCTTCCCGCGAACAGTACGCGACTGGAACAGGAAAGGGAGGTAATGACAGTGGCACGTAAAGTGCCCTCCGCCACACACAGTTGGGTGGCTTGCGGAGTATAAATGTAGATGTAGATGTAGACACTGCTAAGAACGTGCAGGATGAGGGTCGATGAGGTTCTGGGCGGTCCAACAGGGATGTGGAGCCATGCCGACTCCAGTGGGATCGTCACCTCGGCCAAGGGTCCATGGCGCGAACAGCCGATCGGGGTGGTTCCACAGGTTCTCGATTGGGTTCAACTCTGAGGAATTTTGTGGCCAGGGAAGTACGGCGCTTTTTGAACCACTGAATGTACAGTATGAGCCGTTTGACACTTGACATTGTTCTGTTGGTAGATTTCACCATGCCGAGAAGGAAAAACTACATGTAGTGGTAGATATGGTCCCCAAGGAAAGAATCATACTTGTTTTGATGCTTTGTGGCTTCTAGAATGTGGACATCACCCAGAGAATGCCACGTAAACATTCCCCATACCACAATGCTCACGGCCTAGGCCCTTCCGACGGCTGTCGCAGGGTGATGGCTTTCAGACGTTTCCTGCAGTATACAGCAACGACCATCTGTCCGATGGAGCACAAAACGTGGTTCATCCGAAAAGGCCATCTGTCGCCATTCAGTGCACGTCCAGTTGCCGTACTGGCGTGCAAATTCAAGCCTTCGTCGTTGATGAACAGGAATCGACATGGGTACGTGAATCAGGCGCCCGCTGTGGAGGCCCATACGCAGAAACGGTCATTGTGGAGACACTGTGCGTAGCTCCTTGGGTGATCTGGGCGATCAGTTGCTCAACAACTGCGCGTCTATTCACACGTACACATCTCTGCAGTCGTAGTTGACTCATCTACATCCACATCTACATGATTACTCTGCAATTCACATTTAAGTGCTTGGCAGAGGGTTCATCGAACCACAATCATACTATCTCTCTACCATTCCACTCCCGAACAGCGCGCGGGAAAAACGGACACCTAAACCTTTCTGTTCGAGCTCTGATTTCTCTTATTTTATTTTGATGATCATTCCTACCTATGTAGGTTGGACTCAACAAAATATTTTCGCATCCGGAAGAGAAAGTTGGTGACTGAAATTTCGTAAATAGATCTCGCCGCGACGAAAAACGTCTTTGCTGTAATGACTTCCATCCCAACTCGCTTATCATATCTGCCACACTCTCTCCCCTATTACGTAATAATACAAAACGAGCTGCCCTTTTTTGCACCCTTTCGATGTCCTCCGTCAATCCCACCTGGTAAGGATCCCACACAATATTCTAACAGAGGACGAACGAGTGTAGTGTAAGCTGTCTCTTTAGTGGACTTGTTGCATCTTCTAAGTGTCCTGCCAATGAAACGCAACCTTTGGCTGGCCTTCCCCACAATATTATCTATGTGGTCTTTCCAACTGAAATTGTTCGTAATTTTAACACCCAGGTACTTAGTTGAATTGACAGCCTTGAGAATTGTACTATTCATCGAGTAATCGAATTCCAACGGATTTCTTTTGGAACTCATGTGGATCACCTCACACTTTTCGTTATTTAGCGTCAACTGCCACCTGCCACACCACACAGCAATCTTTTCTAAATCGCTTTGCAACTGATACTGGTCTTCGGTTGACCTTACTAGACGGTAAATTACAGCATCATCTGTGAACAACCTAAGAGAACTGCTCAGATTGTCACCCAGGTCATTTATATAGATCAGGAACAGCAGAGGTCCCAGGACGCTTCCCTGGGGAACACCTGATATCACTTCAGTTTTACTCGATGATTTCCCGTCTATTACTACGAACTGCGACCTTCCTGACAGGAAATCACGAATCCAGTCGCACAACTGAGACGATACCCCGTACGCCCGCAACTTGATTAGAAGTCGCTTGTGAGGAACGGTGTCAAAAGCTTTGCGGAAATCTAGAAATACGGAATCAGCTTGAGATCCCCTGTCGATAGGGGCCATTACTTCGTGCGAATAAGGAGCTAGCTGCGTTGCACAAGATCGGTGTTTTCTGAAACCATGCTGATTACGTATCAATAGATCGTTCCCTTCGAGGTGATTCATAATGTTTGAATACAGTATATGCTCCAAAACCCTACTGCAAACCGACGTCAATGATATAGGTCTGTAGTTCGATGGATTACTCCTACTACCTTTCTTACTGGTGCGACCTGCGCAATTTTCCAGTCTGTAGGTACAGATCTATCGGTGAGCGAGGGGTTGTATATGATTGCTGAGTAGGGAGCTATTGTATCAGCGTAATCTGAAAGGGACCTAATCGGTATACAATCTGGACCTGAAGACTTGCCCGTATCAAGTGATTTGAGTTGCTTCGCAACCCCTAAGGTGTCTACTTCTAAGAAACTCATGCTAGCAGCTGTTCGTGTTTCAAATTCTGGAATATTCCATTCGTCTTCCCTGGTGAAGGAATTTCGGAAAACTGCGTTCAATAACTCTGCTTTAGCGGCACAGTCGTCGGTAACTGCCATCGGCACTGCGCAGCGAAGGTACTGACTGCGTCTTGTCGCTTGTGTACTTTACACACGACCAGAATTTCTTCGGATTTTCTACTAAATTTCGAGACAATGTTTCGTTGTGGAACGACTCACGTCATCTATGGCCCGTTGTGCACCACTGTTGCCTCGGCGCTAGTTTTCGATAGCGCTATTTTGTCATGCGGAGTATACTTTAATCACGGTGGCCCGCAAACAGTTTACAAACTTAGCCATTTCGGAATTGTTTCCTACCTTGGCCCAAAAGCCAATGATCGTGCCCTTTTGCACGTCAGATAAATCGCTCTTTTTCCGCATTACGACAACGACACTACTTATATACCCCCCACACGTACTGCTGCTACCTGCCATCTGTGAGTGGTTATTGCGCATTGACGTCGAACATAAGCGGTAGTCACATTAATGTGACTGGACTTCTATGTATCGACACCGTGGTTAGGTAGGCACCTACGGTATGTCACCGTTAAGTATTAACAGGAAGCTCGGATAACATCGAAAATTACACTGAAGAGCCAAAGAAACTGGTACACCTACCTAGTATTGTGCAGGGCCCCCGCGAGCACGCAGAAGTGCCTCTGAAGTAGTGCTAGAGGGAACTGACACCATGAATCCTGCAAGGCTGTCCATAAAGATCTCTTCTGAACAGTACGTTGCAAGGCATCCAAAATACGCTCAATAATGTTCATGACTGGGGAGTTTTGTAGCTGGCGGAAATGTTTAAACCCAGAAGAGTGTCCCTGGAGCGACTCTGTAGCAATTCTGGACGTGTGGGGTGTCGCATTGTCCTGCTGGAATTGTCCAGTTCCGTCTGAATGTACAATGGACATGAATAGATGCAGATGAGCAGGCAGGATTCTTACCTACGTCTCACCTGTCAGAGTCGTATCTAGACGTATCAGGGCCCCAATATCACTCCAACTGCACACGCCCCACAAAATTACAAAGCCACCATCAGCTTGAACAGTCCCCTGTTAACATTCAGGGCCCATGGATTCATTATGTTGCCTCCAAGCCCGTACACGTCCAGCCACTCGACACAATTTGAAACGAGACTAGCCCCACCAGGCAACATGTTTCCAGACATCAACAGTCCAATCTCGGTGTTGACGGGCCCAGGCGAGCCGTAAAGCTTTGTGTCATGCGGTCATTAAGAGCACACGAGTGTGCCTTCGGCTCCGAAAACCCATATCGATAATGTTTCGTTCATGATTCGCACGCTGACACTTATTGATAGCCTAGCGGTGAAATCTGGAGCAATTTGCGGAAGGGTTGCACTTTGTCACGTTGAGCGATTCCCTTCAGTCGTCGTTGGACCCGTTCTTCCCGTTCTTACAGGGTCTTTTTCCGGCCGTAGCGATGTCGGAGATTTGATGTTTTACCGAATTCCTGGTATTCACGGTACACTCGTGAAATTGTCGTACGAGAAAATCTCCACTTCATCGCTACCGCGGAGTTGCTGTGTCCCATTGCCCGTGCGTCGACTATAACACCACGTTCAAACTCAAATATTGATAACCTGCCATTATAGCAGCAGTAACCGATCTAACAACGGCGCCAGACACCTGTTGTATAGCCGTTGCCGACCGCAGCGCCGTATTCTGCCTGTTTACATATCTCTGTATTTGGATACGTATGCCTATACGATTTTCTTTGCCACTTCACTATAATTGTGGTAATGAATTTTGTGGATTTCTATCTTTTTATTCTTTACTTTATTACTGCGATTGAAACGATGAACAATACAATTCATATTCTTACTTGTCACAAATATTTGGCTGTATATTTCCTAGTGTGCGCAAACATCACGAAGAAGCAGATTCTTATCATATTACAACCAGTGACTGTTCCCGGCGGTCTACTTCTGCCCCTGAAGACACGTCTGCTGCTATAGCGAAGGACGGAACAGCGCAGGGCGTCGCTACTTTTCCTGGGGCCGCCATTGCTCGGGTCAAGGCCGAGTGACGCCACGCGCGGCGCTCCCAGGAAATGTCCGCAAATTACAGCCTGCCAGCGCCATCACCTAATGCGAGGCAAGCCTGATAAAACAACCACGCACGCGTCCTCTGCTGGCACGGAACGTCCCCGGCGGCCAGCGCTTTGTTCTCGTCCTAATTCGTGGCTGCCACTTTGCTAATGCCATGATAACTCTCGCAAAAAAAGCCTAGTCTTAAAAAGGTCTGATTACTCACTGGGGTTCATTAAAATTTACCTCTACATTGACGAGCAAGGACATTTCCTGCACTCGTAACGCTTTCTTAATGCTCAGTAACTACCTTGTTCATTTCTGTTCCTACCTTTACTTGTTGCCTTCGCAGTTCCCGTACGTACACACACACAAACACACACACACACACACACACACACAACGAGAGAAAGCGATTGCCAGACAGAGAAACGGGATAGAGAGAGGAAAGGGAAGGTTGTGAATCACCTTCTGCCGACGTCGAACTCATTGCGGATTGAGCGCAAGGTTCACTGAAGACGGGTGGAACATATGAAGTACATCGTTTTTTTTTTTTTTTTTTTTTTTTTTAAGAATCCTTTATGTACCTTTATATGATCTGGAGATAGTTTTTGAGAACTGAACCAGAATTTAAATTTATCCTTAAAATACGTTAAGCTTTCCTTGTTGTTGTTATGGTCTTCAGTCCTGAGACTGGTTTGATGCAGCTCTCCATGCTACTCTATCCTGTGCAAGCCTCTTCATCTCCCAGTACCTACCGCAACCTACATCCTTCTGAATCTGCTTAGTGTATTGATCTCTTGGTCTCCTTCTACGATTTTTACCCTCCACGCTGCCCTCCAATACTAAATTTGTGATCCCTTGATGCCTCAAAACATGTCCTACCAACCGATCCCTTCTTCTAGTCAAGTTGTGCCACAAACTTCTCTTCTCCCCAATCCTATTCAATACCTCCTCATTAGTTACATGATCTACCCACCTTATCTTCAGCATTCTTCTGTAGCACCACATTTCGAAAGCTTCTATTCTCTTCTTGTCCAAACTGGTTATCGTCCATGTTTCACTTCCATACATGGCTACACTCCATACAAATACTTTCAGAAACGACTTCCTGACACTTAAATCTATACTCGATGTTAACAAATTTCTCTTCTTCAGAAATGCTTTCCTTACCCTGAAGAATAATAAATGTAATTGTCGTGTGATTAGGGCCTCCTGTCGGGTAGACAGTTCGCCGGGTGCAAGTCTTCCCATTTGATGCCCCTTCGGCGACTTGCACGTCTATGGGGATGAGATGATGACGATTAGGACAACACAACACTCAGGTCCTGAACGGACAAAATCTCCGACCCAGCCGGGAATCGAACCCGGGCCCTTAGAATTGACATTCCGTCGCGCCGACCACTCAGGTACCGGGGGCGGACACCCCGAAGAATGAACATTTGTTTGAACAACGCAGCACTTTACATAGTGTGATGGTATTGGCGGTGATACGCCCTTGCTCTCCTTAGACCTTTGAACTGACTTAAGTTTCATTAAGTTTGATTCATACTGGACGTCACGGAACGGAAGATCAAAACATTTCGCATTGCGGTTTTAATGGAGGCATTCACAAAGTCCGTCAAAGGAACGGTACATCGCCGTTTGGAATTAACGGGAAGTTCTGTGAGCATCGGAAATTGTTTTATAGTAGTGTATTTGGCGCATGTCTTATCTTCTTAATCTTTGTTTTACTGCTTGTTTTGTTTTCGTGAGGTTCTGCGAACGTTGCGTGAGGACTTTATCTTTTCTTAGACGGTACTATCGCAAGCGATACCCAATATCCGAAATCGAAAAATTATTTAAGAATACGTGGACAAAGAAAGTAACCTACAATATCCATTAATAAGAACATAAATAAGCAAAAAATGTTAGATGAAAATAGCATCTACTGTGAAAACATCAGCTCGACTGAAGGAGAAAAATAGTTTTTTGTTACAAATGAAAAACGCAATATCGTGGATGTTCTACAGAATTAATTGATTCTCGGGTTACAAGGATGCTATCAGGCATCATCTGTCAGCGTCGATGAAGGTACAATATTTGTGAACAACACTGAAAAAGATGTCCTCAGGAGTAAGGCACAAACACTGAATAGTGCAGGGATAACGCAATTAGAAAATTAAATTGTATTTTTTTACTGTTTAACTTTTAGCTTTTTATTTGCATTACTATCGCACTGTCAAATATGACATAACTGTGTGATAGGTCTCGCTCTTTTTCAATGTTGTTCACAAGTATGGTATCTTCTTTGATGACGATAGTGGTTAAAGTCCGATGATGACCTAGTAAGCCGAAAAACGATTAACAAAAGAAGGTAGTTTTTCTAGAACATAATGTGTTTTCATGTATAATAATATTGTGATGTTCTACCAAGGGGGCGAAAGAATCAATTAACATTGTTTTTGTCATTTTTGGCATTTGGAAATAAAACAAAACGCAAAGGATAGAACAAAAAACTATATCTACTGCCTTCTAAATATCGTTTGTTGTGTTTTCATGTATATATTTTCTAGAGGGAAAATAAATAATGATGTCTGAAATGTTTGTATGATACTTTTCTTCCTATTTCAGTTTCGCAACAGCGAATACAGCTTGATATATATCTTTCGCAAGAATAGAAATTACGTATTTTGTTTTCGTCATTAATTAACTGTACTAACACCTTAACGCTGGTAGTACGGGTATATTCCGGCTTACTGTACGGCACACTGTCCCTCAGTCTCATTTTCATCGTTGAATCCAATGTACATCGGACTTTACATAGCCAGTTATATAAGGACCTCTGGGTGAACTCGGATACGCAGTACAACTTGGCATTTCCACACATACAAACCATTACCATTGGTGAAAGCTGCGGTAAGTGACATACAAAATAGAATCTAAGCACCCAGCAGAGACTAAACCACCGCCCCCTGGATGTATAGTTTGCCACTTAGCCAACGATACCTATTTACACACAACAATGAATACTGAAGATGGCTGTTACTTACGTCTTGGCTAAAATAATTCAAAGTGCAACTCCAGTCAGAAAAGAGCAGTGGCTAAAAGACTTCACTCGCCTTGGGGAGGGTACGGTTCAAATGTGCTCCATACCATACAGATTTAGGTTTCCCGTGTCAACTGTCACTCGTTACAGCTGCCAAATGCCATGATGATTCTTTAGGAAAGGATACAGCCGATTCCCTTCCAGTATGAAGAATCCGTTTATAATGCACTTGTCGTCGACGAGGCCGTAAACCGTTATTCCTTTCAATGGAAAAGACTATTAACGTTAACTCAAAACTACACAAGTAAATTTAAATATTTAATTATCGCACTGAAAATCATCAAGGAGTGAGTAGTTTTCACGTTAGAGTGGTAAGGATGGAGACTCAAAATACACTACTGGCCATTAAAATTGCTACACCACGAAGATGACGTGCTACAGACGCGAAATTTAACCGACAGGAAGAAGATGCTGTGATATGCAAATAATTAGCTTTTCAGAGCATTCACACAAGATTGGCGCCGGTGGCGACAACTACAACGTGTTGACATGAGGAAAGTTTCCAACCGATTTCTCATACACAAACAGCAGTTGACCGGCGTTGCCTGGTGAAACGTTGTTGTGATGCCTCGTGTAAGGAGGAGAAATGCGTACCATAACGTTTCCGACTTTGATAAAGGTCGGATTGTAGCCTATCGCGATTGCAGTTTATCGTATCGCGACACTGCTGCTCTCGTTGGTCGAGATCCAATGACTGTTAGCAGAATATGGAATTGGTGGGTTCAGGAGGGTAATACGGAACGCCGTGCTGGATCCCAACGGCCTCGTATCACTAGCAATCGAGATGACATGCATCTTATCCGCATGGCTGCAACGGATCGTGCAGCCACGCTCGATCCCTGAGTCAACAGATGGGGACGTTTGCAAGACAACAACCATCTGCACGAACAGTTCGACGACGTTTGCAGCAGCATGGACTATCAGCTCGGAGACCATGGCTGCGGTTACCCTAGACGCTGCAGCACAGACAGGGGCGTCTGCGAAGGTGTACTCAACGAAGAACCTGGGTGCACGAATGGCAATACGTCACTTTTTCGGATGAATCCAGATTCTGTTTACAGCATCATGATGGTCGCATCCATGTTTGGCAACATCGCGGTGAACGCACATTGGAAGCGTGTATTCGTCATCGCCATACTGGCGTATCACCCGGCGTGATGGTATGGGGTGCCATTGGTTAAACGTCTCGGTCACCTCTTGTTCGCATTGACGGCACTTTGAACAGTGGACGTTACATTTCAGATGTATTACGACCCGTGGCTCTCCCCTATCATTCGATCCCTGCGAAACCCCAAATTTCAGCAGGATAATGCACGACCGCATGTTGCAGGTCCTGTACGGGCCTTTCTGGATACAGAAAATGTTCGACTGCTGCCCTGGCCAGCACATTCTCCAGATCTCTCACCAATTGAAAACATCTGGTCAACTGTGGCCGAGTAACTGGCTCGTCACAATACGCCAGTCACTACTCTTGATGAACTGTGGTATCGTGTTGAAGCTGCATGGGCAGCTGTACCTGTACACGCCATCCAAGCTCTGTTTGACTCAATGCCCAGGCTATCAAGGCCGTTATTATGGCCAGAGGTGGTTGTTGTGGGTACTGATTTCTCAGGATCTATGCACCCAAATTGCGTGAAAATGTAATCACATGTCAGTTCTAGTGTAATATATCTGTCCAATGAATACCCGTTTATCATCTGAACTTCTTCTTGGTGTAGCAATTTTAATGGTCAGTAGTGTAGGTAACAGGTAGAACTGGAAAAGTGTACACTCTCCAGTCATTGTACCAGCATCGACGAAAGCGGGGGATATAAAATGGGAGTAGAAAGCCGTCAGTTGTGGAGAAAGATAGGGGGTACTGAAGACGCACAAAGAGCTTTCGAGCAACGACTGGTCCTACAAATGTCACGACAGTAGCCGTAGACCTACGCCGCCGTCGGAGTACACAGCTATTGCGCAGCAGCTGCTGGATTTCCACATCGCTTCAGAGAAGTCACACAGACGAGCGACCTCGGCAATTTGCCGGCAGAGCATTCCTCCGCCGGGTCGCCGGACAGGAATGCCGGAGATAAAGCAGGACAGGAGGGCAACAAAATGGCGGAGTCCAGCCGCAGACACGTCAGAGCGGGTCTCTGGCCGCAATTAGCCGCACATGTACTCAGGCACTACAATCACCGGGTAGTGACGTTCTTTCAATTATACCAGTTCACTTACTTCTCTATTCCAGGACGAAAGAATGGACAACTGTGTTTTCCCTTGAGGTATTCATACTCCTTCCCTCTGCGAGGTTTAGTAAGCCATTTCCAAGTCTGGAAAAAATATGGTGGTGTACTAAGAGGATATAAATGGCATATACAGGGTGGTCCATTGATCGTGAACGGGCCAAATACCTCACGAAATAAGCGTCAAACGAAAAAACTACAAAGAACGAAACTCGTCTAGCTTGAAGGGGGAAACCAGATGGCGCTATGGTTGGCCCGCTAAATGGCGCTGCCAAAGGTCAAACGGATATCAAATGCGTTTTTTTAAATAGGAACCCCCATTTTTTATTACATAATTCGTGTAGTACGTAAAGAAATATGAATGTTTTAGTTGGACCACTTTTTTCGCTTTGTGATAGATGGCGCTGTAATAGTTACAAACATATGGCTTACAATTTTAGAGGAACAGTTGGTAACAGGTAGGTTTTTAAAATTAAAATACAAAACGTAGGTACGTTTGAGCATTTTATTTCGGATGTTACAATGTGCTACAAGTATCTTTGTGAACTAATTATTTCTGAAAACGCATGCTGTTACAACGTGATTACCTGTAAATACCACATTAATGGAATAAATGCTCAAAATGATGTCCGTCAACCTCAATGCATTAGGCAATACGTGTAACGACATTCCTCTCAACAGCGAGTAGTTCGCCTTCCGTAATGTTCGCACATGCATTGACAATGCGCTGACGCATGTTGTCAGACATTGTCGGTGGATCACGATAGCAAATATCCTTCAACTTTCCCCACAGTAAGAAATCCGGGGACGCCAGGTCCGGTGAACGTGCGGGCCGTGGTTTGGTGCTTCGACGACCAATCCACCTGTCAAGAAATATGCTATTCAGTACCTCTTAAACAGAACGCGAGCTATGTGCCGGACGTCCATCATGTTGGAAGTACATCGCCATTCTGTCATGCAGTGAGACATCTTTTAGTAACATCGGTAGAACATTACGTAGGAAATCAGCATACATTGCTCCATTTAGATTGCCATCGATAAAATGGGGGCCAATTATCCTTCCTCCCATAATGCCGCACCATACATTAACCCGCCAAGGTCGCTGATGTTCCACTTGTCGCAGCCCAATAGTGCATTTATTTATTTATTTATTTAGCGTATGGCTCATAACATCACAGTAAAAATTACAGAAACAACACGATTTAAAAATCACATATGTATAAACAGAGCAATAAATAACAGTTTGTATATAAGGACACCGCTAATTGTAAAGTTACACTCACAGAAGACCAGTCACAAGCAGACGTCCAGCTTAGATAGTAAATAGTCGATTGCCTCTTGGGTCGCCATTAGGAAATCTTGTGGGTCACCCTCGTATGCCCTTAGTGGGCTTTCCTGCACGATGTGTTTGACCGTCTGTGTCTCAGCGCCACAGTCGCAAGCGGCCGAAGGAAGTTTACCCCATCTGTGTAAGGAGTCGGCACATCTCCCACAGTTGGTTCTGATGCGATTAAGAGTTGACCAAACTTTGCGAGGGCAATCAAATCCTTTTGGTTTACTAAAGATGCATGGCATACTGCGGCGGATTACTACTGTTCTGCTCTCCCATTCCTCTTTCCATCGGTCATTTATTTTGAAGTTGGTGTGCTGTGCATATTATGCCGGTTTACGTTACCGCTGTTGGTGGAGGAGATTAGTGTTTAACGTCGCGTCGACAACGAGGTCATTAGAGACGGAGCGGAAGCTCGGGTGAGGGAAGGAAATCGGCCTGCCCTTTCAAAGGAACCATCCCGGCATTTGCCTGAAGCGATTTAGGGAAATCACGGAAAACCTAAATCAGGATGGTCGGAGACGGGATTGAACCGTCGTCCTCCCGAATGCGAGTCCAGTGTGCTAACCACTGCGCCACCTCGCTATGTACCGCTATTGGTGAATGACGCTTCGTCGCTAAATAGAACGCGTTCAAAAAATTTGTCATCGTCCCGTAATTTCTCTTGTGCCCAGTGGCAGAACTGTACACGACGTTCAAAGTCGTCGCCATGCAATTCCTGTCGCATAGAAATATGGTACGAGTGCAATCGATGTCGATGGAGCATTCTCAACACAGACGTTTTTGAGATTCCCGATTCTCGCGCAATTTGCCGGCTACTGATGTGCGGATTAGCCGCGACAGCAGCTAAAACACCTACTTGGGCATCATCATTTGTTGGAGGTCGTGGTTGACGTTTCACATGTGGCTGAACACTCCCTGTTACCTTAAATAACGCAACTATCCGGCGAACGGTCCGGACACTAGGA
Organism: Schistocerca cancellata; assembly: GCF_023864275.1. NCBI lineage: Eukaryota > Metazoa > Arthropoda > Insecta > Orthoptera > Acrididae > Schistocerca > Schistocerca cancellata. The sequence goes on along the minus strand of NC_064626.1, from coordinate 1,118,833,123 downwards.
TGATGTCGTCCAGGATACCGAGCAGCATACCTAGCACATGCCCGTTGGGCATTTTGATCACAATAGCCACACATCAACACGATATCGACCTTTTGTGAAATTGGTAAACGGTCCATTTTAACACGGGTAATGTATCACGAAGCAAATACCGTCCGCACTGGCGGAATGTTACGTGATACCACGTACTTATACGTTTCTGACTATTACAGCGCCATCTATCACAAAGCGAAAAAAGTGCTCCAACTAAAACATTCGTATTTCCTTTCGTACTACACGAATTTATGTAATAAAAAATGGGGGTTCCTATTTAAAAAAAACACAGTTGATATCCGTTTGACCTATGGCAGCGCCATCTAGCAAGCCAACCATAGCGCCATCTGGTTTCCCCCTTCAAGCTAGACGAGTTTCGTTCTTTGTAGTTTTTTCGTTTGATGCTTATTTCGTGAGATATTGAACCCGGTCACTATCAATGGACCACCCTGTTTATAAAATGTTCACAAAATTTTTGCACCACCCTCACGACTTGAACGGTATGAATTTTCCTAATATCAGAAAATTCTTTAGCAATACCCTTTTGACGACATGAAATCGCTACGTGCACTTTGTGATCAAATGAATCGGGCACCCGTAAGAAATGCGAAATTCACCCACGTATGTCACGAGGAAGCGGATTCGCCAGTATACAAGGAGGCGCGTAGTACTGAGTCGCCAGCAGAGAGACAGTAGTCACTCTACACTAATCAGCCAGGAAATTTGACTATCGATATAGACCCGTCCAGGCGATAGTAGCGTCCCTGGCGAGGAATGACTGCTAGTTAGACACATACATGGTGCATGTGTATCATTGAGCGTGCTGTCCGTGTGCAGAGTGGAGAAGACGCGCGATCTCTCTGAATTTGACCGAAGACCAATTGTGATGGCCTAGAGGCTCGGAAACTGCACGATTTGCCGGGTGTTCGAGGAGTGCTGTGGTGAGTGTATTCAAAACGTGGCGAAACCCCGGAGAAACGACATCCAGAGGTCGTAATGTTGGGCAGTTACGCCTCATTAGGTGTCGGATGTCGTAGGTCGGGCAGGCTGGTAAAACGGGACAGGCGATGGACTGTGGTGGAACTGACAGCAGACCTTAATGCTGGGCAGGGTAAAAGTGTGTCTGAACACACAGTGCACCGAACACTCCTAACGATGGCCCTCCACGGGCCTCCACAGCCGACGACCCTTGCCTGTGCCATTGTTAACACTATGACACTGGCAACTACAAATGAAATGGGAATGTGACCATCGGCAGTGGACGTTAGCGCAGCATCAGAGCGTTGCATGGGCTGATGAATCCCGATACATTCTTCATCATGCTGGTGGGAGGGCGCGAATCCGTCATCTTCCAGGAGAGCAGCTCTTGATACCTGTGCTGCAGGTCTGAGACGAGCTGTCGGCGGCTCCATTATGCTCTGGAGAACATTCACGTGTGCATCCATGGGTCCAGTGTAACTCGTGCAAAGCACCATGACGGCCAAGGAGTATCGTACTTTGGTTGCATACGATGTACACCCCTTCGTGACGATCACGTTTCCCGGTAGCAGTGGCATTTTTCAGCACGGCCAGGAGTGAGACGGAGTGGTCCGAGGAAAAAAGTGGCGAGTTCCAATCGATGTGCTGGCCCCCCAGTTCGCCAGCTCTGAACCCGATTGAATACATCTGGGATGTGATTGGACGTAGTGTCAGAGCTGATCGCCCCCTCCCGGAATTTACGGGAATTAGGTGACTTGTGCGTGCAGATGTAGTAACAACTCCCTCCAGCGCCCTATGAAGGCGACTTGCTTTCAGTCCATGGCGCATCATCGCTGTTATCGGTGTCAAAGGTGGACATACCGGCTATTAGGTAAATGGTCATAATGTACTGGCTGATCAATGCGTGTCACGTGAGTCATAAATCTATCAGGTACATTTCGACCCTTCTAAAGCAGTACTCGTTTACTGTTAGTGACGTGACTGTGACGTGGAAATGCGAAGGAACAACCTCAGCTAAACCAAAACCTACCAGGCTTCAAAGAACCGACGGACAGGGATCGTCGAACATCGCGGTGGGTGGTTGTGAAAAGTCGGCTCAAATCAATGGATAGAACCACTCGTGAATTGCTACTACCAATTCGGATAGCAAAATGACTGTGCGTGTGGAGTTAAAAAGAACGGAGCACAATGGTCGAGCAACTCTTCGTGAGGTGCACATTTCGGTAGTCAATGCAAAGTGACGTCTGAGGTTGCGCACAGAGCGGCACCACTGGACAGTGGATGACTGTTAACGAGTGATTTGGAGTTATGAATCACGCTATACCATGCAGCACTCCGACGTAAAAGTTTGGGTTTGTCGAATGCCTGGAGAAGGTTACATAGCATCATGTGTAGTGCCAACAATGAAGTACGGAGCAGACTGTGTCACGGTATAGAGAAAAAATGAATATGAGCTTTTTTGTAGTGCATTTAACGTAGTTTAGTTTTGTATTTGGATACGTTTTTGCTGCAGGTCGTGGTTTTTGAGATACGAAAGAAAAATGTACAAACTGACCTCCAAACGCACCGCCAACTTCCACACTCGCCCTCCATGGGTGAGGATGTTTAGTACGTTGTTCATGGCGCTCCCTCTACCAGTCAACAAAATTTTGCGACTACACGAACTGTTTCCCCTATTCACCCTTTTTTATCTTCACTGACTAGGCAATTATGCCACAGGCTTAGTCGGCTATTTCGTTAAAATTACAAATTTAAACTTCCCTGTGAGGTTTTACCTTTGTAAAAGTTATGCAAAAACTAATTAAGTTCACAATTCGGTCTCATTTTGGCCCTCATAAGCAAAGTACTTTTGTGGTAAGAAGGTCAAACAAACAAAACGATTTTATACGTAAAGTAAGGGAAAGAGAACCAGTCCGGTTCGTGGCGTACGGTAACATGGAATAGGAAACATTTAACACCACCTTTCAAACTCGTTCTCTTTTTCTAGTAAGAGTACTCACATTCATACATACAACCACCACAGACACCCACGTGTACACGCTCGCGGTAGTCTGGTTTTGTGAACAGACTGTTCAGCGTTGTGAGAATGAGTCCAGTTTTCTAAGAAAAGTGTTGTTCGCAGATGAGGCACAGTTCATCTGAGATGGGTTCTTTAATTGTCGTAACAGCCACTTCTGGGCGAGGAACAATCATCGTCTCTCAACCATCACCACCAACAGCGGTTTGCTGTGAATGTATGGTTCAAATGGCTCTGAGCAGTATGGGACTTAACATCTTAGGTCATCAGTCCCCTAGAACTTAGAACTACTTAAACCTAACTAACCTAAGGACATCACACACATCCATGCCCGCGGCAGGATTCGAAACTGCGACCGTAGCAGTCCCGCGGTTCCGGACTGCTGCGCCTAGAACCGCACTGCCACCGCGGCCGGCTGTGAATGTATGGATTGGTATTATCGGCGATTACGTAATTGGACCATACCCGCATGTACATCTACACTCCTGGAAATTGAAATAAGAACATCGTGAATTCATTGTCCCAGGAAGGGGAAACTTTATTGACACATTCCTGGGGTCAGATACATCACATGATCACACTGACAGAACCACAGGCACATAGACACAGGCAACAGAGCATGCACAATGTTGGCACTAGTACAGTGTATATCCACCTTTCGCAGCAATGCAGGCTGCTATTCTCCCATGGAGACGATCGTAGAGATGCTGGATGTAGTCCTGTGGAACGGCTTGCCATGCCATTTCCACCTGGCGCCTCAGTTGGACCAGCGTTCGTGCTGGACGTGCAGACCGCGTGAGACGACGCTTCATCCAGTCCCAAACATGCTCAATGGGGGACAGATCCGGAGATCTTGCTGGCCAGGGTAGTTGTCTTACACCTTCTAGAGCACGTTGGGTGGCACGGGATACACGCGGACGTGCATTGTCCTGTTGGAACAGCAAGTTCCCTTGCCGGTCTAGGAATGGTAGAACGATGGGTTCGATGACGGTTTGGATATACCGTGCACTATTCAGTGTCCCCTCGACGATCACCAGTGGTGTACGGCCAGTGTAGGAGATCGCTCCCCACACCATGATGCCGGGTGTTGGCCCTGTGTGCCTCGGTCGTATGCAGTCCTGATTGTGGCGCTCACCTGCACGGCGCCAAACACGCATACGACCATCATTGGCACCAAGGCAGAAGCGACTCTCATCGCTGAAGACGACACGTCTCCATTCGTCCCTCCATTCACGCCTGTCGCGACACCACTGGAGGCGGGCTGCACGATGTTGGGGCGTGAGCGGAAGACGGCCTAACGGTGTGTGGGACCGTAGCCCAGCTTCATGGAGACGGTTGCGAATGGTCCTCGCCGATACCCCAGGAGCAACAGTGTCCCTAATTTGCTGGGAAGTGGCGGTGCGGTCCCCTACGGCACTGCGTAGGATCCTACGGTCTTGGCGTGCATCCGTGCGTCGCTGCGGTCCGGTCCCAGGTCGACGGGCACGTGCACCTTCCGCCGACCACTGGCGACAACATCGATGTACTGTGGAGACCTCACGCCCCACGTGTTGAGCAATTCGGCGGTACGTCCACCCGGCCTCCCGCATGCCCACTATACGCCCTCGCTCAAAGTCCGTCAACTGCACATACGGTTCACGTCCACGCTGTCGCGGCATGCTACCAGTGTTAAAGACTGCGATGGAGCTCCGTATGCCACGTCAAACTGGCTGACACTGACGGCGGCGGTGCACAAATGCTGCGCAGCTAGCGCCATTCGACGGCCAACACCGCGGTTCCTGGTGTGTCCGCTGTGCCGTGCGTGTGATCATTGCTTGTACAGCCCTCTCGCAGTGTCCGGAGCAAGTATGGTGGGTCTGACACACCGGTGTCAATGTGTTCTTTTTTCCATTTCCAGGAGTGTACATACATACTCCACAAGCCAACATATGGTGTACGGCGCAGGGTACCATGTACCACTACTAGTCATTTCCCTTTTTATTCCACTCGTAAATGGAGCGAGGGAAAAACGGTTGTCCATATTCCTCCGTACGGGCCGTAATTTCTCTTCACCATGTACTCGCGATCCTTACGAGAAATGTATTTTGGCGACAGAACCGTTCTGCAGTCGGCTGTAAATGACTTTTCTCTAAATTTTCTCATTAGAATATAAGTCTTCCGTTCAGGTTTCTCCATTTGAGTTCACGAAGCATCATGGTAACACTCGCAGGGTCACAGTACGCTCTGAACTGCTTCGAAGTCTTCCTCTAATCCGATTTTGTGGGATCCCAAACATTCGAGCAGTACTCAAGAATGGGACACACTACAGTTCTGTACGTGGTCTTCCTTGTAGATGAGCTGCGCTTTCCTAAAACTCATCCAACAAACAGAAGTCTACCATTCGTCTTCCTTACTGTTGTCCTTGCGTGCTCGTTCCATTATGTATTGCTTTGCAACTTACGCCTAGATACCTAAACGACTTCACTTTGTGAAGCAAAACGCCACAAATATTCTATTCGAGCATTACATGATAGTTTTGCTCATCCTATACGTCAGATGATTTATGTATATAGTGAACAAGAGCGATCCTTTCTCATTTACCCGGGGCACTTCCGACGATGTGAACAGGCCGTCAATGACAAGATGCCCCGCTCTATTACTTTAGAAGCTTTCGAGCCACTCATATACCTGGGAACCTATTCCTAACGCTCGGACTTCCGTTAACGGACTGCAGTGGAGCACCGTGTTAAACCCTTTTCGGAAATCTAGCAATACAAATCTGTCTGTTCGTGGTTCGCAGTAAATGGTGCGAGAAAAGGGCAAGCACGATCGATGCTTTCTGAATTCGTGCTGATTTGTGGACTCAAGGAAATACGTTATACTTGAAATGAGAATTCTGTAGTATAACGATGTTAAGGATATTGGTCTGTAACTTTGCGGGCCCGTCCTTTTACCCTTCTTAGTTACAGAAGTCATCTGCGCTTTTTTCCAGTCTCTTGAGACTCTGAGTTGGGTGAGAGATTCACAACAAATGAAAGCTAAGTAAGGAGCCAATGCCGTAGTCTTCTCTCTGTAAAACCGAACTGATTTAGTCCGGGCCTAGAAGCTTATTTGTTTTCAACCTGCTGCCACCGCATTTGAATGGAGTGAGGTACTAGGTATTCATAGACCAATATCTTCCAGAACTATTAGAGTATGTACCGCTTAACATGCATCATCAGATGTGGGTGCAACTAGACGGAGCACCTACACACTTTTCCGTGCAAGTGGGTGACGTAGTCAATGCCAAACATCTTAGGCATTAGATTGAGAAGAAAGATGCAAATATATGGTCATCTCATTCTCCTGATCTGACATCTTTTGATTTTTTTTTAGTGGAGGCATACAAAAAGCTTCGTGTACGTGACAGCAGTTGCCTAAAAATAAATACCTCGCCAACATACTTCCAGCGTCATGGGGTTCGTGCGATGCTTGTTATACTTGGTAGATTGGTATAAATGGCTCTGAGCACTATCTGAAGTCATCAGTTCCCTGGAACTTAGAACTACTAAACCTAACTAACCTAAGGACATCACACGAATCCATGCCCGAGGCAGGATTCGAACCTGCGACCGTAGCAGTCGCGCGATTTCGGACTAGAGCGCCTAGAACCGCTGGGCCACCAATACTTGCTAGAGCGCGACAGGATTTTTAGCGGAGATGTTATGCCTGTACTGAATGTGGTGGTTGCCATTTTGAACTTCTTCCACAACGAATAACATCATAAGTAAGGAGTACATTATCTTAACTGAATTTAAGGTGTGCATGCATTGATTGTCCTTGATGTTCCCGGCATTCCAAAACGTTCACTGGCTCAGGATTACTTAAGCTCCTATTTGAAGTTATTATATTTTCTCTCTTCTATCAGATCCTTGAATATGTGCGCAACATTTTGAATCGTCACAGAGTGATAAAAAGTGTCACTCCTCTGCTTCCAAGCTTTGCTCCCAAAGATGAGGGTTAATTACAGAGAGAGAACAAGGGTGCTTTCAGTGGTCGAGCTCAGTAGAAACATCTACTGGAGTACTACGCAGCGTAATATAATACTTAATAACAATTCGAGTTATGGACGTAAGGTTTCCAACGTAAAGGGCTGAAAGGGCTGCAGTTTCGTGAGAAACACATTGTCTCGCTTCCCTCCCAATGCCCACGAACGGGCTGTCTGGGAACCTGTTTGCGCAGACCGGTCTGGGAGACGGTTCTCGGAAAGCCAGCGTGTGTGTAGCCTTGTAGTGGCGGTCGCGGCAAGTTGGCCAGCAGCGAGTAATCGGCATGCGGTTGAGTCTTGACGATGGCGTCACTGCCGGACGCCGGATGCCGGCACGTCGCAGACGCCGCCACCGACCAAAGGGCATCGCAAACCGATCTCTTCTGCCCTTATTCGGTTTTCGTAGCGCGCGTCGCACGGGTCGGCGTCCGGTATGTGTGCACTGCCGCGTGGCGCGTTCAAACGTCTTCATTCGGTCTGCATACAGAGCTGTTGGAGCGGCTACGGCACTTCCGCGTGTCAGGATATTGTGCTTCCGGGTCATGGGAGAGCACTGTCCACCTCGTTACACTTAAGCAAGACATTTATCAAACAGTACAGACGATCTAGTACTAAGCATGCCTGCGGAGATAGAAAGGCACTTGCTCTTGCTTGTCGATGTCCATCTGTGACTTACATCACACCGTACATAATTTTGCTGTAAGATTCAGCCGCAACACGTTCTTTTACTGCCTTATAATACGTTTAACACACGATAATTCCACTGTTACAAACAAGATTACACCAGATGTCTTTCTCACAACAGATTACAAGCGCCGGCTACTGAAATTTTTGGCCGGTTTTACCGCCTAAATGTTGAATTCAAGCATGCAAACGTGCGTGCATTGTGTTGTACAGGTGTCGGATGTCAGGTTGTGGAATGGAGTCCCATGCCTGTGGCATTTGGTCAGTCAATACACGGACGGTTAATGCTGTCTGTGGATGACGATGGAGTTGTCCGATGATGTCCCATAGCCGGCCGGGGTGGCCGAGCGGTTCTAGGCGCTACAGTCTGGAACCGCGCGACCGCTACGGTCGCAGGTTCGAATCCTGCCTCGGGCATGGATGTGTGTGATGTCCTTAGGTTAGTTGGGTTTAAGTAGTTCTAAGTTCTAGGGGACTGATGACCACTGCATGCAGGGAACCAAACAGGCAAAAAGGCAAGTCCGAGCAGAAGTTTTTGGCTAAACGTGTTACTGAATTTAATTATCGAAAGGAAAATGTATAAAAATGTGGCAAATTAGGAGAAATGTAAATCCGTGAAAGGAAGTATGCCTTGGGTAAATAAAGATGCCATCCACAGGAAAATAGAGAGCTTTGCAGAAAAATAGGAGCAGCTTTATGAATATCAAGAGTTCATATACAAGCCAGTACTACGCAAACAACTGAAGGCGGAAACGTGGCAGGGATAGATAGGACTATACAACGTAAACTAACTTGAAGGCAATATCGTAGAAAGTGAAGAGAAAGTATATTAAGATAAGATGGAGAATTTGACTCAGCAATGAAAGATCCTCTGTCGAAACCAACTTCACACCCCGCCCCCCCTCTCCATTTTAAACTGAACTGACAGTGTTCCTAAGGAATTGCAGTCGGACCTCTGAGGGGCGGACTTACAACAGCCACGTTCGCAAAGCAAATTAAACTGAAGCCTAACTGTGCCTGACATGTCTCTTATTGCTTGATGTATGTTATCATTTACTATAAAATTAATCATAGAGATGGTAAGGTTCTTCTACAGTAAACGATGACATCATGTAAGATAACTTGTTCACCTTCCGACAATAGAAACACGCCTGACTGTATCATATTGACTCACTTTGATAAAACTGACAAATTCAAAATATCTTTCGCTTCGAAAATGCCATGGAAGATTCGACATTCCTATTTCAATTAACTGCTCCTATCGATACACTACTAAACACTGTATATCTTAATTTCGCGCCGCGCGGGATAAGCCGAGCGGTCAGGGGCGCTGCAGTCATGGACTGTGCGGCTGGTCTCGGCGGAGGTTCGAGTCCTCCCTCGGGCATGGGTGTGTGTGTTTGTCCTTAGGATAATTTAGGTTAAGTAGTGTGTAAGCTTAGGGACTGATGACCTTAGCAGTTAAGTCTCATAAGATTTCACACACACTTGAACATTCTTACTTTCGCGTATTCCCGTCTCTCGACTCTTTCCATAGATGTTCACTCTACCAACGCTGCCCTACTATTTTTTTTTGTTTATTTGGACTCCAGAGTTTGTATTCTATTTAGACATCGGGAACACGTGTTTACATAGAATACGTAATTGTACAGAGAAAATACACAAATGTATATTTGTGGAATTGAAAGCTCATGGCGTCAATTTTTTTCCACAAAAAAGTTTAACAAATAGAATGATAAATATACTAGACGCATTTATGTTATCAATCACACTGCTTCTTAAAATTAATAATAAGCGATACAGGTAAATGAAAATATGAGTCTTATTAAAAACTACAGATTTTCCCCTATACTATGAAGAAAATTAACAATCAGTTTATAAAGGCAAATGTCTTTAGAAAGCAAAAAAGAAAACGCCGATTGAGGGAAAAGGTAACCCATACTCACCAATCTTCGAAAGTTCCGATTGTTCATTGTCAAATTTTGAACAAGAAAACAAGATGTGGTTTACATAAGTTTCTGACTCAGATTCACACTCACTTGCAGGGGAAAGGTAAATTTTGATTTTATGCAGATGTACTACAGAAAACCAGTCAAGTTTACAATGGAGTTGAATGATGGTGGAAATCACAGATCCGTCAAAATGCGGAATTGTAAACCATGGGCTTGTAGGAATTTGAGGTTGTAATCCACCTTTCCTTTGCCGGGACTCATTCCACATACTTTGCCATTACTGTTTTACGTGGCTCTTGATTTCACGCACTCCAACAAGAATGTAATAATTACACTTCTAAAGAAAATAGCCGCTAGTAGGTGTGAATATTACGGAACCCTCAGTTTACTAAGTGATGGTTTGCAAAATACTGACACGAATTATTTACAGAATAATGGAAACAAACTGGTAGAAGGTAACCTCGGGGAAAGTAAGTTTGGGTTGCAGAGAAATATAGGAACACACTTATTAACCACCCCCTTTACTGACCCGTGGCTTGGCAAAATTCTATTCGAAATTGCAACTTTGTTTTTACTTTTTAAAATTATCTTAAATTCTACATCAATCAAACAAATCTACACGGTCATTTTGTCATATCAAATGTAATGATAGTTTTCAAACCACGATTTCTCAGGTTTCAAAAACAGACGTTCACAGATTTGCATACTCCGGAAACAATTTCTAAGCTGTTGACCAATATTTTGCTGCGCCAGATGATGACGCGAGGTCTAAGACGACACGCAGATAATGAGGTTTTACGCGAAGTATTAGCTCTGCCAACAGTGAAAATATGATACGACGTGTATCTCATGTTCGCAGAAAATGAACGCGTTATTATATCTATTAACTTCATGGTGCGCAGAAAAATTGCATGCTATGAGCCAGCGACAAGAATTCTGCTCTGTCACAACACTCATTATGACTCACACGTGGTTGTGTGACGTCATTTCGATTAGGTCTGGATGTGACATCATGTCAAAACGCCTCACTGCGTCACGTTTCCCCGATTCATGCTAGCATAATACTGTCTGTGTCATTTCCGGACAGTCGGAGCGGCCGATATGTTGAAAGATCTCTATAGTAAGAGAATAGTCAAAATTTTAATCATAGCCTGAAATTCGATAAAGATTGCAATGAAAAATAGGGGTCGCTATGATTTTGCGTTTGGTGCATATTACATAATATGTTGCTGTGTATGAAATTTATCTAAATATTGAAGTTTTCTTTAGACTTGGATGGAGGTCTCTATCTGTCACAAATCTCAAGAAAACTGAGCTGATGTAGCACACTCACTTGCGACTGCGCGCGCCAGCGATAAGGCCAGAATGATCCACAACATTCCTCATATTTTACATACGGATATAGTTATCGAAATGAAATTTTGGCGAGTGATGCATATAAAGAGGAGGGTATTTTTTCATTCGGTTATTTTGCAAAACTTCATTATCCAGCGTGTTATTCCGCTAACTACAGACGTTTTCGTTTAAATAACTTAATTTTTATGGGCCATCGATAGTTGGTGAAATGAGACATTCTGGGGGCTTTTGGAACAACATATGTGAAGACGCTACATGTTTATTTTTGTACCAAGGACGTGCATTTTCATAATCTATTGACTTTACTTCATGCAATAAATTTAATTCACCACTGTTTCAGAATTTTGTGATGCATCTGCACAACATGTCAGTGAGATGACATTGTGTTAACTCTGTAGTGTTTCGGCAAAGGAAGCAAATTTTAACATGGCGACACGGTTTTACTCAAAATTTGCCACTCATGACGCTTCTCTGAAAGTTATAAACGGTTAACAAGCCGGGCATAAATCACTGCTTTTATTGCATTTTCAGTAGAATTCTTTTTAGATATTAAACAAAGCAGAGATGACAGTAGATCTTTTTGAATGGTCATCATGCAAGTGTGGGTGTGATGGGGCTCCACTACTACTTACAAAAAATGTGATCATAGGCTTCAGTTTCGAACGACACTTCCCCTCAACCGCTCGCTATTTCCCCTACAGCACTTGCCTGTAACCTCTCCGACTACGGCTCTCACTTCGCGTGCCATCTACCGGCCACGTTATTCTGCACACACTCTATACATCTGCACTCCTGGTACACACTCAAATTCCGTGCCAAAGTGCCATCGTACACCGCTAGATGATGCAGAGCAAAAAAATGCAGCCCACCTCTACCATTTTCTCATAGCTCCAATAGTGACGTGATACAGTACTGTGGTGTGGTGATTTAAACTGTACCAGGACTACAAACATATGCCAGCATGCATAATCCAAATGAACACTATATTGTACTTCTTAACAATACAGGCACTGTAATATCGTATTTAACAGCCGACACTAGGCAGCGACTTTTAATTAAAGTATCCTCCAAAAATGGTTCAAATGGCTCTGAGCACTATGGGACTTAACTTCTGAGGTTAACTTAGAACTAATTAAACCTAACTAACACAAGGACATCACACACATCCATGCCCGAGGCAGGATTCGAACCTGCGACCGTAGCGGTCGCGCGGTTCCAGACTGTAGCGCCTAGAACCGCTCGACCATTCTGGCCGGCAAAAATGTCCTCTTCTGTACAGGAATACACATAGTGATGCAGAAACGACGATATATGGAAGTTTGGGTCTGGCCGTGATTCGGCACTTTTACCCACAGCAGATAAAGCAACTGCTCACATAAGGCACGAATTCCGGGTTCAAGACCCAGTGATGTATAAATTTTCATTGTCATCTTTCTGTTATACAGCTGACGATTGCCCATATTTGCACCTGCAAGAACATTTCATGTATAATAATAATTTGTTTACATCTGTGCTCAGAACATCATTTTAGCATAGCGTCTAAGAAATGTCAATTCAGACAAACTATAGCGTTTGAAAAGCAGTTGTATGAAAATTTGAAAAGTACATGCGTTTTGTATGTAGTTTATGATTTGTTCAAATGGTTCAAATGGCTCTGAGCACTATGGGACTTAACATCTATGGTCATCAGTCCCCTAGAACTTAGAACTACTTAAACCTAACTAACCTAAGGACATCAAACAACACCCAGCCATCACGAGGCAGAGAAAATCCCTGACCCCGCCGGGAATCGAACCCAGGAACCCGGGTGCGGGAAGCGAGAACGTTACCGCACGACCACGAGCTGCGGGCTTATGATTTGTAACATCACCTCTGACAAAGTCATAATTTGCATAATATAAAGTCGGAAACAGTTTATTTCATCGATTTCTACGAAACCTGTATGATGATGAAAAATGCTCAGTTTTCAATTATCTATCGATCCCGTCAATTAAGAGTCGATTGCACGTACCTAACTTTAGGTAAGGCTTTCTCAAAAACGGGTAAGTGTTGAGGCAAACTATCGTTGAGTCTTTCATGTTAGGTTGCACACAAGCGAACTGCCAAACAAGGGGCGAATCGAATGGCCTTCTCCTTGTTAGCACTACGACTATCAACACAGGTCTGCGGAATAACGGCTAGGTAAGCATGTACCACCTGACACGATATTCTTCCACTTGGCCTCCCATGTCCGTTATCGGAAACACGCAGTGACATTCCAGTAAGCAAGTACATTGGTGACTGAGGATAATGCGTCACACAGTGAATGGTTTGAAGACAGCTGTGCATATACTACCAAGAGGTTCAGCGTGTCGTCCTCAAGCATCACGATAAGAACTCGGGATACGCCGACCGAAGCGCCCTCGCTCCCAGGTTCTATAATATTGAATATTTCTGAAAGTGTCAGAATAGGAGAAAGCGATCGTAAGGAGATAATACATATATACAATACCGTTATATATATTACTTTTGTCTTCAAGAACAGCTTATATGGCAAATCTCTGCTTGCAGTTACTTACTGTACCGGAAATAATTATAAGGACGTTTCAATGTATAAAAAGTTTTACGACGCTGTGCAGTTTTTTGTCTCAATTGTTTTCAGAGATAGAGTGGCTCTACATAGTACGTTTTACCTGAATTTTTAAAATAAGAATGTTATGGACGATGCAACGGTCTTGTACACCACGAGAGCATTTACAGTACTACATGTGATCTGAAGAGGGTAGTTAAGCTCCTGAAACTGGTCATCATTTCGTAAAAATAAAAAAAAATGTTAAATGCAATTGAGGCAGTATATTATTAAAGTTTTAAAAAGTTTTGCAGAAAGTTTTTAAATTTTAGTACTTTCAACTTGCAGCCCAGTCAGCAATTGTAATAATCTAATATATAAGAAACTATCAGGCGCGATTGCGGTAATGAAACCAACCTTTACCTAGGTTTCAGCCCAAGTAATTGAGCCTTCCTCAGAAGATAAACCTGATTCTACAATATGTCTACGAGGGCATGGTCTAGAAATAAAACTAAAACAGCCTGAATAGGCGTAGTCACATTTTAAAAATGCGGTACATAGGTACTAAGTCACCAGGTTTATCTTCTGAAGAAGGCTCAATTACTTGGGCTGAAAACTAGGTAAAGGTTGGTTTCATTACCGCAATCGAGGCTGATAGTTTCTTATAGATTAGTTTATAAGTTGTTCATAATTTGATATTTGATTATCTGTTAGAATATTGTGGCTGACTAATAAACGAGGGGTATGATGTTTCCATCAGTTGTTTCCGCCAGCGTTCCGAAGTCACATTTTTAAAATTTTGTTTTCGGTCTTTCCATTGGTGTCTTACCTTACTCAGCTTCCCGTGGTTTGCTAGCTCTACGTGTGGACATGGTCTTCCGCGTCAGATTTATTGGCAGCAGGTACGTTCAGCCTGTGATTGTGCACCCTTAGATGACTGGAACGTTTTCTACAGCCAGTCAGGTCGCAAGCCAATCTACATGGGCAAGCTCTCACGCAAGCAGCTCAAAAGTATGATCTGTCGAATGTTACATAGGGTTATCTAGCCGCCCCAACCGATGTCTTTTACGCAACCCGCAATTGTTATATCTGGCCTTAAAAAACACGAGCAATGTTTTCATATTCTCTCAATCGCTATGCGCAAACTACTAGTCCTACAGAAAAAACGAACACGACCTTTTTGAATTAAATTTAATGTACGTAAATTTTGTACTGGGATACGTTTTCGCTGGTGGACACGGTTTTCGAGTTATTCAAGAAAAACGAACAATAGTGACCTTCAAAAGCACCTCCACCCCCACAGATCCGTCATCAGTCCGGACGTCGTGACACTCCCTCCTGCCTCTGTACAAAAATTTCCGACTCACCAGCTGTTCTCGATATTACATCTTTTTTGGTCTATTGATTGAGCTATTAAGCCACCAGCATATTCCACTAATTCGTTAACATTATTGACATAAACATGCCCGTGAGAATAACGACAGAAAAAACGACTTTTGTAAACGTTGCGCTAAAAGTAATTACGACAATTAAATGTTACAAGCACAGCAGTTTCTTAGTCAGAAGGCCTGACAAACAGAAGGATGTAATTATTTAATGCTTTTAAAATTCAAAACATTGTTAGGTGAAATTAAACAAACGTCAATTTTACGATCTGTAAGTGCTCGACTTAGACGGCGGCAGAATAAGGTCAGGCAGTGGAGACAAAAAAAAAAAGTCGAATGTGAGAAATAATTCGTGCAGTCGCAAATTTTTGTGTAGTGGTAGGAGGGAGTGCCATGAACTAGTAGAAATCCTGACCAGTAGGGCAGAGTATGGGAGTGGAGGTGCGTTTGAAGGTCACTTTTGAACCTTTTTCTTAAATAACTCGAAAACTGCGGCCTCTAACGTAAACATATCCCAGTACGAAATTTAACTACAGTAAATTTCCTATAAAAAGGTCCTGATCGTTTTTCTTGTAGGACTAAAAGTTTGCGCATAGCGATCGAGAGAATATGAAAGTTTCGCGCGTGGTTTTTGAAGGCCACATATAAGCACTTATACATGGATAAGGCCAACTGAATCGTTTGGGCCCCGCGACTTCGATAGGCAATCATTCTTGGAAATTACCGAGTGAAATGCACCTTACGTCGAGAGGCTCGTGTAAGAAATCGAGCACAGTGTTTGCTGTACACGGCTTTGCTCCATCTTGTGCATGGACCACTGCGTGTTGAAGGGCAAGGAACTAGCAAGAAGCTGTGGAACGAAGTTATACGGAGCATGCTTAAATAACGCGCACTGTTCAAAGTTTCTTCAAAGAAAAAAGGTTCAATAAGTCTGTGACTGGAAATTGCGACCCACACTATAATCGTCAGAGCATAATGATATCGTTCATGAAGCTCTTGCGTACATTTTGTTAGTTAACTACTACGTCAAAATGGAAATGCGCCTCGTCCGAAAACCAAACGTTGCTGAAAGTTTGTTCCATGTCCTCTGCTCAGTGGACAAACAGTAGTCTCTGCCACTTGTGTTCTGCAGTGAGCTTCTGAACAGAGGCCATCTTGTATGGCTACATCCAGAGGTCAGATTTAAGAATCCATTGAACGGAGCTTCTGGATATGCCCAGTTGCATTGCTGTCTTCTGCACGATTAGCCTGGGCTTCTCTGCACCGCTTCAGTATTCTCCGCCGAACAAACGGAATTCTGCCGATATCACTTCACTTCCAGTATTGATCCTTCCTTTACAAATTGATTATTCAGC
This sequence comes from Schistocerca cancellata, assembly GCF_023864275.1. Taxonomy (NCBI): domain Eukaryota; kingdom Metazoa; phylum Arthropoda; class Insecta; order Orthoptera; family Acrididae; genus Schistocerca; species Schistocerca cancellata. The sequence goes on along the minus strand of NC_064626.1, from coordinate 1,118,816,812 downwards.
CTGAGAATGGTTTTCTTGCAAGGGGCCCACCGTGTGCAAACACTTGTTAAAAGCAACAGGACATTTCGTTTCGTGGAAAAGTAACAACTGCCGATCTCTGCTGAGTTGTTTGTCGTCCATAGTCGACCATGTCGTAAACACAGTCTCCTAGCGACAGTATTCTGAATTACGCGTCATTTCGTGGCTCATTTGTTTCTCCAAGCTCTACTGCTACTGCTGTTGATGTGCTTGACGTGATATCTAGAGAGATTAACAAATTATGTATGAAACAAATGGTCACACATTTCGTGCGCCACCCTGAACATTTGTATTAGCATACCGCAGCGCGTCTCGGCTTGGATCGAATGGCTCCCACACTGCCGATGCTTTCGCCAAGCAATAAAACTGAAGGCCGCCAGCCCGACACTATCTCGCGTCCTGATGGCTGTCATCAGAGGCCATTCAGACCATGAACAGCCGGCGGTTCGTAATGGCCGTGGCCATCGGTCCACTGCCTACATTCAAATTGCTGCTTATGCAACGCGCCACGTCTCCATAGAGTTGCCTACTGGACTGCACAAGGTGTCAGAATAAAGGACGCCCGTCTTCTACTATGTCGTGCATGAAAGTCGGTTTTTGTAATGACGGATTATGGAGCTGAGTGTTCAAAAAGGCTGCCGAATTTTCATATTAGTTACCAACTATAAATCACTTCTAGTACAAAGCACTATTGCGCTGAAACCTACGATTGGGTTGAGATCAGCTTTACTGTTCCCTCGTTACAGACGTTTCTTATGCAGTTGAAACATTTCCTTACACTGAAATCCAGTTCTCTTAATGGTATAACACACGTCTGAGGATTGTTGCATTGCTCTGGGTTTCTTGTTGTGCGTTTTGGTGATTGCATATTGCAGGTTTTTTCACTGTTGTGAAGGAATCTTCACAGAAAATTTGATAATTGGGTTAACACACCCAGTAAATCATAATTATATTGCCTGAAAAATAAAGTGAAGCACCCATTAAGAGAGAAGGAAACGAAATTAAACTTCACTGGTTGAGAGGGTATGAGATGTGATTTCAGTGGTTACAATATCGTCTTAAATTTTGAAAGAACTTGGCAGTATGCCCACTTATCGGTATGACGTTGCACCCTCTCTGGCCTGGATGCATGCACTCATTCGGCTGGGAAGGACATTATAAAGCCATTACGTCCTCTCCTGACCCAAGTTGACACACAGCTGTTGTAACTGGACCTTGATATCCTGGATAATGGCACTGGGACAGAGATGGCGTCCGATGTGGTACCACACAAGTTCTATTGAGGACAGATCTGGAGATCTCGCTGGCTACAGCAGTACCTCAACACAGCACACTGTTCATAGACACAAATTGCTGGTATGTAAGAGATGGCGCCACAATGTCATATGAGGGGTAACACATGAGGAACCTACCATTGTGCCAACAGACTTGCCTCAGCCATTACCAACTGTGACCTCAAACCCAAATCAGTAGCTCATTACACCACCACGCCAGGAGTAACACCAATGTGCCTCTCCAAAACATTAGAATGGAACCTCTCCCCTGGTAGCAGATGCTGGTAATCAAAGGTAGAGCAGAACTGCAATTGATCGCTAAACACAACGCGACGCAATTCATCAGCAGTCCACACCTCATAGTCATGGCAACACGTCCAGATGCAGCCGTTTGTATTGTGGTATTAGTGTCAGCCTATGCATGGGACACTAATTCCCCAGTCAGCCTGTTGTTAAGTCACCAACAAACAGTGCAGGACGAAAGAATGTTGCAGGAAGTCCATTACCTGTTCTCAGATGGCAAATGTTGATATGAAATGTGGTGGTCAGATGTGGAACGCTGGAACTTTGACGCTCCCATGCAGTCCAACATCAGGTCACTGTCACATGTGAACGCTCCATAAATCTGGATATTGAAGGATTTGACCAACTAGCCAAATGGAGACCCACTCTGTTACATGCTGATAACACTGTCTCACATGGCATCTCTGCGTCCTCCAGTGACCACTCTACATCTGACACTGTTCATGCCCTTGTATATCCCAGCAGGCCTGGTAACAACACTAAAGACAAACAACACTAATGTTAATTCTGTTGACTCCAGGTTTAGTGGCTTCGGCACCACCTTTTCCTGCTAATGGGCGTTTGCATCACTGATGTTTTTTTTTTTTTTTTTTTTTTTTTTTTTTTTTTTTTTTTTTTTTTTTTCCAGCGCGCCCTGCAATTCCCAGCTTATGGAGCTCCCTCTGTGTTGTTTTGGTGCTGACAGGGTTCGAGAGTGTGACATTCAATTCTGCAGTGGCTTTGCAGCTCTCGTCCCCTTGTTTTTCGTCACAATCCTCTTCACAGACCGCCCGTCATGATCACTCAACATACACTTTCATCCGCGTTATGACTTAGCGGATGATTTACTTCGGGTTTCCTTGTTTGCGGTATAAATCTTCGATACAGTACCTCTTGAAACATCAAACACTTTGGCTACCTTGGTTAGGAAAGCACCAAGCATACGAGTACCAACGTCCGAATTCATTTTACTCCACAATAATGCAATCACAACTACACAGAACACCAGTCAGACCACGATTGACGGCTGCAACATATTGAGGGCATTGCACAGGTGTCGTTCGTGGTCGAACACAATAGCACCACCTGCAGGCTTAGCATTTGCGTTAATGTTCAAGCTTGCTTTTCTCGTGTCGTTTCCATAGTCTTGTCCAAACCCTGTACGTAAAAAATAGATTAGATCTTAGTTCAGGGCATATTTCTGTGAATAACGTTTGGCCTACTAATGCTCAGCTCGTTCAAGTTTGCTACTGCTACCTGACAAGGGAAGGACACGACGTTGGGATCACGGATTTACTTCAAACTTTGTATTAGTACGCCATTAAAACAACATAATGTGCAATTAGTAACGGTCACTGCTCTGACACTTCCGAGGAAATCGGAAGAGAAGTTTTAAGCGCTTATTATGTAACTGATATATCTGTGCGAAGGTGTGAGCTGTAGGAAGTTAGGCCGCGCAGGATTAGCCGAGCGGTCTGCGGCGCTACAGTCACGGACTGTGCGGCTGGTCACGGCGGAGGTTCGAGTCCTCCCTCGGGCATGGGTGTGTGTGTTTGTCCTTAGGATCATTTAGGTTAACTAGTGTGCAAGCTTAGGGACTGTGACCCTAGCAGTTAAGTCCCATAGGATTTCACACACTTTTTTTGTAGGAAGTTATTATGGTTAGCGAATGCGCAATGGAAAGAGAGTCGTGGATGAGGCGACGGTTCAAATCCTGCTTTTTTCATCACTGGACACATTATTTAATTCATATGCCAATGAAAAAAAAGACGTACATTTGTACTGAATTTCATATGTTATTTATTTACTATTGTATTTATATTTTGAAGGACGAGGGACAGGTCTGAAAAGCCCAAGTCAAACCTCGATATATAATTATGCGAATGACGTTATTCAGTAATATATTTGCCATACAGGCATGGGAAACATAAATTGAAGCAGTTTTCCCGTATTTACAAGGAATGCTGAGAGTTTCTAAGAGAAAACATATGTCGTTGATATTTTTAAAAAATTTTCTCTCTCTAACCGATAGTTTATATTACGAATTAAGTTTAAGCGGGAGTCGAACCGTCGTCTCATACAAGTTCGCCATACGAAGCTCGACCATGAACTCTAACGTCCGATACCCACTCACAGGTATATTGCGACATAATAGTCGCGTAAAACTTCTCTCGCCATTTTCTCGGAATTGCCAGATTAGTGCACCTTACTACTTGGACAGTACGTTGTTTTAATGGATTTATAAAGTCTGAAGTAAATCTATGTGATTCCAACGTCGTGGCCTCCCCTCGTGAATCTATAAGTCTCCGTTCGCCCGACGACGCAAACATCGCCCACGAAAGCTCGCATTATATGACCATATGATCACTATATACATTTGTAATTCAGAAACTTTAATTTAACGAAGATGGTATCTGTAACTGTATTGCTAACACAGAATGATGTACTTTGTGTACACTAAAATAATACGCTTACCTGCGCATCATCAAAGTAATGTCCCTTCAAAACAATACTGAGTGGACAGGTATCACTCTTTTGAGATAATATTGAGTTTCGTTTATCTCCTATAACAGTTAGTTCTTGGAGCACGGCGCTTCTTCAAACTGATCCAGTCCGCTACACGGATAAAGGCAGTTTTAGAAACTTGCCCTGTGTTGGCTTAATTTCTGCAGTCGCCCATGGTCTGCGAGTATTTTCCGCTGTGGCGAATCTGCGCAGTTACCGCCGATATACGCCAACATGGCGGCGCGGCCTCGGATCTCGGTGCTGGGACTACCAATTATGGCCGGGGTGGGGGGACCTGACGGAGTTGATGGTAGGGGGGGGGGGGGGGGGGAAGGGGGACCTGACCCGCCTGCAAGTTGAACCCATTGTGCGCTTTCTGCCTACACCTACAGGAAGGAAGGCCAACAGCACTGAAGGTTGCATATATCCTAGGCGTCCGATTCACGCAGCTCCACACGGCGACTGACCGAATGGAATAAATGTTGTTTTGTTGTTTTTGTTTTCGGTCCAAAGACAGCTCTCCACGATAGTCTATTTTGTACAACCACGTTCATCTCACCATAACTACAGCAATCAATATCCATTTGAAGCAGTTTACTGCAATCATCTCTTAGTATCCCTCTACAATTCCCTCCCCCCCCCCCCCCCCCCCCATACTTCCCTCTGTTTCCATATTGATGATAGCTTGATGCCTTTGTTCAGTCAAGTTTAGCCTAAGCACATTTTTTTCCCCAATTCGAACTAGCTTCTCTTCAGTAGGCAACCGATATACCTATCTAACCTTCGGCATTCTTCTGTAATACCACATTTCAAGACTTTCTGTTCACTTCTTGTCTGACATGTTTGTCATCCATATTTCACTTACGTAAAAGGCTAGACTCCAGACAAACACCTTCAGATAAGAATTCCAAACATTTAAGAAATTTGTATTCGAAGTTCACTCATTTCTCGTATTTACGAAAGTGCTGTTTGCGGTTGCCAGTCTACATTCTATGTCTGCTTTGCTTCTGCTATCGTCACTTGCTTTACTGCCCCAATAGCATGACTCGTCTACCATATTCAGACACGATCAGAACTTTAAAAAAATTATCTGCATAACTGAAATACAAATAACTGTAAGGAGCCACTTTTATTGCTGTTTCCGCTATGCGTTTAAGAGGATCCAATACCGATCATCAAGCGAATTAATTTAAATCTTCGCAAGATAAACAATTTGTACTTTCGTTTTTTTTAATTTATAGAAAGGTGCCCACAAAATCTTGCGAGCAAACTATATTAAGTTAGCCCACTTGATGACATAGGTATGATTTTCCAAAATGCATTGTAAAAAGACCCATAAAAGTGACTGGTAACAGTTACTTGTGCATTTAAATTGGTATACACAACAATAAGATAAAATTAACAACGATAATGAAATTTAGTGGTATTAAACCAGGTGATGCTGAAGGAATTAGATTTGGAAATAAGACAGTGAAAGTAGTCGCTTAATATGCTATTTTGTCAGCAAAGTGACTGACAACGGTAGAAGTTAAGGCTATATGAAATTCAGACTTGTTACAACATTAAAACTTTTCTAAAAAAGAAATTTTTTAACATAGAATGTAAATTTAACTATCAGAAAGTATTTGTGGTGAGAGCAGTAATCTACAGGAGAGAAAAGTGGAGGGTAAATAATTCAGATAAGAACACCTGGAGACCCCGAACGGCAACTTCAGGCACCTTCGCACTCGGTGACACCTTTCCTTCGCGAAGTGTGAGCGTTGTGTGTTACTGAAGTGTAAGTGTAAAGCGTAGGTGACAGTAATGGGTGTGTATGTAGTGTGTCGTAAGGTATGAGTTAGAGGATGGTGGGAGAAGGGGCAGGGTGAAACCCGTTGCTGACACATGGCTTACTCCTCTCGAATAGCACAAAGGGGGTCGCCGAGTTTAATGTCCATATCGGACGGGACGGCTCACCACTAACAGTGTCGCATGCCCTCACTTCTGGAGACACTGCGTGCAGATCTGAAATTTAATCTGGGACAATGGCGAAGCGAAAAGAAAAGTGATCAGGGACTGAACGCCACCTCTTCCGTGAAGTCGAACACCTTTTTAAATTTCGCGGTACAGAAGAATACTGAAGATTGCATGGGTTTATCGGCTGGTAATGAGGAGGTATCGAATCGAATCGGGGAGGAAACAAATTCGTGGCACAACGTGACTAAAATGAGCGGTAGATTGTTAGAACACTAAAGTATCAAGGAATCGACTGAAGGCTATATCAAGATCAAAATATCATATCATTTACTGGCAACGGTTTTGTCTCTTTCTTCTCGAAATATTTGATGTCCAATTGTAGATTTGAACGAAAGTAACACACAACACGATTCCAAATTACGATATTCTGTAACGCTTGGAGACAATTTTGTACGTAATAGATTTAATAAATTTCTTTTATTTCACGTCTATGGTCGCTAACTTGTTGGTCCTCGGCCTACCGGTTTCGGTCAGCAATGACCATCTTCAGATCTGCAACAAAATATGGGAAAAAATACGCCTAGTGGATTGTCTACAGCTTAAAACAATAAAATAGACCATGATGAAAAGAGTTACTGACATAAGTGTGAAAACTGTGCGCTTAAAATATGACGAGGCGTATCTGTTTAGTAAAAAACACGTTCTAATATACTGCAGCCATAGTGGCAACGTCAAATGGTAAACACAAAATCAGCGCCAGCATCGTCACACATATGTAAATTATATTATATAAATATTATTCACCTTGTCAGCAGCGCTACTGTTTAAAACAAACTGCCGTACAGAACACAAAATGTTTGCGTCGCAAGATCGCCAGATGTCGGTACTGTAATCGTAATACTTTTCGTCGTGATTTATTTTATTGTTTTACGCTGTAGACAATCCACTAGCTGTATTTGTGGTTTTCTCCCACATTTTGCTGCAGATCTGAAGATGGTCATTGCTGGCCGAAACAGGTAGTCTTGAGGAACTACTAGTTTGTGACCGTAGACGTGAAATAAATAAATAAATAATCTACATTTTCGGTCATTGCTCCATTCACGACCATGTCGCAGCCTATGGTAAAAATATAAAATCGCCAAGGACCTTTAGGAAATTAAGTGAGGCAAGCTCAGCGTCCAATTGGATGAGCGTATACAAGACGCTTTTGGCTGCACGCGCTGGTCGCTTCCTGTGTACGCCACGCCTGCAGCGTGTTAGGTCGGCAGCCCGCGCGACACACCTGCCGTCTCGCTAGGTGTGTTACGTAACAATACACCCTTTGTCTTTCTGGACACCTGAACCGCAACTTGCGAAGGGGACTGACTGCACACAACGCCGGGGCGTCCAGTGTACACGTTTCGTTCACTGACCTGACTTAAGAGTTGCACGAAGGCTAAAGCTGCTGTGATCTGGTTACCAGAGGCGAACAGGTTTATAGGGCTTCAGCTGCGGTTTATTGTGCTGTGGATAGACCTGCACAACTTGTTTTGTCATCAGCTCATGCAGTTAGCAACGCACAGTTATACATTTTCCCATGCCACATGCGTCTTGCGCATTCATAATTTCTGGGAAAAGATCTTCGATTTACTTGTCAGGAAGTAGATTCATTCCTTAATGTAAACGGTGGAGACGATAACAAGAACAACGATAATAACAAACGTTAATTTTCTATTCGTTTGTGTGTATCGCAGCATTCATGTGTACGTATGACCTTCAAACTAACCACTGTACAACCTATGTGTAGTTTGCACAGTCTTCGAGGCTAAATAATTTGTATGAGTATGCTCCATACTCAGCCTTACTGGTCAGGATTTCTTAAGTTTGGATCGAACAGTCAACGTAATTTTTCTTAGTGCAACATTTACAAACGTTTTTCTTTCATTATCCTTACTGGCATCTTCAAATTAATCATGTTAACGAAATAGCCGACTATGCTGGTGGCGTAAGAAACCAACCAACAGACACCAAAAAAGGTAGAATATCGGGAATAATTCACATAGTCGGAAGTTTTTGTACAGTGGAAGGAGGGAGTGACACGAACAACGTACTAGACATCGTGACTGATGAGGTATATATAAGGGGGGGGGGGGGTGGAGGTGGGATTCAAGGTCACATTTGCACGTTTTTCTCGAATAGCTCGAAAAACGTGGCCCGCAGCGAAAGTGTATCTCGTACAAAACCACATTAAATTTCCTAAAAAAGGTCATGTTCATTTATTTCCAGGACTGATAGTTTACGAGCAGCAAGCGACAGAAAATGAAAGTCTCGCGCGTTGTTTTTGAAGGCAAGATACACTGAAGTAACAAAAGTCATTGAATAGCGACATGCAAATATACAGATGGCGGTAGCATCGCGCACACGGGGTAGGAAAGGGCAGTGCATTGGCGGAGCTGTAATTTTTACTCAGATTGTTTAGCGTGATAAGGTTTCGGACGTCATTACGGACGCACGACGGGAATTAACAGACTTTGAAACCGGATTGGTAGTTGGAGCTAGGCGCATGGGACATTCCGTTTCGAAAATCGTTAGGGAATTCACAATTCAGATATCTACAGGCATTACCTCTCACCACAGACTACGCAGTGGCCAACGAAAGCAGTGATGTTTTCGTACAGATATCTGTGCTAACAGACAAGCAACAGAGCGCGTAATAACCGCAGACGTCAATGTGGGACGTACGACGCCCGTATCCGCTAAGGCAGTGTGGTGAAATTTGGCGTTAATGGGCGATGGCAGCAAACGACTGACGCGAGTGCGTTTGCTAACAGCAGGATATCGTCTGCAGCGCCTTTCCTGGGATTGTGATCATATTGGGTGGACCCTAGACGACTAGAAAACTGTGGCCTGGTCAGGTGAGTCCAGATTTCAGTTGATAAGAGCTGACGGAAAGGTTCGAGTACGGCGCAGACCCCACGAAGCCATGGACTAAGTTGTCAACAAGGCACTGTGCGAGATGGTGGTGGTTCCATAATGATGTGGCTATGTCTACATGAATTGGACTGGGTTCTCTGGTCCAACAGAAACTATCATTGACTGTACATGGTGTTGTTCGGATACTTGGAGGCCATTTGCAGCTATTCATGCATTTCATGTTCCCAAGAAACGATGGAATTTTTATGGATGACAATGCGCTATATCACCGCGCAAAAATTCCTCGCGATTGGTTTGAAAACGTTCTGGACAATTCGAGCGAATGATTTGGCCACGCAGATCGCCCGACATGAATCCCACCGAACGTTTAGAGGACATAATCGACAGATCAGTTCGTGCGCAAAATCCCGCACGGGCAACACTTTCGCAATTATGGACGGCTATAGAGACAGCAATGTTCAATATTTCTGTAGGGGACTTCTAACGACTTGTTAAATCAACGTCACGTCGAGATGCTGCACTATGTTGGCCAAAAGGAGGGCCGACACGATGTTAGGAGGTATCCCAAGACTTTTTCACCTCCGTGTACAACGTTGCGGCCTGCATAAAATGACATCTGTAGGGCAACTGAATCGCCCTGTATTTTAAGACTGTTCCTACACTCCTGGAAATGGAAAAAAGAACACATTGACACCGGTGTGTCAGATCCACCATACTTGCTCCGGACACTGCGAGAGGGCTGTACAAGCAATGATCACATGCACGGCACAGCGGACACACCAGGAACCGCGGTGTTGGCTGTCGAATGGCGCTAGCTGCGCAGCATTTGTGCACCGCCGCCGTCAGTGTCAGCCAGTTTGCCGTGGCATACGGAGCTCCATCGCAGTCTTTAACACTGGTAGCATGCCGCGACAGCGTGGACGTGAACCGTATGTGCAGTTGACGGACTTTGAGCGAGGGCGTATAGTGGGCATGCGGGAGGCCGGGTGGACGTACCGCCGAATTGCTCAACACGTGGGGCGTGAGGTCTCCACAGTACATCGATGTTGTCGCCAGTGGTCGGCGGAAGGTGCACGTGCCCGTCGACCTGGGACCGGACCGCAGCGACGCACAGATGCACGCCAAGACCGTAGGATCCTACGCAGTGCCTTAGGGGACCGCACCGCCACTTCCCAGCAAATTAGGGACACTGTTGCTCCTGGGGTATCGGCGAGGACCATTCGCAACCGTCTCCATGAAGCTGGGCTACAGTCCCGCACACCGTTAGGCCGTCTTCCGCTCACGCCCCAACATCGTGCAGCCCGCCTCCAGTGGTGTCGCGACAGGCGTGAATGGAGGGACGAATGGAGACGTGTCGTCTTCAGCGATGAGAGTCGCTTCTGCCTTGGTGCCAATGATGGTCGTATGCGTGTTTGGCGCCGTGCAGGTGAGCGCCACAATCAGGACTGCATACGACCGAGGCACACAGGGCCAACACCCGGCGATCTCCTACACTGGCCGTACACCACTGGTGATCGTCGAGGGGACACTGAATAGTGCACGGTACATCCAAACCGTCATCGAACCCATCGTTCTACCATTCCTAGACCGGCAAGGGAACTTGCTGTTCCAACAGGACAATGCACGTCCGCATGTATCCCGTGCCACCCAACGTGCTCTAGAAGGTGTAAGTCAACTACCCTGGCCAGCAAGATCTCCGGATCTGTCCCCCATTGAGCATGTTTGGGACTGGATGAAGCGTCGTCTCACGCGGTCTGCACGTCCAGCACGAACGCTGGTCCAACTGAGGCGCCAGGTGGAAATGGCATGGCAAGCCGTTCCACAGGACTACATCCAGCATCTCTACGATCGTCTCCATGGGAGAATAGCAGCCTGCATTGCTGCGAAAGGTGGATATACACTGTACTAGTGCCGACATTGTGCATGCTCTGTTGCCTGTGTCTATGTGCCTGTGGTTCTGTCAGTGTGATCATGTGATGTATCTGACCCCAGGAATGTGTCAATAAAGTTTCCCCTTCCTGGGACAATGAATTCACGGTGTTCTTATTTCAATTTCCAGGAGTGTATTTCCAGTGACTGTTTCCAATCATTTGTCGCTAATAGTATTAACGAATAATATTTATGCACAATAAGTTGCTTTTATTTTCGTTAAAGATAAAGTGGCAGTTTTTGCAACAAGCATTTATCCTCAGCAGGTCATACTTTTTGCCTTTGCAGTTTTCCTATATACACTAACATCGTCCGCGAGAACACTCATAAAGCTTTATTTATACGCAAAGTGAACAGTTACAGCCATTCACTGAGGTGATAAAAACCTTCTAATATCGCATCGAACCTCCTTTCTCTCCCGGCGCAGTGCAGCAACTCGACGTGGCACGGAGTCAACAAGTCGTTGGAAGTGCCCTGCTGAAATACGGAGCCATGCTGCCTCTACAGCCGTCCATAATTGCGAAAGTATTGCCGGTGCAGGATGTTGAGCATGAACTGAACTCCCGACTGTGCCCTATAAATATTCGAAGGGATTCATCCCAAGCGATCTAGGTGGCCAAATCGTTCGCTTGAACGCTCCAGAATGTTCTTCAAAAATGGCTCTGAGCACTATGGGACTTAACATCTATGGTCGTCAGTCCCCTAGAACTTAGAACTACTTAAACCTAACTAACCTAAGGACATCACACAACACCCAGTCATCACGAGGCACAGAATATCCCTGACCCCGCCGGGAATCGAACCCGGGAACCCGGGCGCGGGAAGCGAGAACGCTACCGCACGACCACGAGCTGCGGACGTTCTTCAAACCACTCGGAGAACAATTGTGGCTCAGTGACATGGCACATAGTCACGGGAACAGGAAGTCCATGAATGGTGACAAATGGTCCAAGTAGCCGAACATAATCGTTTCTAGTCAATGATTGGTCCAGTTGGACCAGAGAACCCAGTCCAATTCATGTAAACATAGCCAAACATAGCCACACGCCTTGTTGGCAACTTGGGTCCATGGCTTCGTGGGGTCTGCGCCACACTCGAGACCTACCATTAGCTCTTAACAATTGAAATCGGCACTGGTCTGACCAGGCCGCAGTTTTCCATTCGTCTCCAGTCCAAACGATATCTTGGCAAACCCAGATGAGGCGCTGCAGGCAACGTCGTGCCGTTAGCAAAACCACTCGTGTCGCTCATCTGCTGCCACAGCACATTAACGTCAAACTTTGCCACACTGTCCTAATGTACAGGGTGTTTCAAAAATGACCGGTATATTTGAAACGGCAATAAAAACTAAACGAGCAGCGATAGAAATACACCGTTTGTTGCAATATGCTTGGGACAACAGTACATTTTCAGGCGGACAAACTTTCGAAATTACAGTAGTTACAATTTTCAACAACAGATGGCGCTGCAAGTGATGTGAACGATATAGAAGACAACGCAGTCTGTGGGTGCGCCATTCTGTACGTCGTCTTTCTGCTGTAAGCGTGTGCTGTTCACAACGTGCAAGTGTGCTGTAGACAACATGGTTTATTCCTTAGAACAGAGGTTTTTTCTGGTGTTGGAATTTCACCGCCTAGAACACAGTGTTGTTGCAACAAGGCGAAGTTTTCAACGGAGGTTTAATGTAACCATAGGACCGAAAAGCGATACAATAAAGGATCTGTTTGAAAAATTTCAACGGACTGGGAACGTGACGGATGAACGTGCTGGAAAGGTAGGGCGACCGCGTACGGCAACCACAGAGGGCAACGCGCAGCTAGTGCAGCAGGTGATCCAACAGCGGCCTCGGGTTTCCGTTCGCCGTGTTGCAGCTGCGGTCCAAATGACGCCAACGTCCACGTATCGTCTCATGCGCCAGAGTTTACACCTCTATCCATACAAAATTCAAACGCGGCAACCCCTCAGCGCCGCTACCATTGCTGCACGAGAGACATTCACTAACGATATAGTGCACAGGACTGATGACGGCGATATGCATGTGGGCAGCATTTGGTTTACTGACGAAGCTTATTTTTACCTGGACGGCTCCGTCAATAAACAGAACTGGCGCATAGGGGGAACAGAAAAGCCCCATGTTGCAGTCCCATCGTCCCTGCATCCTCAAAAAGTACTGGTCTGGGCCGCCATTTCTTCCAAAGGAATCATTGGCTCATTTTTCAGATCCGAAACGATTACTGCATCACGCTACTGGACATTCTTCGTGAATTTGTGGCGGTACAAACTGCATTAGACGACACTGCGAACACCTCATGGTTTAAGCAAGATGGTGCCCGGCCACATCGCACGGCCGACGTCTTTAATTTCCTGAATGAATATTTCGATGATCGTGTGATTGCTTTGGGCTATCCGAAACATACAGGAGGCGACGTGGATTGGCCTCCCTATTCGCCAGACATGAACCCCTGTGACTTCTTCCTGTGGGGACACTTGAAAGACCAGGTGTACCGCCAGAATCCAGAAACAATTGAACAGCTGAAGCAGTACATTTCATCTGCATGTGAAGCCATTCCGCCAGACACGTTGTCAAAGGTTTCGGGTAATTTCATTCAGAGACTACGCCATATTATTGCTACGCATGGTGGATATGTGGAAAATATCGTACTATAGAGTTTCCCAGACCGCAGCGCCATCTGTTGTTGAAAATTGTAACTACTGTAATTTCGAAAGTTTGTCTGCCTGAAAATGTACTGTTGTCCCAAGCATATTGCAACAAACGGTGTATTTCTATCGCTGCTCGTTTAGTTTTTATTGCCGTTTCAAATATACCGGTCATTTTTGGAACACCCTGTATATGTTCGTCGTTATGTCCCACATTGATTTACGCGGTTATTTCACGCATTGTTGTTTATCTGTTGGCAATGACAAAGCTAGGCAAACGCCACTGCTATCGGTCGTTAAATGAAGGCCGTTGGCCACTGCGTTGTCTGTGGTGAGAGTTGAAATTTATATTCTCTGCACACTTTTGACACTGTGGAGCCTCAGAAAATTGAATTCCCTAACGATTTCCGAAGTGAAATGTCGCATGCATCTAGCTCCAACAGCCACCTCAGAACGAATGCCAACTCCGCCAATGTACAGCATTTTTATACCTTATGTACGCGATACGACCGCCATCTATATATGTGCACACCGCTAAACCATGACTTTTGTATAACACTCCCCTGGTGTACTCTCGAACTTACGTTTACGTCCGACATTTTTCCTCGTTTGGATGGATTATATCGCTTCGTGGAACTGAACCTTGAAATGCCTTTACATTACAAGCGAGCGAAATAGTGGATGCATATTATGGTTCTCAGACCGTTTTTATACCTCCCTTTTCTTAATAGATGAATGCTGTATAATTGTGTCCCATCTATTTTATATTAATTTCGCTATTTCTTTTCTTGAAGACATATTCATTCGCACCATAGCTATTTTTTCTCCTTTATTGTAATTCCATACTCCTGCCTCATACGGCCAGGGAGGGCTGCCAGCGGCACAGGCCACCGCTATTCAGCCAAGTGGTTTTACAAAGATATAAAAAGGGGGAAGTCATACATAAAAGGGCGAGAAAAGTGGGATATAAAAACACAGAAATGGAGATAATGGAATTTAAAATGTACACTAAAACGTTTTTTTTTTCACCGTAACTAAAAGTTTCAAAGAACATATTAGGGAGCGTCAGAGAATGTAAATGGGAACGTCTTTCCGTGTTCTCTAACGCAAAGCCTAATTCGTCGTTACTGTCACCGATATGATAAGACGTAATTAGTAACCCTGAAACTGCGGAAATCGCGTAGCGTATGACGCACGGTCCCTAAAACGGCGGTTCCATATACGCAAATTATGCCGTAAGAGGCGGCAGGTCAAGGCGGCCGCTACGCCATCGTGGCGCCACCATCGCCGTAACGACGGTGGGATGGCGTCATCGCGGTGACGTCACGTGGCCTCCTGCACTTGCCACGGCTCTTCCGACAACACCGCTACGGTCCACATACATAAAACTGTATGGCCGTGAGCACAAGGTTCCTTCTCATGAATAATTGTGATGTCATAGTGACGAAGGTTACAGTTATCATAATGGGGCAGCAAGGAAGCAGAAAAAAAACTAATCAGTTATACAGTGTCCTCCGGTAATGTCTGGACCATATCAAGCCTGCTCAAACCGAATACTGATCGGAAAGTAATTTTATCACAAGGAAGCTCAAGGACTCGCAACATGTCCGAATGTTACATTCCCCTGGACACGCATACCTAAACAGCAGTATATTAATTAGTTCTGGGGTACAATAACTGAAAAATATCTACCTTAGATTTAGCATATATTCCGTTTACCTTTGAACGTTGATTTATAGCTCAGGTGCAGCCAAACTGTAGTTTAAAGTTTCAGTACTCAATTTACGATTAATCGGATCTCATTTAAACAATTTATAGTTAAATGTTTGGATCTTTCTGATTTTTTCCCTTTAAAATGTTGTAGATACGTAATGATAGGTTCCTTTGCCGTGTGTAATGGATTAAAATTACAGGACGAGTCAAAAAGGACTTTACAACTTTGGAATGATATACAAATGTATTGAGATAACTTACAGAATCGGTAGATGTGTCATTTTGTAGCAGAAAAGGTAGACGTGTCATTTTGTAGCAAATAATTTCAAGTCTGATTCGTGTAGGAGTGCTGGCATATTGCACAGTTAAAATAGCTACTTTCACTAATGCGGAGCGTGCTCGCTGTGTGTTTTGTTATTGTGTATCTGGATATGCTTGGAAACTTTTTTAATTCCACAGATCGATGAAGATGACCGAGATGAGATGATTTACTACAACAAGACATTGCACCATTTCATTTCCTCGCCGAAGCTCGAAGATTCATCGATAATCGATTTCCAGGTCGGTGGATTAGCCGTAAGAGGCCAATCGCATAGTCACTTCGCTCCCCAGTGCATGTTCATCCCCTACCAAACAATTTAGGCGTTCTGAAAAATTGAATCTATGCTGCCATTGCACACGTTACGCCAGATCTGCTGCAACCAGTGTGGGAAGAAACTGATTACCGGTGGGCTGTTTGCCGCATCACAAATGATAGTCACATCGGACCAAAATGACATATGACACTTTTACGTGAAATCTGAGGTTGTTTGCTGCAAAACGACACGTCTACCGATTCGGTAAGTTATCTCAGTAAATTTCTGTATTATTCTAAACTTGCAAAGTCCTTTCTCACCACTCCGTATAGCTTTTTTCCTACATTAATTTGATTGTTCTTTTGGCTACAATGTTGGATATAATCAAAGGACGACATCATGGAATCACCCGCCTCTGTAGTCGAAGGTGTTAACGCACTCCTGTGCGGTGGCGCTCGACTCGGAGGTACGCCGGTTCGATTCCTGGTGATGGCAAATATTCACTTCCAATATTTACTAGCAAGAAGAGGAGATATGGTGAAGTTATGTTCCTGATCATGAGTCTTTGCGTCAGAGTCCTGGATTAAATTCGAAAACCTCACCAATAGAGTCTAATGAAGTGAAGGTGATGGGTCCATTGGAAGATGATGTTAAGCTGGGCGGCCCACCTGATGGTGTTCGAGAACAGCAGGCTATAAGCCGGCTCCGGGTTACATCCTCTCCCTCCTCTTCATCCATAACAACACAAATCCAACGCTACACTGTAGAGGCACTCATCAGTTATGCACATGACTCAGATACACACATGACACTTCAACAGGTCGAAGGAAGGCAACGGCAAATTGCCTCCACTAGGACCCTACCCAGAACGGCAATGCAGGATTCCTGCATCTGCTCCCCTATGCTCAATCCTGAGTATGGGACTATTTCGCTCATGGAACCTCAAAGAGTTCTTGTAATTATTATTTATTTCCATACAACTAGTTTCAGTCAAGTGACTTCTCTTACATTACTCGTCCCATTTTCTCTTGCCTTCCCTCTTTCCGCCTCTCACGAAAATGCGCCCCCATGGAAATTGCTCCCCAGCTGCCATACCGTGATTACGCCAGTATGTACCGCAGTGAGCACGTCATCTAGAGATGAGGTTTTACACGTAGCAAGAGGCAGCTCACAAAGGTTAACCCTTTGACAATCCTGGGGACGGAAATCGGGCCCTGTCGACTGAGCCATGCCGAGGGCAGAACTGCCAAAACTGGAGAGCAATATCACAGCTGCGCACAGCACGTTAAGATGCGACCAAACATGTGCTATGTTTGGTTGTTGCCATGGGAGCTGTTCTGTGAACAACTAGCTGCCAGTCACTATTTTATTCTGGTCGTGGTACGGTCGTTTCTAAGATCCTATCTGGAGACAAAATGAGACTGTAAAAGTTACACTATGACAACAATGTGCGTTTACAGTCACAGGCAGAGGGATTCACTTCCCGTAGGCAGAAGATGGAAACACGAGGCTTAAACCGTCTCTCTTTCTTTCTTTACCGAGCGAGGTGGCGCGGTGGTTAGCACACTGGACTCACATTCGGGAGGACGACGGTTCAATCCCGCGTTCGGCCATCCTGATTTAGGTTTTCCGTGATTTCCCTAAATCGCTCCAGGCAAATGCCGGGATGGTTCCTTTGAAAGGGCACGGCCGACTTCCTTCCCCGTCCTTCCCTAATCCAATGATACCGATGACCTCGCTGTCTGGTCTCCTCCCCCCCCCCCCCAAAAAAAAACAACAAACTTTCTTTCTTTATTTCCTGTTTTTCTGGTAAGTTTTTGCGCCTTTTATGTGTCAGCCCCCCCCCCCCCCCCCCCCCCCCGCGAGGGCAATTTGGCTATCCTCTCTGTACAGCCTGGCTCTGGCAGTAAGGCCTGTATTTGTTAGATGTCTTTGTCAAATATATTTTATAATAACGTCTTATAAAATTTTTCGGTAGGTATACGCGGGTATTTTTATCACATCTTTTATAAAAGTCAAAGCATGGATCTGGCTTTCATTAAAAATTTGTCAGAGAACTCTGCAGTGTAACACAGGTCGACGACTCATTGCTACGAGGGTTGGAACATTAATAGTAGGAACACTGCCGTAGACACGCAACGCAACAGATTAAATAGTGTCGCTTACACCGTACCTTATACACCTTAGCACAAATGGCCTCTCCCGTCCCAAATCACACGCATTCGCCAGTTACAAGAACAGAGATTCATGCAACGCACACTCATATACCGCTGTCATGATGTTTCCGAAACAAGAACAGCGTAGCTGCATAAAAACTGAATGTTCCAGAGGAGCCGGCCGGTGTGGCCGTGCGGTTCTAGGCGCTTCAGTCTGGAACCGCGTGACCGCTACGGTCGCAGGTTCGAATCCTGCCTCGGGCATGGATGTGTGTGACGTCCTTAGGTTAGTTAGGTTCTAAGTTCTAGGGGACTGATGACCATAGATGTTAAGTCCCATAGGGCTCAGAGCCATTTTTTTTGTTCCAGAGGGCGTATAGCGCTACAGTGTCACCAGCGTCTTCACGACGCTTGCGGGGAACCTGCAAGGCGAACAAACATTGACAACGAGGGATGCCAAAACATGGCAGACATACGTCGGCCAGGTCGTTCCCGTGTCGTGAAAAAGTGTCTGCTCTTACTGTGTGCTGGACAGTGATCGACGTCAAACGATTCGTGAGCTGGCTAGACGGACTGGGTTAATTAATACGATTGTACTTCACATTCTGAAGTGGTAGGCACTGACGCAGAAAGAGCAGAACTATATGTCGAAGGCTACAGTAGACATTACTCGTACCTAGTTCGAACTCTATGAACGCGCTGTAGAAGTTTCCTTGCGCCTTATCATTACGCTGCGCGGGACATGTACCAAAACGTACGAGCCACATCTAGAATGCCATTCAAACGAATGGTGTCATTATGCGTCACTAGAACTATTGAAACTTCGTCAGGGTCGTAGCAGTGTGGAAGTTATTGTGATCCTCGCGTACGGCTGTGATGCTGTTAAGCCAATGCATCCCGTACACCAAAGGTAGGCAATCAATGAGCTGAATCACTCTTGCCTTTTTTGAAAACAAACAGCTACTAGTTTTGAGAAAGAAGAAGCTACAAATATACAGCACAAGGGGTGGCTGTGTTGTTCGATCGAAGGGTCTAGGAAGTGTTGTACGATCCACCAACGTCCCCAGACTTAAGGCCTTGTGGTTCTCACCTGGCACTTCGTAGGATTCGCTTCAGAACTATTACAGATCATCGCAGGGCAACAGATCGCTCTACTCGAAATATCAACAGAACTGGCGCTGCTAAAGGTATTCGACTTCCACATCACTAGCAACAGATTATACCCAGAGATAGTGATTACTTTGAGGGACAGTAACACTTTGGAATGCGTAACTACTTTATATCAGTGTTAAGTACGTAGTTGTCGCTATTAATGTTCCAACCCTACTACAAAGATGGAAACCATGCGTTATGAATGGTTACTACTTTTTCCTCTCCTTAAACGACGTGTGATCAAAACGTTACAGGAATTTTTGTTTTTCTTAAAGAATCTTTATGTATTCATCAACGTCTAATTTGTCCTCTCAAAGCAATCCCCTTCAGTTATAACACATTTGTGCCAGCGCTTTTTCCAATCTTGGAAGCATTTCTGGAACTCACTTTTCGTTATGGTGTTCAGCTCCTTTGCGATTCTGCTCTTACCTCATCAATGGCGGCAAAACGACGCCCCTTCATGGTTCTCTTCAGCCTCGGGAATAGAAAGAAGTCGCAGGGGGCCATATCCGGCGGATATGGTGGCTGAGGCAACATAACAGTTTTGCATTTTGTCAAAACATCACGAACAAGCGTTTAGGTGTGAACGGGAGCATAATCGTGATGAAATTTTGAGAGGTTTTGCCGCAAGTCTGGTGGTTTTCCTCGGATTGCTTCACGCAAACGGCGCATAAAATCCAGGCAATATTCCTAACTGACCGCAAGACCATAAGACAGGAACTCGTGGCGAACTCTCCCATTGTGCTCGTAGAAAACAGTGAAAAGAACTTTCACGTATGTTCGGACTTGTCAAATTTTTTTCAGTCTTCGCTCTTCAAGCAGTTTCCATTGGGGCAATTGGGATTTAGTTTTGACGTAGTATCCGTATACTCATGTTTCGTCATCTGTTATAACCTTCTTTAGAAGTTCTGGATCGCTGTCGACTTCATTCAGCAGTACCTGAGACGCGACGTAGTTTTTGGTAGAAATTCACCTATTTCGGAACCGATTTACTGCTACACGTTTGATGCCCTAAGCACCCGAAAAAATTGCTTGGCATGAGCCTAAGGATATGGTGACATCATCAGCAATCCCTTTGATGGTGATTCGGTGATTTTCCAGAATTATTTGCTTTACTTCTTCCACATTGTCGTCAGTAATTGATGTGCTAGGGATCCATGCGGACGTCGTCTTCAACGTCTTCTCGATTCTTTTTGAAACGTTTACGCCACTAGTAAACTCTTGTTTTGCGCATAGCAGATTGGCCAAAGGCCATAGTGAACATGAAAAAAGCAAAATTTAATGCAAATTCTTCGTCCATCTGTTTCGAAAGTGAACATTCGCCGAGCAATGTAAAACACGTACAAGTTTTTTGTCAGTTAACAATAAACTAAAAATTCAAAACAGCTCAAAATGCAAACGTACATCAAGAACATGTGCACCAAAAAGAGAAAAAAAATTGAAAATCCGATTTACAAAGTCGCGAAATTAAAAAATTTCCCTTATTTTTTTTTTGGTCACTCCTCGTATAGAAGTTGTAAGAGCAGACGTCGTGCCAGTGTTGGGCGGAACGATGAAAACAAGATTCTCTTTCGGCTGGCAACGCTCCGCTTTATGTCCCCCGCAGCTTGGCACACGTCGAAGGAATCCGGCTACAAAGTTGGCAGGGCGAGTGCCGACCCGGAACTTTTGGCAGCCGCTCAGAGGTGGCACTGCGGTCGCCCGAGGGCAAGGTTTCGCCTGGACCGCCGCTGCTCTCAGGGTACCAAAAGAGTCTCCTGACTAAACGGTGGAGGCTCGATACAGGGGGGGGGGGGGGGGTGTCTGCTGCGCGATTGACACAGAGACGATACGATGTGCGGCTCGCGACACGTCGCAGAAGCAACCCGCATCGGCGGAACGCATAGAAACACAGTAGAAGCGACTAGACTAGTTGTCACTGGAACGAAATATACCCATCTCTGTCGTATCGCCCAACACAACACGGAGTGCTGGTTGCTCCGCCCAACTTGTGTCGTACGATACACGGGGAAGGAAATTATAGGTCATCCGTTGTGCCAAAAACTAACTGTTTTATGTAGATGAAGAAAAGCTACATCCATCTCTGCAGTTAGTTTCTCAGCAAAACTTTTACTTTTCGCGTAAAAAAATTTAAAATCACTGTTTTGGGAGTCTCATGTGTTCTCTGCTATGCAGTCTTTCTCATTCGGAGCTGGCCGCTGTGGCCGAGCGATTCTAGGCGCTTCAGTCCGGAGCCGCGCTGCTGCTACGGTCGCAGGTTCGAATCCTGCCTTGGGCATGGAATGCGATGTCCTTAGGCTAGTTAGGTTTAAGTAGTTCTAAGTCTAGGGGACTGATGACCTCTGACGTTAAGTCCCACAGTGCTTAGAGCCATTTCAACCATTTTTTTATCATTCGGTGCTCGGGAATTGTTCGGCAAAAAAAAAAAAAAAATAGTTTTTCTCATCTTATAGTCCGACATCACAGCTTGATGGTGAACTGGTTTTCATTTCGTCGTGATTCTTCGAAGTAAAGTTAAACATGGCGCTTGTGTTGAAAAGTTTGCAGTGAAAATGTATGTATGTTTATTCAGTGAAAAATGTAGTCGTACGGCAGCTCATGTATTGTGTATTTTATGACGTACATTGCTGCATACGAAATATAGCTAACACGTCGGAATTGTTTTTAACGGTGGACGGAGAGCGATACCTCTTTCCATTCTCGAGAAAACACGTGAAATACATCGGTGATTGCGAGGAGGCAGCTAGGCGAAACAAGCGAGGCTGCTGCCGCCTGCTATAGCTTGCTGCATCTTGTTTCTCTTTTACGTATGCTGCCGGTACAAGCCGAAGCTCGAAATGAAATAAATTAACAAATAAAATAAAAAAAACTTACTGAAATGAAAAGACACCGGGACTCACCAGCTGATAACGCTGACTGAGTATTTCTACAGTCTATGCTGTCTAATTGAAGTAAATTTTGTGACAGGCGTAAAAGAGATCTGAAAGCCAAATTCCTGTTCCTTCTAAGTGAGCAGCTGGACTAAGCCGAGAAGGACACGTCGGGATTCTCATTTTCATTATGGGCTTCTCCCATTTCTTCAACGGCATTGCCTACACCAAGGGTTCATCATTGACTGCTACACAATCGATGACTGATGTCTCTTCAGATCCTGCAACGTTTTTTCTTAATATTCTCCAAGCTGAATCATCCATTTCTTCAACGGCATTGCCTACACCAAGGGTTCATCATTGACTGCTACACAATCGATGACTGATGTCTCTTCAGATCCTGCAACGTTTTTTCTTAATATTCTCCAAGCTGAATCATATACTGCTTTGCGAAAACGAACAGTCGTAGAAATACTATCGTAGCTTTATTAATTTGTAACCGTTATCTATATATGTACCTCACTGAATAAAGTGCAGTACTTTGTGGTCTTACTAAAAATAATTTTTAACATCGCTCAAACGCTTGCGTCAACTTACCTTTTGTAATGAGTAGCTTCTCAGGAGGAGAAATAGCAAGTCGAAAATTTGTGTCCTGCTTTGTCAGAGTAGTGGAAACTGTCTGGGTTTATTCTGTGGAATTCATGGAATTTGTGTTCGTTTTGAAAGAGCTCACGAGAAACAACAACTCAACTATGTATCAATAGCATTGTACGTGTGCACCCAGTACTTTCTTTCCTTTTTCAGTTTCTTGAGTTTTAAATAATGATAAGCCACAATAACGTCCTTTTCAGAAGAGCTCACGATTGCAACTGAAACAGAAACCTGATTCGTGCTGTCTCGTTGCTTGCCGGATGGCAAGTCGCATTGGGTATCGTATCGCAAATCGTATTATCCCAACGGGAACACGAGTGTCGCACCGCTAAACGTCGGGTATAGTGAACTTTATCGCAACTTGTCTTAGCACATATCGTATAGTCTCAGTGTGAACAATGCCTTTGCACAACATTTAGGTGCCCAGTTCACTTGCTGATCATCCTTACAGCATGCTAATACTGGATTGCTTTTGTTACAGATTGGTAACAGAAGACAGGCTCATGCATTAAAATTTTGTGACTACTCCTCGCAGTGCTAGTTCATATCAGACAGTTACAGAACGCAGATGGATACTGGGTCAGTCAAAAAGATTTTCGAAATGGAATACTCCATGCGTCTAGATCCAACCACCGTTCCGCGTTCAAAGTCTGTTAATTCCCGTCGTGCGGCCATAATCACGTAGGTAACCTTTTTATATGAATCACCCGAGTACAAATGTCAGCTCCACCTTTTATACCCTGTGTACACGATAC